>NC_057777.1:7853225-8206777 GCF_014825855.1 Bombus pyrosoma | reverse complement strand
GCTGCATAAAGTTATACGTTGTATCTTAATACCATATAACGTTATACGTTATAACGTAATGCTACATAACGATATACGTTATATCGTAATACTACATAACGTTATTCGTCTTAACGTATTGCTACATAACATTATATGTTATATCGTAATGCTACATAACGATATACGTTATAGCGTAATACCATATAACGTTATACGTTATAAAATAATGCTACGAAACGTTATACGTTATAACGTAATACTACATTACGCTATACGTTATTACGTAATGCTACAAAACGTTATACGTTATATCGCAATGCTACATAAAGTTATACGTTATATCGTAATACCATATAACGTTATACGTTATAACGTAATACCACAGAACATTATACGTTATATCGTAATACCATAGAACCTTATACATTATATCGTAATACCATATAACGTTACACTTTATAACGTAATAGTACAAAACGTTATACGTTATAACGTAATGCTACATAACGTTATACGTTATAACGTAATACAACATGACGTTATACGTTATATCGTAATACCATATAACGTTATACGTTATAACGTAATGCCACATAACGTTATACGTTATATCGTAATTCTACATAACGTTATACGTTATAACGTAATGATACAAAACGTTGTACGATATATCGTAATGCTACATAACGTTATACGTTATAGCGTAATACTACATGACGTTATACGTTACAACGTAATACTATATGACGTTATACGTTATAGCGTAATGCTACATAACGTTATACGTTAAAACGTAACTCCACAAAACGTTATACGTTATATCGTAATACCGCATAACGCTATACGTTATAACGTAATACCGTATTACGTTAAACGTTATATCGTAATACTACATATCGTTATACGTTATATCGTAATGCGACATAACGTTATAAGTTATATCATAATGCTATATATCGTTATACGTTATATCGTAATGCTACATAACGTTACACGTTACAACGTATTACCATTGAACGTTATACGTTATAACGTAATGCTACATAACGTTATACGTTATAACGTAATGCTACATAACGTTATACGTTATAACGTAATACAACATGACGTTATACGTTACATCGTAATACCATATAACGTTATACGTTATATCGTAATACCATATAACGTTATACGTTATAACGTAATGCTTCAAAACGTTATTCGTTATATCCTAATGCTTCATAACGTTATACGTTATAACGCATTGCTACATAACGTTATATGTTATATCGTAATGATACATAACGATATACGTTGTAACGTAATGCTACATAACGTTATACGTTATAACGTAATACCATAGAACGTTATACGTTATAACATAATGCTACATAACGTTATATGTTATAACGTAATACTACATGACGTTATACGTTACAACGTAATACTACAGAACGATATACGTTATAACGCAATACTACATAACGTTATCTGTTATATCGTAATACCATATAACGTTATACGTTATAAAATAATGCTACATAACGTTATACGTTATGACGTAATGCTACATAACGTTGTACGTTATAACGTAATACCATAGAACGTTATACGTTATAACGTAATACTACATGACGTTATACGTTACAACGTAAATACTACATAACGTTATACGTTATGACGCATTGCTACATAACGTTATATGTTATATCGTAATGATACATAACGATATACGTTGTAACGTAATGCTACAAAACGTTATACGTTATATCGTAATGCTACATAGCGTTATACGTTATATCATATTGCTACATAACGTTATATGTTATATCGTAATGATACATAACGATATACGTTATGAGGTAATGGTACACAGCGTTATACGTTATAACATATTGCTACATAACGTTATATGTTATATCGTTATGATACATAACGATATACGTTATAACGTAATACAATATAACGTTATACGTTATAAAATAATGCTACATAACGTTACACGTTATATCGTAATTCTACATAACGTTATACGCTATAACGTATTGCTACATAACGTTATATGTTATATCGTAATGCTACATAACGATATACGTTATAACGTAATACCATACAATGTTATACGTTATAAAATAATGCTACATATCGTTATATGTTATATCGTAATGCTGCATAACGATATACGTTATAACGTAAAACCATATAGCGTTATACGTCCTAACGTAATGCTACATAACGTTATAACGTAATACCATATAACGTTTTACGTTATATTGTAATACCATATAACGTTAAACGTTGTATCGTAATACTATACATCGTTATACGTTATATCGTAATGCTACATATCGTTATACGTTATATCGTAATACCATATAACGTTATACGTTATAACGTAATGCTGCAAAACGTTATACGTTATAACATATTGCTACATATCGTTATATGTTATATCGTAATGATACATAACGATATACGTTATTACTTAATTCTGTATAATGTTATACGTTATAACGTTATGCTATATAACGTAATACGTTATAACGTTATGCTATATAATACGTTGTAACGTTATACCATATAACGTTATACGTTATAATGTTGTACTATATATATAGATGTCGGGTTGTCGTCACGATTAGCGTTGGGTTTAAGGGCGTGAGACGTATCTTCGTTGTAATTAGACATTGTCGTTATGCAATAGAGAAGGTATTGACTAGAGCAAATTTGATTGTTACAGATATCGAGAGGTAACCGTGGTAATTAAATACTCGAGACGCTAATGTCATTGATCCTAGGTTCGATAACGAATCCGCGGTCAACGGGATAATAGATGTACGCTCTCACAAAGTCTAAATTAGACTCTTGGTTAATAAAACCTGAAATGTTCCCTGATCGTAAAGACGTTATTGCTTCTCGTCAATGAGAACGTACGAATGGACGTGACTTTCCGTCGCGATGATGCCACAAAGGAAAACTATGACGGGGTGTGTCTAAGGTCACGAGATCATCGGATTCGTGGAGCGATGCCTTCGTTCAGAAGGTGAGGGAAATTGACGTTGCTGTTAATTGGTCAATTTCCATATTGGTGGTTAGAAAAGGATACTTGCCGCCCTTGAGAAAAAGTTGCTATCGGGAAGCGTCGTTCGTGAGAAAGTAGGTTTCCCCTATCTTCCCGTAGTTGGGACAAAGACTGTTTGTCCATTTGAAGGACTTTAGTTAACTAAATCTTAAGATTTATAACGGGTCCTCAGGCTGGCTGAACATGCACTGCGGAGACGCATCGACATCTGGCAATCGTCTTACCCAGAGAATAGGGTCTGTGTGTGGCGAGCCACAGGACAGAGACCGTTGTAATGTCTACTGTCAAGTATCGCTACAACTATTTCTTTTAAGGAGAGCTATACTATTACTCCATACCTTTGTTAGACAAACGTTCATCCCTTGACCGCTGCTACGTTGGCGACCGATTGTCGCCTCGAGCCCAAACTCACTGTTACAAATCTCGTATAAATACAATCGGATTGAATGACAATCGTTTGATTACGGCTATGGTAGAATCTAGATTACAATATTACGGGATTTTCCCAAAGTTCCAAAGGAAGGCTCCGGTGTTCTTTCATCTCCGACATATATATATGAGACATGACATGAGATTGATTGGCAATGAATTTTATATGAATTATTGAATTTTAAGGAGTACTCTCCTGAATAATGTGGAAGAAGTTCTTCTATATGTAATCGTGTCTTCCTATATGTTTCATAGTTCCCAGATTTTTCCAAAGATTCTTTAAGGTAATCTTTCGATGTTATAAGTTATTTGCAAACTAATTTCTGTTTTTGTATACGTTTCTACTCGGAAATATCTGCGTATAATATACAATTACATATACGTGAATACCTATAATAACATGGGAAATCTTTTAATTCAACAATGAACTAACTGTACAAATACTTCTATCTCTCGCTGGAGCTTCAAATAAGCTCGATACGCAACGCGTAAACTCACATACGTGTTTACAAAATTCCCCCAAATATATTCAAAGTCTCATTTAGTGCCGCGAAGATACACAAAAATTCTATTTCTGTTCCATCGATCCTCCATCTTCTCTATTTCTCCTCCGTAGAGATCGAGTGTAACAAACGTTTTTCCTGGGGAGAAGAAAAAAGAAGAAAAAAAAAAACAAAACGGTTGCGAGCGAAAAAAACGGGCGTCCTAAATTTAGTTCGCTTTATTTATAGAGCCGACGTTAACTCTTTTGGAGTTCTCGCGTGTGGCGTTTCACCCCTTCGCGCAAAACCAACCACTTTCCCCGTTTCGTCCGTCGCCCTTTAATTCTCGTCGCATCGCTTTAATTCTCGTTTATTTCGCGAAATATCATCACCAATTTGGCGGTCTTTGTTTAAACGAGGAGTGAGAGAGGTTGATCCGCACGTGGAGGCCCCGGCCGTGAATCGCTGAACTTTACGTAATGTGTCGCGACATTTCCAGTCGGCAATTTATATCGATCGGATAACATCCTGGAATACGGGGTGCTTTCGTCGGGGTGTCGAACGTCGTCGTTTCCGATACCGCGCTTGTTACAAGCGTACAAATCGTTTACACTGCCATTCTGTTCGCTCTGGCGTGTTTCCTGTAACACGATGCACTAGTTCTACTCGAGACACACGATTCAAGGTACACTCTCGTGTCTGTCGGTATTAATAAAAGTTTCATTTGATTGCTTTTTTTTACCTGAGAGGAATATTAAATTTTAGTAAATCGTGAGCTTAATGTCTCTCCCGAATCGTATCACTTTTATATAGCTCTTTGAGAAATTCTTTATTGTTTCTAATGGCTTGCAAATCGCCAGATATTATATATTTAGCAAGGAATCGAATTTTGTCGTATAAACAAGATACCGTGAGTAAATGATTTTTTAATTATATGATAAGCATTTATAAATACTGGGTAAGGGTAACACTTGTAACCTTTTGAGGGATATTTATATTTCATATATTTGTATGAGGAATATGTGTGAAATATTAATATTAATCTTAATATGATACTATCGAGTAGTTTTACTTGCTTGATAAATATTAGCAAATTGTAGAATTTGTTGTTTTCTAAATTTTCTCTTCAGTGTATTTTTATTTGGAAAATTTTTGATGTGAAATATTTATTAAAATATTGTATCCTTAATTCCATCCTCTTCGTATCTGACAAAATTCAACTTCCCGATATTGTAGAAATAGAATTTCGATATAATACTCAATAAATTTAATGAGTAACACAGATGAATCATATAAGGTTAACAATCTTTTATTTCGCTCTAAATGACAAACAACAAATTGGATAAATTTCCTTTGAACTGCTATTTTAACGTGTTAAATGATCATAAATTGATTTTTTTTCAGCCGTTTTATTCTTTTTTCCAACCAAAAGACGATTTGACACACATTTCAAACACAAAAAGGTTACTCGAAATATGAGAGATTTGTTTTTCTTTTGTTTCATGCAACTTGTTATAGTTTCTGTAACAGTGTTGTACCAATATAATTTAGCATAGGTATCCTGATGGAATTCTTAGAAAAAAATTTCTCAATAAATTTGAGCGATTTCGACGCGTATTACATTCGGGTCACGATACGAAAGCTGACGTCACTATTCCTATAAATCTATGTGGATATCGAACAATGACGTAATCGGACATCCGTGATCGGAATATTTACGCGAACCATTAAACGTTACACAGCTATGACCAATATTACGATGAATATTCCATATACGCTACCGTTCAAAAGTATCAGGACGCTTTGGTAGATTTGTGATAACAGTCGTACGTACACTGGCTACAGTTGTGCTATATCAATTACAGCATTTAGATACTAGTTAATTAGATACAAATATATTAGCTACATTTAATACTTTTAATAGTATTTTCACTATTCATGTACCTACAGAAATTTTATACTATGCAAACAAAATATTCAACTTGATAAAAAAATTCCTCATCGGAAAATAAGAAAAATCTGTGCAAATACTTTTTGTAGTCATTGTATATAAATCTTATTAATCTTTCAAATTAACTCTTATAGTCTTGAAAAATGTGTCAAACCCTGCTCTTGACTAATATCCAATTTATTTTGGCAAAATTCTTTTATTTTGTGCATAAAAACCCGCAGCTATCATACACGTATATAATTTTATATGTTGTGAATTTAGTGCGCTATCGCTGCAAATTAACTAAAATATTCGACTGTGTATGTTTTCAATTCGACTGTGTGTATACGGCACAACCACAGTTTATTGCAGTTTATTGTTAGATAGAAAGATACAGCGGTCAGTTGATAAAAATTGTATAATTTTTTGCTTAGTTCCTATTTCTCGCTATAAATAATAACGGGATTTTGCACGGAGGAAACGAGACAAGGGATGAAATAAAATATACAAGTAATTCAGATGTACTACAAAGCACGAGTAATTGCTAGAATTTTTGTGAAAAGAATAAAATGTTTCTAATTGCGGCTGTGCACTCTATTGTCCTAAAACATTTTTTATGCATATAAAGGGTACAATCATTATTAAAATTATTGGAATTACAAAAAATTATTAGTTATAACATTTTTCTAATGTTCTTTAATTCTAAAATTAACGAAATTTACGTAAATTAATATGTACAATTCAAGTTTATTATTTTAAAAGAAATACATGTGATATATGAGAATAAAAAAAGGTGGAGGTATAAAAAAACGTTTAAGAATATAATATATGAACGTCCATTAACTATTAATTTTTCAATCCATTAAAAATCCATTAAAAAATTGCAATAGGAAAAATGTAACAAAAAATTGACTTTTGAAAAGTTTAAAAAATAAAATAGAAAACCGCTTCCAACATTCATATTTAAAAATTTGTTACGAAAAACTTTAAAACTATTTGAATAATTTATATATTCAAAACCGTCGACTTTCCAATTAAAAATATTCTCAAGGTATCCAACTATGGAAAAAGCTTTTTGTTTAAAAAATCCCACGCTGAGAACTTTTTGAAATTGTTAGCTTCGCGAAAATTACGTATTATCCAATCAAGCCATTTCGAAATTCATTACACGATTTAAAATTGACGGACGAGAAAAATTGTAAAAAAAATTGTTCGACGAAAATCTCCATGAAATCAATAAATTAGCAAGTAATTTATTCACAAACTTAATTATCTATTATTAATAGTAGTATGACTAGCATAAAATCTTTAAAATTTTTCGGAAATTTTAGAATTCCCGAAAGTCATTGATTATATAATTTACAGCACATCCTTACAAACTTATTGCTTAATGAAACTCTATAGAGGAACGCTTCGCAAGTAAAAAAAGCTACTCGATAGAGACGATACTCCTTTATTAGGTCACTTGATCAATATAGGTCAAGTAATTTATTAGTAAAATTGTTTCTATCGATAATTATGTACATATTTCGTAATGGCGATTACAGTTATTAAAGTAATGTACATCGTTAGATGTCTCGAAACCAGTAACCTGAACTTTCATAATAACGCTCCCTGAAGAGTTGAACAATGTGGGTGCAGGATGCAATGAAATTAACAATAACAGGGGACTATAAATTGTCATCGACCGTGGAACTACGTTAACGAAGAACTTCCAACGCACAGAGTTCGCCACTTGGAAATTTTATGTAGTTGCTCCGAATTGGAAGTTCGATAATTTGCATTGCGAGAATACGCTCTACGATCGAAACTTGTGTTGTAGATCTCAACCAGACAACGAAGCGAATTGAAACAAACGTGATCTGTCGTTATCTTAATTTTCTGAAGAGTTAGATTATTTTGCAGGGTATAATCAGTTTGCAAATCTACGTTTAAATCACTGTTCTAGAAAAAAATAATTTCGGAAGTTTCACCAGTTTAATAAATATTAAAGAAAATTTCTTTGCTTCAGAGAAATTTAAATTAGAATAAAAATAGAGAAAGGTTTTTGTTACGTCTGGCGACACTCTATCTAGACCAGGCCACACACCGCGGGCAAAATGACACCCAGAAGTCCGCACATCCTTACTGCGTACCCTCAATAATCTTAAGGACCTATCATAAACCTCAGGAATTTTCTAGCTAAGGTCTTTCAGACCGAACAAACATCTCTTTACTGAATCGTTTCTACTACGGGAAGACACGGGAAAGTTAGTTTCTCTCACGTATGATACTCCCATTAGCAACTTTCTATCGAGGGCGGCTAAGACCCTTCCTAATCCACCAACCTTTTATCCAATCAGAAGCAATGGCTACTGCCCTCACTTTCCTAACCAAAATTGTCATCAACAAATCCGATGGTCCCATGCGTTAGATCCACCCATCGCAAACTTTCCTCCGCAGCATCATCTTCACAAACAGTGAGTCTTTATGCATTCTTTGAACCGTCATCATCTAATCTTACGTCGCGTACTACACACTATAACTTTGGCTATCAATCGAAACTCAATTATACCTTATCAATTTATATCTTCTTTACAAAGTTGTTGAAATAAACATTAATTTATACCTGTTAATTCAGTGCAAACTCATTTGAACCACCCCTATTATTGTAATAGAAATAAGGGGATCGATCATTTCGTGGCGTCGATTATCTAATCGTAACGGGAATTTACGACTCCCGCTGACGTGCTTTCTCGCGATCGCGCCTCTCCGGGAATGGTCGAACAAAACAGTTTGAACATTTTCATTTAGAGATAATGTATTTGCTAAACGCGAAATGAAAAAAATGCTCTAATTTCCATAGTTACGTAATTGTACAAAACCTTGAATGCATTAGTCCATAAAGAAATAATTAAAAAGGAACTATAAGAATATTTGTTCATTCGTTTAGAGATTTAAAATCATAGAATAAGACGGAAGAACGTAAAAAATGTCGAGAATGTTCCATTCCAAGATATTACACAAAATATTAAAAAGAAAGAAGATGTCTACAAATTTAGATATCATAGAATATCATATAAATTCACGCATAAAAAGTAATTCGTTATTTTGTCAAAAATTAGTTTTAGAAAATGTTGAACGGCTCAGGATTTTCGCTCGGTCAGTGAGCTATTTTACTGGAGCGGAAACCTTTTCTCAACTATATGTGAGAATAAACGGTGTCGGAAAGAACGTTCCTCCACCTGTTGAGTATCTCTGCTGTGTTAAGAGGACAATCCTTTTAATAAAAAGTATTGACACGCCTTTTTCTGAAGGAACGTTCCATAATGGCGAAGGAAAGAGTCCTTTTTCGCCTACGATCCCTGGGAATAGTATCATTGTTACTACCGGGTGTTTCGCAATTTCAAAACAAAGTACCATTTCCTTCTTCAGCCAAATGTTTGTATGTAAGCATTTGTGTTCCAGCGTTACTTTAGCTTTCGTATACATTAATACGAATTAGTTAGTGCTAACGTACAGTGACTCACTAAAATATCTGAGCATTTTCTATGGAAAACTTTTATCGATGTATTACGTGAAATATTTTGAAATTTCGTTAGCGCTATAAAAAGACACGACTATCATGATATACGTACATAGAAGTTACGAGTTATTTATCGCATACATACATTTTTCACGTAGTTAAAAAAACTAGTATGAGTAGTAGTTTTGCACGTACAATTGACGCTAAAGATGGTCTCATTAAATATTAATATAGCGAATAATTGACTGTTCAAATACTTTGCTAATCTTTGCGGAGTGAAGCTATTTTACAACAAATATCTTGTATCTTTTATATACATTTTCAGATATGTTTCACATTTTACCGATATAATCACGACGAATCAGTCGTGTCTCGCTACAGCTCCAATGACACTTCCAAATGTTTTGTATAATATACGTATACGTGAAATGTTTCTGGGAGTGTTCGAGCATTTTCGGGAGTCGTTGTATTCGTCAAATTATTCACAGATGAAAATATTGTTCTATCTGAAATATTTTCTTGAATATTCTCTCTCTTATCGAATCATTCTACAGCAACAGAGCAACAATTTTTAGCTCTATAATAGGAATTGAATTTGAAAATACGATTGTACATATTTGTTATGAATAACGAATGACCGCGTTTGTCATTTCTCTGTTGATGTTGTGAGACACTTGTGAGTAGCAGCGTATCTCATGCACGCATAGTTCTATTGTATAAAAATAATTGTCAACGCAGACGTTATTTGCTCGGTACGCGGTTAGATGATCGCAGAAAAGGAGAAAAGAGAATATTCAATAAGATCTATTATAATGAAAAAACACGTGCAAGGGGAATCGGTTACAAAGCAAGCGTGCCGTTTATCAATATGTATTGTAATAATTTCTATTTATCTGAACGCGCGGCTATTTATCTTGGTACGAAACGTCAGTTGGAAAATTTCATTCTGACGTATCTCTTCAGCGGGACAGCGACTGCCAATGTTAATGAAATTCCAGAAGTATTGGTAATTGAATCGAACTGAAATTTTGAAATCTTTGAGTGTCGCAAATTAAATATTTTCGAATGTTGAAAGTTCGAAGTTTCGGAGTCCGACAAATTTCTATTCCAAATTTTTCTATTAATAGATCTTTTGGCTGTCTAAGTTGTAGGATCTCTTAGTTTCTATGATTTATGTGATTACATAATCGTACAAAAATTTGTATAAAGCTGTTGACCAATTCCTGAAATTTTAAGGTCTCGAACCATTTTTACAGCCGTCACTTTTTAGAGATCCTTGTCTGGACATTTTATTTGCGGCTCTTGATACTCTCGACAATTGCTTTATTTTATCCTACTTATTTTATTCTGTTTCGTTCTAACCATTTCGAACTATGTCGTTACAGCTCCATTTCGTTTGCGCGATAAAAAAAAAGAAAAAGAAGGAAAAAATGGCTAGAAACGAAGGAAGAGATTCGTTGAAACAGCTGTGCTAAACGCGCAGCGAACTTTGGTATTAAAAGTACAGCCTCGTGAATATTGAACCGTTCAATTATCCTGACGACCGGACGCAACCACATCGCGCGAGTTCGTCAAACATTTGTTGAATTGAATCGGTTTGCAGCTACCGGGCTTTACGAGAGTTTAATTTTTAACGCGGATGCAAATGTCGAGCGACTGACGATGCGCGATATCACAATTAGAAAATACAAACAGACGATATGAAGTTTTTCCGAGTTTGAATTTTGGCCGCGCTTATGCCGTGTCGACGTGAAAATTGCGAGGTTGTTTGTGGAAGCAAAAATTGTACACGGGGTGTTACAGAAGAGTGACTCTAAAAGTTTAAAAATTTATACTACTTATTACCCCTTTAAGAGCTATGAACGCATATATGCATTCTCACACAACCATTCAATTTAGGCTATGAACGTATATATACGTTCTCACATAACCATTCAATTAAAGCTAAAAGTGGTGTTAAAGTGGCGTGATAAAAATGACGTATGGATGTTATCCACCTCACATTCTGATGATTTCGTTGAAACAAAAAAATTAATTATCAAACTGGTAAACCAAAGCGAAAACCAAAGTGTGTAGCAGACTATAATGCCTTCCGCAAAAAATACGCAGCCCACGGTGCGCTTCTTTGTAAAGAGTGGCTAGTTCACGGCGCACGCTTAACATCGGACAACGCAGCGCTCAAAGGGTACATATAGGGTTACATAATTTATACAAAGAGTTTTGATCGTCTTAGGTTCGTTAATTTCTTCGTTACTCTTATAAAATGTAACATACAAAAAGTTGTGTCAAAACAAAACAAAAAAAAGACAACGATTATCGTGTTTCGTGGTTTTCCTCTTACGAATTTATCTTGTTCGAGCTACCAGGACTAGCCATTTTCGTTAAGTGGAACTAACGCAGTGTATTAAAAGTATTACGTTTTTTATACGCCAATCGATGGATTTTTTATTCCCTAGAAGAAGAGTAAAATAATTTATCGACCCAGATAATTTCTTCTTTAACTTCCTACGTTGCTACTAATTCATTCAAGCGATTTCTTTAACCATAAATAATGGAAAAAACGGGAGGCAAGATGTGAATATTAAACTTATTAAAACTTCAAATTCGACCATCAAGGTGTAAGCTGAAATTGCAATTTTGCGTGTAAGCAATGGACGTGAATATACGAGAGAACATGAGAATGCAAGATGCAACTATTAAAAGTTAGAAATGATAGATCGTAAAATCCTTGGAGCTAACCTAACCTTACATGCAATATGTCCTTCGCTGCGGGAGGATCTTTTGAAGGTTAGAGGTTGAGGCGAGGGCGTGTGGACACCTATGAGGTTCTTCCGATGGCTTCATATTATGCAAAAGACCTTTGAAAGGCTGATGCAACCCGAGAAGAACAAGATTTGTAGAAAGGAAAAAGGCCAAAAAAAAAGCAACAGCCTTGTGACGATCACCAACACGTGGTGAAACACCCACGCACTCGTATCCACCTATGGTACACACCTAAACGCAGAACTACGTACGCACCCACACGAAGGTTTGAGTATATCATGAGTTGTTGCATACAAAATGAGTATCATAGCGTGACACGTGTACTTGACAAAGTGAAAAAATCGATTTTTCTGAATAAAGGAATTCGCGTGGAAGAAAATTATTCCATGTTTTGAGTTTCCATTTTTTGCCATTGGGAATTTTACCGACCATTCTTCAATCTAGGGAAAGCATAAAATGACTTGGAAAATTGATTTTCTTGAATAAAAGAATTTTAGAATGAAATTAGCGTATAGTTTCATTCCACCATTCAATAAAAAAAAAGAGTATAGGTAAAAAGAAAAAGGCAAAATTGGTATTGTTTAACGCAAATATACTTGACAAACTATAGAAATCGATTTTCTTTAGTTTTTTTTAACAAAATTCATATTTCATGGACAGCATTGTCCGCGTAATAAAATTGTCAAATTTGATTCCGAAGTGCTCTTCCTGTCGTTAAACAAAAGTATTTTTCGCATAATAGAATTTCCAAACTCTATTTCGAAATATTCTTCATACCGTCAAAACGTCAAATATCATTCCAAAGTATTTTCATATCATTAGATTGTCTTTTAGAAATATTCTTCGTGTCGCTAAATCGTCAAATTTCGTTTAAAAGTATTTTCCATGTCTAACAGTTGTCTAATCATACGTGTAAAATATAATAATAAAAAATATAATAATAAATATAAAAAACGTTGAGATTAAATAGCCAATCATTTCGTAATTTCAATTAACCTCACGCGCGATAATTTTCAAAGGAGCATTATGCTTAATATAACATAGAGGAGCACTCGATGGAAGAAGTTCCTTGAATCCAGCGAGGTCGTTAGTAATCTCCGAAGTCCTGAAACGTGTCTGTAACGCATTTCAGGATATCCCTGGTCGGTTTCAATTCATAGGAGATCCGGTGACGAGCAGAGAAACGCTCGTGAGGGTGTTTTACCCCTGACGCTGGAAGGCTTCCAAGGATTCCAGCCACTCATCCAGGAGATTCGAAGAAGATAAAGAAAGCTTCGTATCCTCTGGTTGAGAATTAACGGAGCATCCCCCGATGAATCTCAGGAAATGCCGGAGTCGATTCCCTTCGTCTTTGAGTAAACCGTATCTCCCATCTGACTCCTTAGTGCTTGAATTTTGTCCCCTCGAGACTTCTTTTTGCAACTTTATTAACGCGAACTTCATTCGACTCTACGCGTCACAGTGGAATCTCTTTGTCTCGTCGGGTTCCAATAGTAAAATAAATTTTAGGTTGTCTGAAAAGTGTCTTTCTTTTACAAACACGTCTTTTATATAAATATGAAACCTAATCTGTCTGTCGTTGTGATCTTTATTTTGATAGAACAAAATGGATCATACGTAATTCGACAAAATAATATAAAACGGAAAATGTTGTGCATCCATTATTTCCTTATAAAAGGAAAGAAACTTTTCGGACGCAATGGCTTTCAACTAGCGTTGCTTGTATTTGAATTGAATTGAAGCACGCTACAGTTGATAAATAAGTATATATTTTAATTGATTCGTAGCGATATTATTTAAATTATGCCAAACAATACAGATTCATAATATATCGATAATTGGAAGCAGCATTTACTACGTTTTTATGGAATTGGTACACTATAAATTGAAATTATCCATTAAAGGACATGGTGATAATTCATTTTACTATTTGTGAAGTATAGTTACTTGCATGTACAGTTAATGTGAGTAACATGAAACGCCGTAGATATACGGAAACTGGCAACTAAACAGGCATAAATGTCACACGAAACGAAATAATTTTGTTCAATTTTTCAATTGCTTTACGAGGAACGATATAAAAATGTACGTGCGCCAAATATAGTCTAACTTAAGTATATATCTTAAATTCTTGTATACAAGACATATCTTTCTTGATGGTATTGACATTTTTTAGTTCCCATCTTAATCTTATCTCCGATATAAAGCAGTCAGCTGTGGGTCGACTTATTTGTTTAGGATTCGTATGATAAATAAAACGTAATTTTTTTTGTAGGAATACGTAAGAGGTTTTGAATAATTTTGTTTCCAAGAGATTAGAACCTGAAGTATAATACTAGAAAGCACTGTATAAGAGAAGTTAAAAGATTTGTTTCATAAGCGAATAATTTGAGAAAGAGTGAGTTTTAAGAAACGTATAATGTGAATGAAAGTTCGTACACTTAAGAGAACTACTATGATTATAATTAAATAATTAAAGTGAAAATAAATGGATGATAGACAATAAACGATTTAAGTAATTAATTTTACTTCTGAAACATTGAAATATCAATACATCGAGATATAAATTTCTCTAATTAAAAATTTCTATTCCATTCGTGTACATAAATCTTTACGATGAAACTCCATGTAAAGACAGGAAAATACACAACGCGGAAACGTTTCGCAGATTGAAGAACATCGATTTCGCCAGAAATACGTCTATGGGTCGTATAGCCTTGCGTATTGCGTCGAAAGTTAAAAGCAAACAACTATTTGCAATCGCGCATCGAAACGTGCCCATTCTCGTTTGTATCGGTATTCCTTGATAATTTTCGTTCCAGTTGCGAATCTCTTTCTGATAACGCGTATACGAAACGTTCTATTATGAAGGAAAAGGTTGCCAGGTTAACCGATGATTTAAGATCGTACCGGGCTATTCATTTTCAAACAAAAATTATCTTTCGTAATACCACGCACCGAGAACGATGGGCCTCTGTAAACTTTCTATGATATTTTCCCCGTGGGGGGTTTCAGCGAGGCTATTACTCATTATTATCTCAATAACATAGGGAGAAAGAAAGGTTGAAGGAAAAAAGCACGAGGAAAAATGCTTAGCCATGACAAAAAAGGGAATGAAAAATAGAACGAAAGATTCAAGGATATGGCGAGCTACGACGAAACTTTTCTCTCGCGTTTTTGTCATTTTTCACGAACTGTTTCGTTCTTGGATAGTCTCGCTAATAGAAAAGTTCGCGAATTGTTTTCGACGATACGCGTACCAACGCTGGAATATCGTCTTGAATAATGCGAGAAGAGTAAATAGTGGTTTTATGATTTTTTCGAGTTTTAATAACCATAATGATCTTGCTGGAAAGTTTTTCAGCCAGTTACAAAAGTCTGCGTATGCTTCTTAAATATGAAATATTATAGTGAGAATGTTAACATTGTGAATTTCTTTGACACGTTAAAACGCATATCGTTAAAACGTAACGCAGTTTCACTTAACGTAATTCATTTTCACCTTTCCCATGTAATTTTATGCGCAAGACTTTTGTGAGTTAAACGCTTCAATTGTCTTAATTCTCTTTAGAAATGTATCTGTGATAGCTACATCGACGCACGAGTATAAATAATTTTGTAACAAATTTGATAGGCGGACTTTCTCGACTGACTGCATATTCATTAACCTGGTAATTTTTATTATTCAGAAGGATAATACAAACGTGTCATTCTCTTAAACGATTTTTTATACTCATAGCGATTTTCGTAGAAATAAAGGAGTGCTTTTTCTTGGAAGAAAGCTTAAAAATTTCATTTCACTGCAACAGAAAGTTATCACGCAGAAAATAAGACAAGACAACTAAGATATGGTTAGTACCAACTACAATAATAATAATTTCAATGGATCTCAAAAATTGCCTTTTCATGTAGATCCATTAGCGCCGACAATTTTCATAGTAATGTTAAGATACTGCGTTAATTAGGAAATTTAAGTAATTTGAGAAATATTACAAACACATCAATCATCCGCAATTATTATACAGAAGCCAGCATGACTATCCATAATAATAATTATTACAACCTTCGTAATTATCCCTCCTACAAACGTTAATATAGCAACATTCTTAACGACCACGTCGTAGAACGTGCAATTATAATATAACAACCACACCCACAAACCTCGATCACCATAGTATTTCTATCCGCCATGATCCTGGTTGGAAAGCAGCCGCCTCGCCCACAAACGCCGCCACTTCGTTATTCTCCAACCGTCACCCCCATTAAAGAATCCACTCCAAAACAGCTGGCGTTCCACAATCACGAATACATCCAACGGTAACAGAGTCACGGTCCCTTCGAAGAAAAGCCCCGTTCGTTATCATACCAGCTTTGGAAACACCTATATCGCCCTTAATTTCTACGGTAATTTACCCCTTACGTGGAAACACGGCAAGGGGTGACCCACGGCGAGACTAGGAAACGAAATCGTGACCACGGTTTCTATTTCTAGCGGCGAATCACTATTCACAATTAACACGTAGTCACGTGTGTTTCTCGTGTAACATTTAGTTTGTCGGAAAAGTTTGTGTTTAGTTTCTGGTTTCTGGTAGTTTTAGGCAGAATTTGTTTACAGTAGTATTAGTGAAGCGAATGACTGAGAAAACACTGTATTTCTCTGTGTTACTATACAAAGTGGGATATATTAGCGTAAATGATGTCAGAACCAACGAACGTTACAGCTGGATATCGGATGTCTATGTAAATTCATACGTTTATATAGTGCCAGGAGAAACAAGATTAAAATGCAACAATTTTAGTTATCAATAATAGTATATCAATTCATCGGTCATGTATAATAACTGCATTACATTAATGGTAACTTTATTATACCACACACTTGTTATAGTATTGAAAACAGTTATCTGTTTTATATTTATTCATAATCTAATTGTTCTTGTCATAATATTATATTAATATAATAATTATTAATATTTATATATATTATATATTATATAATATTATATATATAGTTATATATTATATATTAATATAATACAATAATTAATATAATATTTTTTCTCAAATTGTGGTGCTTTTTATATTGCTTATACCTTATGCTTTCTTTTGTTCTCTGTTGTAAATAAAATTAAGAATGGGAAGTGGATGGTATTTCCAAGTTGTACAATGAATCGTTCATATTCTCGCAAAATATATCCGAATATTAATCTGACTGCATATGTATACGATTGCAACTAAGAATGTAAGAAATTCCTATATCTCGAGGAGGAATGAGAGAGGGATGAGAAATTTAAAAGGGAGGTAAAGAATAAAGAGAAAAACAGAATAGAGAGAAAGAAGGTAGAATGGGGAGAAAAAGAGGAAAGAGGAAGGGAAGCCGAAGAAGCAAGAGAGCGGGAAGGAAAGGAATGTAGAAAGAGAGGTAAGAAAGGGGAAGAAGAGAAGAAGGAAAAGATGAAAGGGATGATAGGCCAAGCATGGAACGTAAAGCAGGGATAAAAGAAGGGAAGAAGAAAGAAGGCAGTAGAAAGTACAGGAGGGAAAAAAAGTAGAAGAAGGAAGCAAGATAACAAAGAAAGGGATAAAAGAGCAAGGAAAAAGGGTAGATACGCGTAGGTGGAAGATACGGAAAAAGGGTTGTAATACACAATTACGATTAATACAATTATTACACGTAGGATATCATCATAATCATATTTTATAATTATAGCTATTACACTGAACATCTTTAGTTAATTATATTGGCTTATTTTTAATACAGAGCATTTTTTCTCAAGCATAATTTTTCATATTAACTTTTACCGCGTTATATTAATGATGTAACGTAAGAAAATGGTTCAGATCAAATATTGCTTCGTAATTTAATATATTTTTAATTATAATATGATTTGTTGCGTATGCTTTTCCTCTTAATAAAACAGTTAACAAATATTTATAACACTATATTCAACTTTATTCACTAAATTCTGAATGATTTTATACGCGTATAAAATTAATCATTCCGTGTGCAACAATCAAATAAAGTAGAATCGTAGTATTAAGTCGAACCATGTTAGAAAGCCTCTGAAACTATTGAGCCACGCCCTGGTTGGTTGTTCGAGCGAGCAGCTTTCGATGCTTTAAAACAGACCTTTCCCTCTTCGTTCGAGACGTTTATTTCTCGTTTATTCTTAAGTCGTGAATTCGAATACGTAATCTTTTCAAATCTAATAAAACGTTTGAATGATGGTGATTTATGTGCTAGAAAACTATAGGAAATTAATTAAGAATATTCATCTTATTTTTCCTGAACTTTTATATTTCAAAGAATTAGTTATAAGATATATATATATATCTATAACACGCGTAGAAATAAATATGAATAACCAAATATAATAACCATATAAATAAATCATAAATTAGTTATCCTACAAATATTATACAATAAAATACGTTAGCTTAGATTGATTGCATGATACAATTTCTAAAATATTTCAGCATATTGGTAGTTTTAAATACGAAAGAAAAGACAATAGGTATGAATAATATTAGGATATTCTGGTTTTGATGTATGTCTATGTAGAGTAAGATAGAAAAATGCAAAACAGCTTTTCTTCGTAGATAGACGACTTATTTATTCGTTCACATCGAGACTTTATACTTTGATAGTATAAATACATTGCATCACATCAATGCAGCAACTGTTAGATGCTTGTTACATAGAAAATGTGGGTATATTTCCAAATGGTAACAATATACACTTGACACTAAAGTTAACGACCACTAAAATACTGAATTTCTATCGAAGAAATTAAAATCTACGATATATAAAAAAATATATATATAACACGGAGAAGAAAGAAATGCATTTATGTATAATGAATATAAATGATTATTTAGGTTTTCAAAAATGCGCCGTTATACGTGTATAATATTTTTATAGAAAATGTTAAAGTAGATATAATAGAAGTACGGTTTAGTAGATGTACTGCTAGAAAGTAAGCGGTACGATAAATATAACATAATTTTACAAAACGAAATCGGCTAGTTGAAATGGCAAACGATATAAATGTCAGAAATATAGATTTTCAGTTTAAAATTAACATTAACAACTTTAACTTCGTCTTGCAATTGTTTTGGAAGTTAAAATAAATTATTCTAACATTTACAGCATTTAACTCTGTATTTGACGTGAAATTTACATTCCTTTCCGCTGTAGAAGTTGTTCTTTTCGCGGCTTTTATAGTTAGCCACAAAAGTCTTTGTATAATCTACAGGAAGACCATTTCTATTAAAATAAAATACTGCAACTTTTCACCGCAAAACTAGTATATTTTATGCCTAAGCAATTACAGCAATTGCTTTATATATTAGAAAATAAATATATGACTATTAAGCTACGAATATATATTTATGCATGAAATTCAGAGGTACATAGATGCACGAAAACATATGAAAATCTAAACTATAGTATTCGTTATAATATTTTACAAGTGAAACAAACCTCTGTCCGGATTACTTATACTTATGAGAATGAACTAAACATAAATAATTATTAGGGAATTATTAAAATTGTTAAATATTAAGGTATCCAATGGAAAGGAGGCATCATATTACACTATATCATAAAACGGGAAAAAAGAAAAATGTTTAGAAGGAATAGCTTCCTCAATAATATTCAATATGAAATTATTTGAAGTGGTAATTGAAATGTTTGTTATTATATATAATATTCGTATAATATATTATATACAGTATATTCATAATTAATTAATATTGTATTATATAAATTAATATTATATATAATATTATGAATTATATTATATAATATTATATTATTATATAATATTATATATATTATTATATAATATTATATATATTATTATATAATATTATATTATTATATAATATTATATAATATATAATATTCATAATATATACATACACTATTACGCAGTAGTATGTTTCATTCAAGCGAAAGTAATCTTTCAAATTATACGAGAACTACCGTGGTTGATATATCGGTTACGTAATACTGAAAAGGAAGTACAAAATGTAAGCTCGGATTTAGTCCCTCGATGGTCGGAGATCTACAGTGTTTCAAGTTAGTCCTTTACCCTCGACGTATTTTCGTGGTGGTTTTCAGACGTTGTTAGGATGATTCGAGGGCATGGTTCAGCAAGCACCTTTGATTTCTGGCATTGCAGAGTGTAATCTGTTGCACAAGGGAGCGACCGACGGCTGGGCGTCGCGTCCTGGCTCTGTGTGGTTTCCGTGCATAATGACGCTGTCGTGGATTATGGTCGTGACGCCGCTTCTCTCAACGAAATATTCTGGAAGCTGAATCGATCGCAGACGCGGCCGTGCTCTGTAGCCTGGCCTCGTGTGCACGTCGCCGAATCGGCCTGTCGGCTTTCTTCCTTCTACCCTGCCTTTCTTTCTTTTTTTTTTTTTTTGGTCCATCGTTTTACTTTGCTCTCTATCGGAAATATAATTTTTGAAACTCGTTTCAATAAACTTCGCTTATACCTTGATTTTGTTTCCATTCGACCGAATTTTTGAATTTGTTCTTTTTTTTGGCCGTTCAGAAACATGACTTCTTTTTCATTTGATTCGTTTTACATTGGTTTCTATCGAAAATATAATGTTTAGAATTTTCTTCGTATATTTATTTTTTCTATAAATCCTCAATTCTCTTGGACTATGTAGAAACATGAGCTTTTTCTTTTTTCATTCGATTCATTTTACATTGGTTTTTATCGAAGATATAATTGTTAGAATTTTATTTGCTTATTCGCTTATTTGTAGATATTGTTTCCATTCGTATATCGAATACTTAATTTTCTCGGACTGTGTGGAAACATCCTGAGCTTTTATATGATCGTTCCGAATAAAGCAGAATTGAAAATTGAATTTTAAAAGCTAATGTTTAATACCAAATAATATATCCGTATAAATTAATTAGCTTCATTATTAATATTGTTATCAATACTATATTATTAATTATTAAGCAACTTTAGAAATAATAATAAATTTGGTGCTTCTCCTTTCATTTTGACATTAATTTCACGCGATTATTTCAATAATCAACTAAGCATTCATCTTTCAATCCGGATCGCTACACGTTTTACCTCACACGTTTTAATTAAATCGAGGATATTTATGAGATCTCAAGGTATTAAATTTTAATTAATTTTGAAAAACCCGACGTTTCAGGAAAATCAATAATATCTGTTGTTCTTTATTTTAACCGTACTACGACCAAATGGGCTGTAATTATCAGAAAGAAGCATTGAAAAACCAGACGAGACGTTGTGGCGTGCACAAATTATAATTATGAATTAACATTCTTTTGTGTCGACGAAACAAGATCGAGGAACGTTTTTCACGCTGGCTCGTATACACATTTCATCGAGACGGTCTTAATTTCGCATTTTCTAGATTAAACTATCGTGTCGTGTACGATGGTGTAACACGAACCAACGAAAATAAACGCGTTTCCCACACGCAGTAGAATATGCCCCTCATATGTCAGACACGCGGCTGATTTAAATTTACGAGCTACCAAATGTTGCTGATGTTCTCGTGATTGAAATTTAACCTTTCCCTTTACGGATAGAATGTTGTTCAAAGCGATTAAATGTCAGTGCCAATGTTAAATGTTAATGTTGAATTAAAATAACTAAATTTATTTAGAAGAAGTTACTGGGAAGACTCACAAAACACAAATACGAAACATGGAATGTACGATGAAGATAAAAATTAAAAGGAAATTAAGTAGTAAATGAAGATGGCTAATGAGTAAAATGATAATAAATAGCCAGTAAATCAGAAAAGTTGGAAGATTGGGCAAAGACAATGGGTAATTATGTAACTATATTTTAAGGTTGAAGTTTAAAAAATGTAAAAATTGAGCCAAATCCAATGAAAGTTTAATTATAAAAGCAAAGAAATAAATCTAATAGAAAATGCTATTCAATATTATTGAATGTCTTTGCTTTGAAAGTTTCTTAAAACATAGAAAATTTCTAAATTTGTTAAATTTTAGATTTTTCCTTTATAGAAGCGATTGTTAAATGCGCCATACAAATAAATAATTATACAAAATAAATATTAGTAATAGTTGTAATAAATATTTTGTAACAAATATTTATTGTAAAGAATGAATATTTATAAGAACTTTGAAGAATACTTTTAGAAATTATACAATTAGATATTAACTGATTTGTGTAAAAAAATATTTATTGATAACTGATGAAACAGGAGTTTAATGGAGAAAAAATATCAAGTAGTCAAACTACGATAGAAATAAAATTGAAAGTAAATGAAAAAATAGATTTATTGGAAATACAAATAAAAAGTAGAATAATAAAGAACTATTAATTGGAGAAATTAAAATCTTACAATAAAAATTTAATAAGGCATATATAAATCAGGATAACTTGCTCGAAAATGTAATTAGTAACCTAAATAAACCTAAACAAACCTAATAAAGACTGTTAATCAGCGACTTAGATTTTATAATGGAAGTTTATGAAGTATAAAGATAGAGCTAAATTGCTTAAAAATGCAATTATACATATGAAGAAATTAATCTGATAAAAAACGATGTTGAATAAAGGAAAATTTCCCCTTTTATCTGAGAAGTTTCTTAAAGTGTAAAAAAGCACCGAGGGTTCTTTAAAATTTCTAAAACTGTGTACTTGAACTTTACATCGTGTCCTTCGCATTAAGTCCTTCATTTTTTCTTATCAGTATTTTCCTGGTTTAATTTAGCAAGCACTATAACGAATCACTTTTACAAGGTTTGTTAAAAAAATTCCTTTGTTTAAGGTGAGACTGGTTATTTCTATTTACAATGAATGGGCAATTACCACGATAAAATAGTCAATGTAACAAGTTTGTGTCTCTTATTTTAGAAAATTATGTCAGAGTGCAAAGCGAAACACGTGGAATTCCTTTTCGAGCAGAAATGGGCAATTTTTGGCAAATACTTAAGTTACAAAAGTACATAAATACCTTAACGTTTTTTAAGTATTATTTGTAAAATGTAAAAATAAAATAATCTATAATTTTTGCGAAAATATTTCTTTTGGTTTCAGTTATTAAATTAATATTTAATTTTAAGAATTTATATTAAATGAGAACATCTATTTGATGATGTATCTACTTATATAGTTTCATTGAATTCAATTTAATATTTCATCTATCTAAGTGTCTATTTCTGTCAACCATAAGTGATTTATTAAAACAGTTCAAATGTCATTAATAAAAATGTGGCATGTGATGGGAATGGAAATAAATTTACATATGTGTGAATAATAATACAATACAAGGCATGAGTAACTAAATGAGGTTTCGTGTTTCATATTAATTTATTAAATTATGTATAGCGAGTTAAGTAGGTATATTAAATAACAAATTAGTTTGCCGAATAAATCCAATAATTCTTGATATTACATTGTATCTATGCATTCTCGTATTTACAAAGTATTATCTACTATTATCGACATAATCTTAAAATTTCAACACACTACTATATTTATTCGCCAAAAGAATACTTTCATCTTACTTTTAGTCAGAACGCTATAGCAAAGTTTATACAAAAATCTATGACATATCATATACATATGTAGGTATCCAACATAATAATATTCTGATTATTATATATAATAAATTATTCAAAAATTCACAAGTTACCATATTTACGTATAATAATTTGATAGTAATAATTTAATAATAATGATAATTTTAATTATTATTACAGTATTATATCTCGACATATGTCATGCATGTGTCTCACATTATATCACATTATATCAACAAATGATCAAAATTAATTCTCTGCAAAACCAAACTATAAATCAGGCCAGCTTGTAGAACCAATTTACTAAATTATTTCTCCTATTTATTATCAAACTATGTAGGTGAGCTCGCGAATAAATAACGAAATTATCGGAACATATTGCATACACGTACTTTCGATTTCGTGTCTGAAACCAATGTTTACCGTCGGAAGCGACAGTCTAAATAGCACTTGTTAAACGACGAATGCAAGCACATCAAGTTATTGAATATGTCTTGTACTGTTCGCGTGGAATTGTGCAATCTGACGTCAGGGTCACGTGGAAGTAGACATGCGCAATGATACCACTTGTTAAAGGGTGCCTTTTCACACCAACACCTACTGACTGTCTTTTTCACCCCGTGTAACCACGCTCCATGCCTCTTTGCAGCTATCAAACGTTCAGCCCTTAATTTTCTGTAAATATACCGTCTAATTACACATACATTGTCATCCATAAATGTTTAGACGTTCTCAAATTGTTACCTCTGACAACCATACACACTTTGTAGATATAAATAAAAATAATAATTATTATCGATTAGTATGAATAAAAGAGCAATTGAAAGTGGAGAAAAATTGATGACGAGGAAAGATACCTGAATTTTATTCCAGGAATGCTTTTATTCAAGAAAAACAACTTTTCAAAGTTGCTAAGTGCACACGTCTCTTTACACTTTTGCTGAATTATAGGACGAGAAGGTACTTGTCCTTTTCCAATCCAAGAAGACAAAATAAGAGTATTGTATCGTCTGCAATTTCTGGTTAATATATCTCAATCTTTTTAAACAAAATATTCATCGTGTTACTACATTATTTACATAACATATATTGGCATACATTTAGTAGCACCTTTATACGATTATAGAGATTTATTTACTATGAAAATAAAATGTACGACGTCTGTAGAGAAATTATTTCATTGGGAAATAATGGTAAATGCAAATACGTGCTTTCTGTAACTGTGCATTATACATTTCTTGTTTCAGTTCAAACTTGCAGATTGTTTCATCCCAATTACACGACGTAAAGAATCAACTAAAACACTTATGGACAGTGTATATCTGTACTGTGTATATCTATACTGTGTATACACTTCTAGTTTGAAATTTCTTCTAACATGTCGAAATTACATTACACTCCCGAAGATCTTTAAGGTTGGGTTTGGAAAGCTTGGAACGTCCCTTGGAAACCTTGGCTGTTCTTGAATTGAATTTCCCGCAAACGTTCAAGAGTTCCAGGTTGCTGAATATTTTGACAGTGTTGAATGGAATTCTTTAGCGTCTCGAAAATCTCAGGAAATATTTAGTATCTTAAATTGGATACGCTGGAATAGCGTTAATCTTGCAAGTTTTACATTAGTCTCTTTTTCCGTTTGTTTGCATGTATGCAGAAGAGACAGAGATTAGGTTAGTTTTATGTACACGATGAAGAAGTTGGAATGATGTTTAAAATACAAACCTACGAGAGCTTAAACCTGGGTACAGTTCACGGAGGCTGCAAAATTATCAAGGTAGATATTATTTAATTCGTTGATTACCATCAAACTATAGATAATTGTACAATTGTGAGAACTTTAAACACGTGAAAAAATTAAATAACGGGTTTGCTATAATATTGGATTGTTGGGGAAGTTGGTAATATTTTTGGTGATCGATAAACATATTTCATTACATATTTAATGAGATTGAAAGGGAATAAAATTTTTTTTATTTAATTCATTATTAGATTCTGTTAAGTAACAAGGGCAGAACTAAGTTAAACATTAAGTACAATAAATAATGAAAAAAATCTAACGAATAGATTAATGGAAAAGATATTTTTCTACGAGATTTCGTTGGGCCTTTTAATCGTCTTCCCTTCTATTTATTCTTCTTCGCAAAATTTTAAGTAATATCTATAATAATATAATAATAAGAAAGTAATATCTAATCTTTCTGCGAAATGTAAAAGCAAAGAAATGCGAGAAATATCGAAAATATAATATTTCGTTATAATATTTAGAGAATGAAACAACTTACTTAAATTCACAAAGATATGAAGATTTGCATAATCTGTAATCTTGTTCAAACATTTAGTAGGAAGCCAATGTTTCAGGACAGTAAAACTCGCTTATATTAATGCCGAGAAAGGACAGAGAAGCAACTGAAGATAAATTGAAACTGTTAATTTTAAAAGTTCAGGAAAAAAAGAATAGCTCGTATATTAATCAGATGCAGGTATGTTTAAAACGAGTAAAATATAAATTTAGCAAGGTTGGACATTGTTCTTTGCATACGTTTAAACGTTATACATTTGTTATGCAAAGTTCTGAAGCTACTAGTCGTTAATATTCACACGGCGGCGATAATTCATTACAGCCAGCGTCAATGGAACCGACGTCCCCATCAATCTCGATTAAATTCATAACGAGACCAGGAAATTAGTAGTCGCGATTGAGCTTTCCGTACGGTTAATAATTAATAAAATGTATTATAATTGACTAGCATGTTACGCTGCCAACGTATTTCATCGCCCAATAATCTGGCACTTTATAATCATCTATAGTGTTGATCGGAAACAATTATAGCGTATCGTTGAGTAAATATAAACCACTATTCGCTAAATGAATAAATTATTATTTCAAATAATACAAGGTATATCGACAAACAAGGAATTTTGCAATCATTTTTATGATTCACTGCAGTTAGTCGTAGTTTATCGTTGATTAAACACGGATCATTATCCACTGCATGAATAAATTGCCATTTCATACGGTAGAAGGTTTGCCATCGACAAATTTCGATGAATTTTATGATAATTTGTGTTTGTATACGATATAAAAAACTGTACAAAATAACCAAGGTAAAATCCTCGTTATAATATTTAGAGGATGAAGCAAATTTTAATTAAAGTTCGTTTCTTTAGTTGGTTCCATAGAATTAAGTGTTTCTATAACTTATGCGGTCGTATAAACATGAAAACAGTCTAATTAATAGCTATTCAGTAAACTATTATGCAAGAGGTCTCTAATTATACAGTTCCATTGAAAGACGAGACAAAGTCGAATTAGGAAATTCGGTGCAAGAAAGTGAATCGATAGACGAGCGTTACATGCCCAAAAGGCACGATAATGTGGTTCGTTTCATGGTCCGACGGATGAACTCGTTTATTTAGAGCAACAAGTGCCTGCACATTACGCAAAGCCCCGTTGTATCAGGACTGAACAAGAAATCTTTTGTCAAAGCGACGCTGAATCAGCCGGTTTCAGCCAAGGAAATAACGTCAAAGCCGAAAGATAATAACGGGATAAATCAGTCGAGCCTTTTGTGCAATTTAATTCTACGAATAGTATTAACGGCGATCGCCCGCTTAAGCCTTGTATCGCTTCTTCGTCAATCGATTATCTTCGTCAAAGGATCGATCAATTATGCAATTAAGCGCTGATCGCTTAGTAAAGCCGATTGATTAGTAAACAGCTACACAGTGTTCCACGATGTAATCGGATTTCGCTAATAGAAGGGATTTTCAATGGTAAGTGGCAAGTTCTTGGTTACTACTGAAAGGGGAAAATTGGAAGATGACTCGATGAAAGGTATTATTAAGTGATGACTGTTTATTGGATATTCGTTATTTTCATATTGTTCATTCGGCTAGAGACTATTTGATGTTTTATAATTTTCAATGAATTTCATGTAATTTGATCGGTGAAGTTTCGTATTTTGAATTCTATAGACCTTACGTATTGTGAAAATTATATGGGTTAAGTGTGGAAAATCAAAATGTGAAGAATTCTTAGTTGAGAATTTCACGTTCTAATTTTAAGCACAGAAACTTTGAACTTCGGATCCTATAAGCTGAACACTTAGTTATTCTTTAAGCATAAAATATTCAAACTGCAAGATTTTCTACTATGTTCACTTATTTTTCTACTATGTCGCATTCTTAGGTTTACATTTGTTATTCTTTCATTATACTTTTGAACATAAGGTATTCGAATAATAATTTCTTAGTTGGGTTCTGTATTCTCAATCTTCTGCACTTTGGATTCTTCAAATATATTGCCGTTTAAGCATAGAAAAAATACAAGCTTTTGATTCGTCTAAACATAAAAAACTGTTCAAAATTTTGTCAATTAAGAAATTTGTATTTTCTTAGACTTTGCAGTCTAGTCGGTTCGTCTTAAATTCAAAGATTAAAACGAGCTTTGTTCTGTAATTTTTAAGGATAAAAAATGTATTCTTTGTATTCGATATTTTGATGCTCGAATAGTTTTTAACGTTAGACTTTCAATCTTCAACTTTAGGCTTTTGGATTTCCGACTTTAATCCTTTAATCTTTAAGCCTTAATTTTCGATTTTCAACTTGACCTTTTGACTATTAAACTTCGATTTAGAACTTTGCTCCTTTGTCCCTAAATATTCAACTGGACCTTCGGCTCTTGAACTTCGATTTAGAACTTTGGACCTTTGTCTTTTGATTTTCAACTTTGATGTACTGACATCAAATTGAAAATTGCGAGCTTTACACCTCTAAATAATAAATCTTAAACCTTACATTTTTAAACATTGATTTTTCGATCCTCCAACCTTCAATCTTACATTTAGGGGAACCTTAAATTCTGTATTCTGTACTCTAAAAATCGATACCGAAGCCATTACCGAAGCCATGTCCAAATAGAACCTATCAAAGGAATCAACCTCGTTTATTTCACATCACAATCCACTCCTTCAGCGAATGATTTTAATCGCTGAGGAAGCGATATAAATATCGATAGCCTACAGCAAATGAGATATTAATGATATTTTCAATCATTCAGACGTTTTAATTGTTTCTCTCTATCATAGAGAATATCATACTAATTAAAAAATGACCATCTTTTTAAACTAACTAAAAATCCTATCTGAGTCACTTACATTGTTCAACATTTTATAGTTCATGAAATTTATCTTAATTTTTTAATTGTTAAATTTTGCAAATTTTTACGCAAATTCATATTTTTGAGGATATAATTAAGAAAGTAGAACCTCGGTAGAAGATCGTTTCAGCTAATAAGCATCGCATTACAAAGCACTATGCTGTGAACATCTCAAGTATTCCCTCATATCAAGTGCATTTCGTGAAATCACTTCGCAGATTACCTACGAATGTCTGTTAATCATTTCGCAATTTGAATATCCCACTTTTAAAAATACAAAGTAACAAATGTAATTCCAAGAATCCAAGGATTGCGCATTCAAAAAAAAAAAAAAAACGAGTTCACTCAATTCGTTCTAAGAGATTTAGTAAAACATGGGTCAACGATGACCGACCACCTTGATAGTTAACGTGTTGATTAGACCAGGCACAGAGTACGCGGTTAATTAAAGTTACTGCGCACGTTCATTCTGCGACGAAACATCGTACACCCACCACCCTCTGCTGCATAACGTTCACCATCCGGCGTTGTAGCCTTTCTTTTGCTTCCCGCGCCCATGGCGCAAGGCCGGCGTTTAGGAACATTGCGGACACGCCGTAAAACGCCCACAAGGCCGTGATGACGCGATCAATGACGATCGCCCGAACCATCCTGTTAATCTAGAAATTTGTTTTTAGTCGTCCGTGGACGGAAGCGTGGCGTCTACCACGCTATAAAACCACGCTAATGACATTGTCGATGGGTCTTTTTTTCTTTCAGCTACTTTTTTCCCCGGATATCATTTTTATGGTTATGGAAGCTACTTTGTGAGCCAGGCTGCGAACTCGAAATCGATACCGAACGAGATACACAGGCCTTGTATCCTTTGCGGAAAAAATTATGATCGCCGTTAGCGTTACGTGTTCCCTTTCCGATGTGTAAACTTTGAGTACTTAGGTTCATGGTTGATTTTCGTCGAATTTGGAGAAAGTTTTGGATGTTGCTATATATAGATCCTCAAAGTTTGGATCGTGAGTTGATTTCCAGAGTCCTCGCAGGATAAATTTGCTCTTTTATTTGTTTTAATTAACAGCAACTATCTTTTTCGTCGATTACATATGGTTGTATAAGATAAGATCAAAGGCCAAAAAGAAATGAAATAGTTTTATTTGAACTATATTTCACGTTTCAGCATGAAAACTTTCACGGCGAATAGATGACACGTTTGTGTGTCTTCGAGTTTCGATCGTAGTTTTATTAATACTTTGTGCTTTTGTTCCGACATTTCACTTTATCAGGCCAGACCCGAACAATTTTTCGTATTAATAAAACCACGATTGAAACACGAGTTACACTTGAAAGAATCCCGATACATATAGTGTATTCCCGTACTACGCAGGAAATACGGAACTCGAAGAACCATAAATATGTTATATTTCGTACGATTGCAATCGTTTCAAAGAGTTCCGATACAGTGCACCCTCGTACTACGCGCGAAATACGTCTGATAATACGAACCACACGTGTAAAAGTATTTTTCTATAGAAAAAAAGTCGACATGTTAAATTTATCTAACGCGTTACGTACAAAAGCGTTTATGGCATGTTCTGAGTACTGATCGTAATTTTTTCATCACATCGTATTATACTTACAGGGCAGTAATATACAGGCGTGTCATGATGCACAGATTCTTTGATAAATAAACGGATTGAATTTTGAAACGTCGTAGAGTTTGTAATGGAACGTTTACGTAACAATTTTCCAGCAAGGTTTGCATTCAATCAGGCATATGTTCGAACAGAATCTATCAAGAAAAATGCGATTGTATTATGCATGAACCAAGCCGTGGAACTCTTCGAAGTCTTCGGGATCGATCCATTCTTCGTTCGAGTGATCGATGAAGAAGGATAAGGAGATATAAGTTGAGATTGGTAAAATTGTGTGGGAAATCGAAAGTTTTTTGGGGAAAAATTATTGATAGAATTTTTCATCGGAATTTTACCAGAGAAGATTTTGCAATAGAAAATAAATAGAAAAGTTACGTGTCATATTCCGTGGAAACGATTGCATTAAATATTGTGTTGATCGTATATTTCGAACTTTCTGTGTCGATCTACATTCGGTGATCGATAGAGTGGAATTAAAAAAAAAAAACGTCGAGATTGGTAGAATTGCGTGTAAAATTGAAATATTTTTCCAGGAAAATTGACATTTACATACACATGGAAATTTTATAATAAATAGAAAATTAATCGAGAGTGCGTATTTGCCATTCTGTGGCAAGAATTAAATTAAATGTTACATTATATTTATTATATGTTGTTTCGAAGTTTTTATCTCGATTTATTCATCTTATCAAATTCATTTGGTAATCGATAAACTAGAATTGAGGAACAAATTGAGATTGGCAGAATTGTTGATTTATGTCGAAAGTTAAAATTTCGTCGAGAAAATTTATCGAAAAAATTTCTATTCAAATTTCATCAATGGAAAATTAATCCAAAAATTATATAGGTATTTCACGTTTCGACAAAAAATTGGATTAAATATTACGTTAATTGTGTAGTTTTCATTAAATGATCAACGGAGAGGAATAACAAAATAAATTGAAATTGATAGAATTGTCGATATGTGTTGAAAGCCAAACTTTTTTCAAGGTTTATACGTCGATGGAAGATTAATTGAAGGATTGAAATAATTGAAAAATTAAATTTGAACACATTATGTGCACTGATTGTATATTGAATGATTTTATTTAAATGATGTATTCCAAACTTAACGGAATATTTAATAACACGTCACACATTCGAATATCTACTGGTTTTATACAAAACATGATAATTGACCCAGATTATCAGCGAGAGATTTTAATCGATCAGAATCTTATATGAATACAAAATAACGATCCACAATCTACAGTAAATATTTGTAAAAATGATGAATTAAGAGCAGTCTATTTATAAATATTCATCATAAACATATATTTCTCTTTCGATGTTTGAGAAAATGTAATACACATATAGAGAAAATTTATTATAATATAATGTAATATAAATATATTTATTATAATATAATATAAATTTATTTATTATAATACAGGAAGATCGGTTGGGCCACTTTTATTTATTAACGAATTATACAACATAGAAATTATTATTAATAAATACAATTAAGAATTGTTTATGATTGAAAATCGTTGCTTTTAAAAGAAAATAGATGTCTTGACCAAAATAATATCTAGCATATTGTTTTCTACTCCTTACTTATACAATATAAAAAGAATAATATCAAAAAAGGATATCAGAAGAGAAACTCTCATATTTTGAGTTCTTAATCAATAACTGCGGACCACAAACAATGTGTAAAAATATGCAAAATATTTTAAGCAAACTAGGATTATGAAATTTAACCGCATAGCATAGTCAATGCATCTGATATTTGACAGTTTCATTATTTTAGCCATTGACATTTATAAATCCAAGCTTATATTAAAACATATATTAAAAAATATATATCATACACGTAATGTAAAACATATAAAATTTATATTATTTATAAAGGATCACATCCATTTTCATCATATTCATTTCATTGTAAACAAATTTAATTATTTTAAAAGGAAGAAAAATTTGTACATTGCGAACTAAAGGTATAAAACAGACTTCTATTTATATTCCACTATTTTGTGAATCTGTATAAGCATTAGCAATTTAACAATCGTTTTGCATTTAATTCTACCAATTCTTCGATCTTTCCTTTATACCTTCCTTTTCTTTGTGTTTTAAAAACTTATTCGTTATTCACCGGGTAACCAGACAGAATAATAACATTGTTCTCCTGTATATGACGGGAAACAAATGGATAGAAGTTTCGTTATCGCCAACTTTGATAGGAAAAATATATTGAAGGCAACGAAACATCCTTCGTGGAGAACAATAAGAATAGAAACGGTATTCGCGTGAATATGAAAGTGAAGGACCGTCGTAACGCTAAAGCATGAAAACCAAGAAAATCCACCTAAGCGATCGCTTTAGAATGAACGCCTTGGCGTAACCTTTAAGCCATAAAGCTATGTTCAAGGTATAAATAAGCAGAGCAGAGGATATCTCGATTTCTTTATATTCCATAAAGTAGCGTCCGATCTTCTCCTTCCTTCTTTCTTACGGTGCAAAACATAATATCAGTGTTTTAAGAAGCCACTTCAATGAGAAAAAAACGGAAATACGAATATTCACGAAGAAACAGTAGATTGAAAAGATGAAAATAATTCCTTCCAAAAACAAAATTTTGTTAGCCTACAAGCTGCCTTTTTTCTTTTTTTTTTTTTTCTTTTTGATGGTAGAAACTTTTCGAAAAAGGCATAGTAGTAGCTTCAAGATACGATTCCTTTATCTACACGTTTTGTCTAAACATAATCTGATACTTAAACAATATTAATGTTATTCGCGTGTTATATTGTCTGAAGTAATACGGCCTTGTAGATATTATCTAAAATAATATTACCTTGTAAATATTTCCCCAAATAATAATATCTTATGTCTCGACTAAATATTGTCTGAAAATGTCTGACTGTATATATTTTGGCAGGTTAAAACCAGATTTATCTAAATTTCACATTTCACCCGTAACATAACTACGCTACATAAGTGAGGCGTGGAACCTTGCAAATTTAACTATTATCAAATACGACGAGCGTGGTAACTGTGCTATCAAAATAAGGAAGTTCTCTTCGAAGGCACGGTGATATGGAAACTTGGTCGAACTGTTCTAATTATTAGATTTTATGAGTACTTCGTAACGTGTTGACACTTCCTTCCTTTGATCGTAAAGGTATCCCTCAAGAACACAAGAAACTATGAAATTTTGTGGCTAGCGAACAACTTAGCAAATTCAATGGAAGTTGGTTTTGAATTACAGGAAGCAAGTAAATATGAGAGTATAACCCAGTTGCGTATGTTTATGCATTTATCGCAAGTGTAAACATGGAAAATGTAAAGGGAAAACATATTTTTATTCGTGCTCTGTGAAAATATAAATTTCTGCAAAACATTTGTATATAAACATCTGCAATATAGAAAAGCTGCGAAAATATTTTTTTACGAATGATTAGTAAACAAGCACAGTGAATTTTATTGTTCAATATGATTGCGCTCTTTTGTCAAGCGAATTATTTATAAAGTTTCACTAAATAATAATTCTTCGCTCGATACTGTGTTATTATACCAAATAACAGAAATTTATTTAACAAATTTCCTAAATTAAATAATGAAAATTATCTAGGAAATGTAATAGACTAAGTAATAAGTCAAAAAATACTAATAATTTTGTCGATTTTCATTAAACTATATATGCTAAATAAGTAAAATATATTTTCTATATATTTTTCTACATCTAAGTTTCTCTAGATCAAAGCACTGCCATAAGTAATGAAAATAAACAATTCAATAAATTTTGCCCAAATGATATTTCAAATAAATCAATTTCAAAGAAAGATATTTTATCTTCAGATTTGTACTGGTAGTATAAAAAAAAAGTATAAAATACTCGATTCCTAACTAGAAACCAAACCAGCAGAATGTTTCACAACACGTTAAAGCGAAGTGTTTCGCCAATCATCGTCTGACTCGTTGGGGCTATTAAAATGATGCATTAATCTAACCAGCCATTGTTTCGTGCCATTAAATCCTCCCGAGATGTCTATCAACCAACCCCGACGATCATATTTGCTGACTTCCTTACGAGCTTTCCGCGAAAGCAGAGTAAATAACAGTTTGTTGAACTTTGTAAAGCGAGTGCAACATTGAATGGATGCTCATCAATCATAGTAGCCACGTGTATTCGAATCTTGCTTGTCTGCGTTCACTCTTGTCGTGTCACGCATATTTCACTTGTAAAATCCGTTTCCACTAGCATATACGATTCGATGTTGAATGAAAGTGTCAACGATTTGGTTATATACATATCGCTTTTATGCTGTCAGAATTCATCGTTGAAATATCGCTGGCTATCAAACTCTGGCTGAGATATTTATTAGATAGAATTTGTAATAACACATCGAGTACCTCCGTTTCACATGGGTTGACTAGCTAATGCAGTTTAAACACCCGCAGATCAATATCTTTAAACTTCTTCCCAAACACCAAAGCCATTTATTCTATGTATATAGAAACAGAACTATTAATAATAACCCGTTTTATGGATCCTTATCTTTCTTTAGAACTTGTATCTTATCTGTATATTCTATTTTATCTACGTTCTAAGGTACTTCACATATTTACCTAATTTACATTTACACATTTACACAATTATACCTTTATCTATAGTAATTCAACAGGGTATTTTACAAGGTTGTTCTATTTAAATATGTAATAGTTATTCGATTTAATGGTTTAACAAGTCGTTAAGTTTAAGTGACTTATTTGAAAAAAGTAGGAACAATTAAACAAATTTTACTGAGTCAAATAGACAAACAGGTTTGAATACGTAACTAACAAATAACGTCGTAACAAATCATCCCAAGTATCTATCTAACAGCACAACATCCCAAAACCTTGGTAATCAAAGAACCAAAACAACATTTTCTTTCATAAACAGATGAAATTAATCGAATAAATATACATCTGCCAAACTAAGTATCCGATAATCCCAAGTAATTGTATTACGATCTTGCTTATTAACTTCATTCATAAAATATTTTATGAATCCAACGAGACCATCTTCGACTCAATCGTCTCATAAACCAAGCTACCACAACCAAAAAGTCCTCAAAATCAGTCTGATTCAATTTCTTTTGCAAGTTGCCCACATTTACCCGCAACAGCTGTTAAATTGGCGAAACGGTGACTACATGGAGGCAGCAGTCTGCCGCCCGCCACTCGCTTGCTATAAAACGTCTCTCCATAAAAGACCTCTCTTTCAAGACCCAGACATATCCAAGACCCACAGAATCACGCGCGAGTCGGATTCGAAAAGCACGTTAAAACGAACAGAAAAGAGAAGGAAACGCAAAACAAAGGAAAATAAAAGAGAGAGAGAGAGAAAGAGAGAGAAAGAGGGAGGAAAAGGCACAAGTGTTGGCCGGTGTGTGCGACTCGATGCGGAACGGAAGCGTGAACGATGCACGGGGTGGCCGGGGCCGGGTTAGCAGCGTTGGAGTCCGGGGGTGAAAAGGGAAGAGAACGGCAGGTGTCTCGATGAGGTGGTAGGGAGATGCGCGGTGTATTAAACCCGGTGACTCTTGCCGCGCAGCGTGGGAGTTAGTTCTGGTGAGGGCGCCAGCCAGCTCACTCGCTAAACTAACCCACCGTCCCAACCCTTCGATCCTCCATCCCTCGACTTTCGGCCAACAAAGCAACATCCACGGCCGCAACCTCCTTTCACCGACTCCGCAGCCGCTGTTTTTTCGCGACTTCCTGCCTGGTCCGCGTCTAAATACCGTACGGCGTACTGAGGAAGGAAAAGGAATCGGTGACCATTCAACAAACAGGGAACGAACAACTTTTCTTTGGCATTCTCGCGTCTCCCAGAACCTACGTGTATACTCTGCTCGTGGCAAAGGCGAGCATGCGAGCAACACAAACTCGTAGCAAGAGAACGTAACAGCTGAGCATAGAAGAATAGTAGAAGAAAGTGAATTCATTTTTGAAGAGGTTCGAACGAGCAACGAATAGTACGAGACAGCGGGATATAACAAGATTAGAAAGAAAGGAGGAAACAGGTTGGTCCCCGTGGTTACGTCGATCGACGCGTTTTTAACCGGACGTTCTCGACGTCATCGTCGTGGATGACGAGTATCAGTGAACGACAGCCAGCAACATGTTAGTGGACTGGTGTTCGCACCATTTTGTGTTCGCGTGATCCGGTCCGTCGGTGATGAACAAACTGGATGAAACGGTAGCCCGTCACGGCAATAATAAACTAGCCGCTGAATAAACCAAGTTTAAACACGAGTACGTTTACGGGTATTGTAATCGACTGTAAAACGAGTTTCTACGAGTAGAAGGTCGTTGAAAGTTGTTCAAAGAGTATCAACGATCATCGATCAGACTTTGGAGGATTTTACGTACGAGAACTGCGAGGAAGAAGAAGAACGAGAAGAAGAAGAAGAAGAAGAGTGTTGTGTGCGACGGGAAACGGAAGATTTGAACTTGGCAGGAAAGGTTATCTGTTAATCGTATCGCATGAGAAAAGGTCCCACGGTGGAAAGAGGCGCAGAAGGGCGAAGATATCGCAGCACGCAGTCACAGAAGCAAGTATTTCGCACAGAAACACACGTTAAATCATATGTAAACACATCATATTCTGTTAATACACTGGGTAATGTTCCGCAACTGCACCTTTGCCCGATAACTTTCTTTTTTCTCTATAGATACGTGCACATAATATATATATATATATTATATTCTCTCTCTGTTCACACGCGCCGCCTGTGTTGTGTCACACTCTATCACTGTATGATCGATGTGCGTACTATGTTCTTCTACTCCTTCGGTGTTTTCGACGTCACGACGACCAGCTGTGTCGTCCGGCGCCTTAATTAATCCCCTTCCTCCCCACCCCCTCACCCCCAAACCAGGAGCACGGTTTTGCACATTTTTCGGGCACCTGTTGATCTCTCTCGTACTACATAGCCACTTTTCCGCACTTTAAAGTCGTTCGGAGAGTTCGATGTCACCGCTGCACGCCGTGTCACACCGCACGTAGAATCTCGTATAACGCCTCACTGGCACACAGGCACCTCCAAAAGTCAAGCACCGTGAACAGACACACGGAGCCCTTCAACAGCATGGAAACCAGAGATAGAAAGCAGTTTTCTATGACGTCATCGAGGACAGTAAGTGTCTAATTTAAGACAGAAACCAGTATAGAGAATCTGCAGACGCAGCCAAGGGACCGCAAGTGGTCGTGGATCCTGGAAATTGGACTTTCGATTTCTACTGGGGAAAGTAAAGGGATCAGAAAGTGGAGAGTAGTATGTTGTAATAGAGACAGAGGAGAGAAAGAATCGCGATGCAGGCAACAGGGAGAGAGGACAGGGGTAAGAGCAGGAGGACCAGGAGAAAAATCGAGTTTCGTTGTTGCCCACACTATCGAGCACCTTAATAAGCATCCACGACCAGCACCAGCACCATTCATCACTGGCACTGCATATTATTCTTCAGACACACGCCTTAGTGTCGACTAAGAGCCATCCTTTTTTTTACTAACGGCCTGATTTCAGGACGCGGAAATCCTCGAGAGCCTCTGTTGACATTGAGTGGAACGAATCGTCGGGAATTTTCGGAAATGCGACATTAACGAGACACGATCGTGGACTGTGCAACGATCGTCGACCGAATCGAGTCAAATCGAAGAGAAACGAAGAGAAGAAGGAAATCAAAAGAGAATAGAATAGGTGATGTTCTTATTGATCTCCCTATTCCGATTATATCCGAAGATTTAGAAGAGTGTTCGATGAAAGAAGAAAAGCAACAAAGTAGAAAGACGAAAGATAGAATAAAAGTAGTTGAACGCGTTTAAGAAACGTTTCGTTTCCCATGTAACGAATGCCTACACGGTTATCGATTGATCGCCGGTCATCGCTCATCGTCCGCGTTTTCTTCCCTCAAGTCGCTCCCTACAGAAAAGCTTCCTCCCCCTGCACAGCTAACGAAAAGTCGGCCTAAACTCTCAGCGTCGTGCCTTTTGACTGGCAAACGAAAATTGAGCGTGGTACGTGTATACAATAAAAAGCGCTAAAAACGAAACAACATACATAAAATAAGAAAAAGTAACAAAGGCGAAATTACATAAAGAATCGATCCAAGAAGAGAGAAAAGAAGAAGAGGAGAGAAACAAAAGACACTTAATTTTTAATCGATTCGAAAGCCAGCCCGGTTAAATCCGGTAAAAATTGTGACATATATGATGGCGGTATGCATGTTCTGGCTTCTCACGTACGTGGGACAAGGGCTGGACCTCGCCGTGGGGAATCGTCCGGTGATCATCATGCAGGGTGCACAGGAGCAGGACTACCGGCACGGTAGCGGGATCAGAAAGAAGAGCGAGCTAAACTCGGTAGGCAATAACCTGTTGCACTTCAGGATATATCCTCCCGAGGCCTCTCACCGAGACGACCTGTCCAACTGGTTGCTATTGAACGACGAGCCACGAATTTCCTCGTGGACACCAGCTGGTATATTGATCGACGATATGATCAGAGAGCCTAGGGAGCTACAGACTGTATTCTTTGCCCTGTCACCCGCTATGTTGAACATGCTCTACTCTGAATACATGAACACGGCGACACAACCGGGCGAACAATTTCTACACGAAGATCAACAACAACAGCCAATGGGCGGTGGCTCTCTGGGTAGCCAACGTACTAAGAAACTACGAATCGACTGTAGACACTCGAGAAATACGGTCAGCTTGCCTATAAGAGTATGCGACGATGAAACAGGACGCAAGAGCTTTCAAGAAACCAGACAATCGAATTACGACGATCTCTTCGAGCAGAAGTTAAACACTGCTGCGAACATGAAGACTGACTCGATATCACGGGGACCTGAGAAGTACAGGGATTATCAGAATGGCGCGATGTTTGTGTCGAGGCCACCGTTTGGCCTGGACACAGCCAAGCCTCCCGGAAAGAGAAGCCAAACTCTTGTCGGACGCCGCTCCATGGACCTCTCCGGAGAGTCGACTCCGCATCAAGCTCAACCGCCGTCCTCCCTCGGGAACAGCATCAACGTCGCTTCTCAAATTATGTTCAGATCCACCAGGGGAAGCATACAGTACGACGTACCGCAAATCGGTGAGTGTTGCATTTTCGTGTTTGTTTGAATGGGATTTGGGCTGTGGAGAAAGTTCGTAGTGTTTTTCATAGTTGAATTATAGCTCCTATAGCTCGTTATACATACATACAGTAACTTACGGAAGTAATTTCAAAATTTATAGAAATGTTTTGCGAATATATTACGCGTGCTATACGAAACATTTCGCAACTGTAAATTTCGCTAGCAACGAAATTTGACTACCATGATTATGTTGTAATCTCTATGTATGCATATTTAGACTTGTTTTAAATTTTATCAATGTGTCTCGTGACACACAACACAATGACAATTGTGTCTCGTTACAATGCTAAGGAAATTTTTTAATGTTTTATATAACACATATAACATAATATGCTCGATTATGAAGAAAGCATCTATTGAAGAACCAATTTGTAACAAGTCGATATACCAAAACTTTTGCATTAAGATTAGTCTACTAACATTTTAAACAGCGATGCTTTATAATAACTGTTTTTATTCTTTATGTCTACTGAGTTTTGTCTAAAACTAATGAAACTTAAAATAATGAAATCCATGAATTTTTTTATTTAAGTATTATCTACGGGAAACACATATATTTTTAAATTTTTCTTTATAAAAATCTTATTTTTCGGAGAGTCTTAGAGAGTTTTAAGTTTACAGGAAAATACAATTTCTTTGTTTGTATTTTTAAGAAAGTTTATACTTTTAGAGAAATTACCGAAACTTTTACGTTACAGTTGGATAAAATCTTCTCTTAGATTATGAATTTTTTATGTGCATAGGGCCGACGAAGAACTTTGAGTTTTATGTCGAGTTGTATTTCTATTTTTAAAGAAAATGTAGGAGATTTGACTCAAAAAATTGATTCAAGCTACAGCTAAATTAGACTTTTGTTTTATATTTTCATAGTAGACATCTTTTTTAATTAAAAATCGATTAGAGGAAAATAGATGTTCTGTTCTTTCAATAATTATTGAGAATCTTGAATTTTATCTAAATCTCGTACTCATTCGACAGTATCATTGATCCTGAATAACGTAATAGTAAATAGATGACGGTATTTATAAATTTGTCACCGAGTTCTGTTTATAGAAGCAATCTATAATAGTTTTAAAGAACTTAAATCTGAAGTATACATCTATTTTCATCAAAAATTTGACCAACAAATAGTTTTGTTAGAGAACTATTTAATAGGAAAATACATTTCTGTTAAAATTAAAATGTTAAAAATATGTTAAAAACTATATATATTTACAAATAAATATTGACATTAGATATTAGTATTGTAATTTATATATTATAACATGATATATTATGCAATAATTTATTGCATTTTTGCAATGACTGACTAGTTTTATTATTCCAGATTTATAGTTGAATAGTCATATATAGAATATATAGAATATAGAAACTGTTGCAGTTCCATGATTTATAGCTTCTTTTTAAATTAATATATCGAAAAATTGTCTAAATAAAATAGCTGATTCATGTTCCTATGTAGCAATCTTTATGGCACTTTTGTAAACTGATATAAGGAAATTACAGGGTTACCATAATTCTTCAAAATAGTCAGTAATTAAATTTCAGTACTTTTATTATAAATCTCTAACATTCAATATCTCGCGATGGTTTATAGGAAATTTCTTTCTCTTCAACCTTTTGCTTTGAAATATCGAATTATGTCCCTACATAGCCCAGATTATAGATCAAATACGACGAATGTAAGCTGTTCTAATATCAAAGCTCAACTTTAACTCTGACTTCACTTATATTAAGAGACTATAGTTTGCTGAATATAAATTATCCATAATATTTTGTGGTTTTGCTTTGGACATTATACTAGAGCAATAAATAGGTAACATTATAGTACATACATATATGTATTTATGAGCAAAATCATAAGCCAGGAGATTAATGTGGCTGACAAGGTCGATATGTGAGAATTTAATAGACGATGCTGACCCGTCAAATTCGAACTTCGGAAAGACGATATTTCACGTATACAGTAACAAAGCTTCAACTATTTCTTGCAACTAAATTTATCTTGAAACTAATTCAAACTAGTACGACAGACTCAAATTGAACATACGTTGAGTTCATTTCGACACGTGTAACTGTGACTGTATAGGGTACAGTTGTCCTTCAGAATGCAAGTTATTCCTCGAGCTCGTCCTCTGGAACCCATTTACTCCGAATTACAGAAATTTTCACTGTTCTTTTACGCGTGTAGCGTGGTGACTCGGAACTAATTTCGGAAGTCGCCATTCACGTATTTTCCAAACATACAGAGTACGAACGTAATTGTTTCTATTGCAATTTGTCTCTAATCATCGTTCTATTCCCAACAACATTCTGCTTTCGTTGTTTACAATACCATCTCATCCAACCTGTTTTCTTTAACAAAGAAAACCTACGGAGGGCGTATAAGCTGTCACGTATCGAACAATCATTTTGCTTCCCACCAGTCTCTATAGATTCGACATTTCTCTAATCTAGTACTATAAATTTTCTCTATAATATGTATGTATCTAGAGTTACTTTTATTTCGATTTATAACATCGTTTAAAAAGCGTAAATTGTGCTCTATTGCATTGATTTTATTAGTCTTTACGATCATTGTAGATATATATGATAGTAAAGCATTACAACCTGATACAATTGATTTATGAGTGGTACTAAAAAGGTTGTGCATGTTTATACAAAGTCACATTTTTATGGACATTAGGCAAACAAATAGAATTTAAATAGAAATTTATTTCTCTCGCCTGGTAGATATTTTAATATATAAATATATATAAATAATAAATACCTTACTTTGGGTACTTTGTATATGTTTTACATTCATACACGTGTTATGTGCATTCTGTACATTGTCGTACTTGAAAATTTTCTATAAATACAACATTCGCAGCCTATTTATTTAAGTGTATAATTAAACTTTCATACACATAGTTTGTCGTATTAACAAAAACTAGTCCGGTCTACATAGCAGAAGTGCTTTCAGTAATGCTACACCTACACCGAGCAAAAGGGTTTAATCTACCATACTGAATATTTAGATCGATTAGTTGAAATTATTCGAAGCGTTAAAGCCTTTCGTCACTCTGTGTCAGGAATTTAATCGCATTCTCTCGGTATCTTGCGATTGATAAACGTTTGAAATGCTTAAAAGTTCATAGCAAAATGTTCGAAATCTTTAGACGCTAATATATTTCTATGAAAATAGAATGTTTTCTTGCAGTTACTTTTTGCATTTGCAATTCAGTAATTTCATGACTTCTCGATGAAAATCTTTGAAGTAATTTCTATTGATCTCTACAGTATTCAATTTCTTACTATAAAACAAGCATCATACATGAAACCGCAGAAAAAGAACAGGATAGCATCTTCTTTGACTTTTTAATTTAATGTCACTTTATGGCATTAAAAGAATATCTTAATATAAAATAACTAAGAGTGGAAATAGTTTGTTTCGTTCGAAGATATAATTGACAACTTTTTGTAGAAGCCAAAGGATATAACAGTTAAGACAAACAATATTTCAATGCTTCTATTATTTTAATATCGCTATATTTTTAAAATTAGCATTATGAAATGAAAATATACACGTTTAGCTGTAAAATTAAAAGGGCAATTTTTGTAACACAGGATTAATCAACAATGTACTGAATTTTAAAATTGCTTCTCTGTAAAAGAAATTGAGAGATCTTCCTCTGTTAAGCAGCGCTAAGGAAATTTCAAACTTTTTCGTATAATGTAATACTTAGTGCATTCGTAAAATATTTTCAAGTGTTCAAATATTTTCGTAAGTCAGTGTATCATATCTCTCGCCTGTGATTTTCAAATAGTCTTCCAATCTCACCACATATATAATAAAACATATCAACCGTGAAACAGGTCGAAATGTTTTCAAGCAATCGGTTAGAGATCGGTGAACGTCGGAGCAGAAAATTTTGAAGTAATTGAACATTTTCAAGAATCCGCGTAATGCAATGGAAAATCGATCTATTCAATATAGAATCGTTTTTCTGTATGGTAGAGGTTAGCTGTGTTTGACGAACTCTCGAATTCAATGAGAGGAAATTAATTGATTGGATATCTCGCCTTGAACTCAAAACGAGCGATTTTTCATTCGTGTGAAAAATTGAGGGGCCGAGAAGAGATGACGCTGGAAAAATGGAGGGCAATTTCTTGCCGATGCTATTCGTCGAGTGTCCTTTACATGTCAACCCCTCGAGGACCAATTTTCCGTATACATTACCATTTGCAAAAAGCCCTTGGGCTACTTTGAATTACAGTGTATAATATCCTCGATAACCGACCTGACCAAGAACTGATCATTCGTATTTCCTGTTTTAGCATTTAATGAAAAGTTTCGTTTGCGTAATATTATCAGTATTTAAATAATGCTATCAGGTATGTTTCATTCGAACCTCTCGAAAGCCAAACTGACCAAGTCCATTTTTTGTCAATTTCTTAAATTTAATTGCATACAATTGCGGTCAAAAGAATGTTTAAAATTTGAACCAGCATATGAGTATTATTAACTTTGTACTAGATATTTTTCACTGTGTAGTAACAGTCATCTATTTCAAGAGATATATAGTACGTCTATTCATCGCTCCTGTAAAATAGAATTGCGTTTTCTACTAAATTCCTGTAATAAAATTATAATAAAATTACTTCTCAAACTTGCTTTCGTTCGTCACTGTAAGTATTAATGTTGAGTTTCTAAAAAAGAATTTATATACTTCCATGAGTTCATTCGTTATATTTACAACATATTTTCATTTAAATTTGAGGAATACAGATCAATACGCGTAAACGATATTTCAGCAGAGAGCTTGAAAACCCAAGATTATTATGATTATTATTAGTTAAACCATAGAAGAAACAAAATGTCTTTGTTACTCAGTGGTGGAATAATTAATAACGTTTTTCTACCTTTCTACATTTTATACCAAAGCGACCTTTTTTTTAATGTACTCTTCTGATATATATCACTCTTCCAGTAGAACCTGTAATTTATGTTTCTACATCAAAACGATAAATTTTGTCTGACATATAGACATTCATAAGATCGAAAAGGTTAATCATGAGATCGCTGCGCGTAATTAGCGTAGAACTTTTTGCTCATTAGCTGGTATCGATTTTTTTTCAAGCCGCGATACGCGTGGTTTGAGCTCTTTAATGACTTTTATCGCTACTGGTGATCACGATGGCACACCCTGTGACCGATGTCCAGTTGGATTACGGCGAAGCGACAATTTAATCGCCGGTTCCGTTTCACCATTGCACGCTGCCCGTTTCCGGAAAATGAAAAGTGACGGACGCTTGCGGGTTGCAACGTTAATTCTGTTCGAATAACCTTTCGGGGGCGGAGGTGGTACAGAGAATCGGTTTATCGGATTTTAGCCCGGTTGATACTCTGCTACCTGTACGCTACGCGAGGTGTCGCTGATTAAATGATGCTGCATGCTGTCATTTGCTCCTTCAACCTTCCTTTCTGCCTTTCGTTTGCTTTATCAGCGTAGAGTAAGGTAAAAATGTTGTACACAAGTAGTTGAATAGCCGTAATTAAACCTTGTTTAGCAATGACCGTTACGATTTACAGTTACAGGCTGGTAAAAGTATTTTTGGAACGTTTACGGTAGAAAACTTTTATGAATATATTATTTGCGTTCTAGTAAACTTCTTGAAATTTCGTTACCACTACAACATGTCACGACTGTGGTAATTATAACAGTAACATTTCAAACTCGCCACAACTCGCTACAATTACAAGTTATGTTAATTACAATTTTCAACAAGTCACAAACTACAAGTTATTATAGTGTACTAATAAATTCTCTTGTTATATCTTGATAACAAATTTGAGAAGAAAATAAATGATATTGTAGGAACAAATTTTACAAGCTACGAGTCAGCTTGTGCTGTTTCACATAGAATTATAAAATTTTAAAAGAGAAGTCTATAATCTAACTTCTAGCTTACGTCCTCGTTAATATTATTACGTGGTTGGTGTATGATTATAGAAGAGAGCACATATATACCTGTCAATCAATAAAAGTACTTAAAATTCATTGTAGAATATCTTTCATTCCATATCATCTCATTTTGCCTTGAAACATCTTTTTCCATCTGTTATTCCGCCTTTAAAAATGCAACCTGAACCAATTGTACGTATGAACAAATCTTTAAAAATCGTAATATCGAACGAACAAAGAAAAGGAGCAAGCGGCGAGAAAACAGTCGCGAAAAGTGATGGAAAAGACAAGCACGTTGAAATTATTTCAACTGTTTAACCACAACATCTGTCCGTAATTTTCCTTCCTATTGTATAACAGTTATGAACTATTCAAATATGTTAGCATTTAAAAACGTGTTAAAATGTTATCCAAGACAAATAAAATTTATTCATATGGTATTCCGCTTCACAATTTTAAACATTTAATCACAAAATTACACAATAATACTGAATTATTATTTATTATTAACTTTAATTTCATCATTCTATAATCACTATAATGAAATTTCATTGGGGAATAAAATTCTAAATATAATATGTGACTAAAAAATAAGCCTGTTTAAGCGCTTTATGGTGCACTTAATATGTTACGCAATTTATCACTGTAAACATGAAAAATATCGAAAATTTTATATCTGTGACTGTTTATTCAGTTCAAAAACTAACTATTTATTTAGTATTAAAATTTTGATAGATCGAAAGTCTGTTTCATTTGTTTAATTTGTCAATTTTGCGACTGTGACTGTTCGTTAACGCATATTATAATTAAATCTATCATTGCTGGTTACCGGTGGCCTTTACGGCGTCACTGACATGCATAATATCAGCCACCGCCATCACAGACATGTTAATCGTAGGAATTACGAATCGCCAGAATTATCTCCGTTTGTTTGAAAATATTTGCCGGTATGGTATATCAAGGGAAAGTATTTTACGGGTTGAGTGTTTTCGTGGATGTGATTGGGGTGATTGAAGGGGTTGTTTGAAAGGGATGCTTTTGTTTTTTGACCGTTCGTAATGGTTTTCCCCGAGGGAGGATACTCGAATAAGAGTTCATCTTGCGAAGGAAGAGATTAATGGGAACGTAGTGATAATTGATCGGTATTGTTGGTGAAACCGATATAGCAGCTCGTGAAATCGGTCAGGTGCGAAAGTTTACATATATATTTCGAGCGTCGAAACCACAATTTGAAACATCGATCCTAGTCCCAGATTGTGTCACGATCAGTCACCGGAGTCCTTTAAAAATAAAATAGTATAATAAAAACGTTAACTCCATGAATTTTGTTGACACGTTATGACGCATATTGTTAAAATGCAGCACAATTTATTCGCCCCCACATTTATTAAGGTAAAAGAAGTAAAAAAAATTATACAATATAATGTTACAAAAATTACCTCCTTAGTGTTGGGGCGATTAAATGTTTCGTAATTTTGAATGTAATTTTGTTCCGAAGTTTTTCGAGTTAAATAAATGCTTTAATTTTCCAAATTTCTTCTAGAAACACATTAACAATAGTCGTATTCATACGCGTGTTAATTCAGAGTTGATTTTACCTTGAATTAACAACTGAATTGAATATTTTTTAATTCGTTATTTTGTTGAGGTAATGTAAAATGAAATGTAGTAAATAATCTAATATGATAATGAAAAATAAATTTAAGAAGTTGCTTCTTTCTTAAATATTAAATATCGATTTACAAATAATCTTTGAAATATAAAACACAAGATGCTACTACAAAATATGTCCAATTATGGGTATCGGCTTTTAACCCTCCTACGCCTTTTCATCACCTTCAACCTAATTCAGTTTGTATATATTTAAAAGGTCTTAAATTCTCGTTTGAATTTTATGTTAAAGACATTTTAAAATATTCAACATCTTCTTCTTTGTTAAAACGAAAATATGATGGAAATATTGGTCAGTGTTTCGATTTGTATTCTTTTCTATTAAGTTTTCTGTTTGATATAGAAATTAACGAATGTTATTGTACTGCCAGTCCTTGATATTACACATTATACGGTAATATAGCACTAGTACTTTATATTGCTATAGTCCAAACTACTGATATGCAAATTCGTGTAATCCCATTCTTCAGTAATGCGTTATTATTAGCATCCACGTCATGTTATAGATTGTTATAGATTGTACTAGCCATGGAAAATAATAGTGCCGTGTATTATTACTTTATGACATTACGATAGTATAAATTGTTGCTATAACATTAACATATGTCGGAACTGTGATACTATTAATCAACTTATAACACCCATATGTATTCATCGCTATCCTCGATTTTACTTGGTGATTTTAATTCAAAATTCTCCAACAGTATGTTTTACTACTCTTTTATCCTTCTTTATAATCCTTATCGAATTAGAATCACAGACAAAAATTTTATTTCTCCAAGTATATTATATATAAACATGCTACGTTAAATAAATTGCAAATTGTCCTTGACTGATATTTTTAATAACTATTGTTAAATATATACGTAGACGATCGTACGAGAAAAATTGCTTAATTTGTTTAATTTATAAATATGATATATAACAGTAGGGTACTTATTGAAAAATTATATAAATCTTACTAGATTCCAGATAACCATTAGAAAATTATTAAATTTTATTGGAAGTCTAAGTTAGTAAAGAACTCATATGTTTCATATAGTAATACAAATTTCATCGATTAAATGCATATAATAAGTTTAAACGCTCGCTTTGTTCATATTTTGATATTCGAATTATTAAATTATCATTGTTATTAAACTTTGATATTCATATTATTGACTTTCTGATTCGACACCTTAAATCAAATGTAGACTTTAGGCTATTTGATTCATTTCAAATTCTTTCAATAAGGTTTAAATCAAAAAATGATACAGGCACCAACATGTAATTATTGATTTATTATTTCTAAAATTCTTGCAAATAGTTTTCACAATTATTTTCGTGTATTTTGGATCATTATGCAACTACAAAATTCTAATCTAATCCTTAATTATTTTTTTTAGTAATCCAGATCAATTATTATATTCTATACCAGAGCAGCAGGTGTTCTAATACTTATAAACGTGGGTGTATACGTATATAACAACTCAGTAATTAGTAAACTCTGCTATTACAGTTTGCTCATGTTTTTCAATTTTATTAAAAATGCAGAAATATATCAATAATTTTGTATAGTTCTAAATCGATGACCAGGGAGATGAATTATATGTTCAACAGACTAAATCATATACGACGAATAAAATACAAAATTTAACTTTACAATCATATTGCTCCCAGATTAAAGAGAGCGGGTGACATTTCAAATATAAGAAGTTAAATAAATGCATTTCCCTCTTTCAGCGACTTACTATTCATCCAAACTTATTTATCTCTGCTCATAGAATATAGTAACCATATTTGATTACCTAACTTTGCGACACCTTATACAATTTCCTAACCGCCCCCAAACACCTACGTAACACGTTTCCCCTCGACTTCACCTTGACGCAGCGTTTCCTCGAAATTAAAGGAGTCCCCAGACTACGCAAAATATTCGCGAGATTAAAGGCAACGAAATATGTATTCGCGGCCACATCGAAATTCATTTTCATGTCAAAATATCACTTATCAAAATATCAAAATGTCACTTATCGTACAAATATTTTATTATTTTTATTTATTTATTTATTGTCGCAACAACTCATCATTAGCTACCGCAATGCGGAAATATTGTACAATTACTTTTTCTAAAATTAAAGGAAATTCGGCAAATTCCTATAATATACATCTGAGCTAAAAGAAACATGCTGTTTCTTATTCAATTTTTATTTTTATGTTAACTCTTCCTTATCTTTTTCGAACTAAACAATTATTTGTCAGCGATGAGAAAACGTATTGGTTCGAGAATGACTGAAAAAATCATGGATATACACACGCAGCTAATAGAAGTAACATATCTTGATCGTACTAGAAATCGTTTGACGTAACCATCAACTTCATCGGCACAGTAATCACCCGGATAGATTGAAATGATGACAATTACCGGGTGATCATTACCGATACGCGAGATTCGCACCTGTTGCGGACCGCACACCAGCGCGGTTACGCGTGTCACCACGCGATACCAATTTCTGATTCCACGTCATCCGGTTGAAAACCAGCTAAAATAGAAAATGCGTCACTTTCTAATCAAGGCCACGCTTGACGGTATAAAGTTACACGTATATTTGTAGAAAAGATATAGTGACGTTATAAAGTAGCCCTTCGTGTACACTTCTTTTTTAGCACACTTGTTTCTTGATTATAATATGTACACTAATATATTTTATTTAAAACATATACATAAATAGATGTACATAAATTGGAGAATATCTCTGAAAAAAAAAATATATTTTCAATAGAAAACTTATCTAATATATTTTATCACAAAACCAAGTCCATTTCCAAGCTGCGAATCCGAGATAAAATAAAATGAATAAATAATATTTAATATATTTTACTATTTACTGTTTAAATACCACTACTTGTATCAATAGCCTTTCCATCAGTTTAGAAGAATTTTTTTATTTTGACTTATAATTCAGAAATTAAAGAATTTAAAGATAAAGAGCTTGTTAAACGACAGAATAATAATTTAACTACCTCTATTATCTTAAACGAAATAGGGGATCGATCAGTTTCATGGCGTCGATTGTAAAATCGTAACGGAAATTTACGATTTCCGTTGACGCGCTTTCTTGAGATCGCGTTTCTCCGCGAACGGTCAACAAAACACGCTAATTTTTGTATTACATATATTGAAATTTTTATTTCATTTAATCCTTTCGTAACATTTTATTATACATAGAAATAATAATTATTTTACGTTACAGTTCGATGTGTTTGGGATTTTGTTCGATTTATCCGTTAATAGAAATTTTGTGCTTAAAATACGTTTTATGTGAAACAAGAAAATGTTGGAACATTTACATACGACAGTGTATATAAATATCATCTGCATATATTCGTGAATCGTTAGAGATGTCGACGTTTTCAAAGTTTCACTTTTTCCAAGCCTTTATCTGTTTCATTTCATTCCTCTTCATCGTGTTTCACTATCAACAATTCCATCGGTGACTTTTATTGCCTCGTAACGACGTTAAAGTGTAATTACCACACTGGGAAAACTCTAACTGTTTCTTTTTACTGGTAAAGTAAAAATTTGCGTCCCTTCTGTTTAATAGAAAGTTTGCAAAGCTGCGTTAATAATTAATAAACCCTCCTTCTTTGATATCGTGAAGATACGGCGGTAAATAAAAGAAAATTGAAGAACTAAATGACACAAAAGTACCATTTACAACAAAACAAAATTGAAGAATTGAAATATTGAATGGTGTTAACCCCGGTTTTCAATACAAACAAGAAATATTAATTTAAATTTTTCACTTACAATTTTAACTATACCTTACTTGTTATTTTGAATGTTAAATAAAATGAATTACAGATTTATCTTCCATGCATTTACAATGGTAAGCATTTAATGTGGTTTGTAATTATTAGTCGAAATATCTGACAGCCATTCTATATTCACATACGATACCTTTAAAGTTCAAAAGAACATCATAGCGGTACAATTAATTGAATTTACAAATATTTTCCTGTTTATATCATGGCATGCACTCTCTTATACGAGATACTATTTATCGCTTAAATTCCTCAATTATAATGGACAAAAGAAAGATGAATAAATATATAATGATTGATATATATTGCAGAATAGATTTAATACAAAAATTACTAATATTTATTCGTATAAATGCTGATTTTCAATTTTCCTCTCTTCGCTATTTACGAATATACAATTTTTATATAGTTTTTGATGAATTACGTCGTTGTTTCGACACTCGTTTCTTAATTAAACGAGAAATTGTTTCAGTATAAAGTAATTATATTTCGTTAATTAACGAGTTCTGTTGTGATGCGCTGGATGGTAAAAACATTTCCGATGCATGGAGTGAGATAATTTTTATTTTACGTTACAGTTGTATACCTATAAATATATTCGAACAAATAATGAAACACAGGAACACGAGCTATGGAATATACGTGCTTATTTTTTTGTAAATTATTATCTAATTTGGAGGATGTGTTTGCGTTTCGTTCATAAATAATGTAAACCGATATTTATCCTAGACTTTTCATAATTCGTGGAAAAAAAATACAGTTAAAACTTGTTATTTTTGTCACGTACGTCGTATCACGCCCGAGCTATCACAAAACACATATTTCATAAAAGAAAAACCTTTCGACGATCGTTACAACTTACGAAAAGTCTGTCCAAGAAGTAACATGGCGTACACCTGTCACGTTCCCTGCGCTCTATTCCTGTTTTCATTCCTTCTAAATCCCAAAGATTTCCAAACCGTCGCTCTCATATTGTTTGTCAGTGGTGGAACGACGAGAACTCCGGATTACAGCTTTAATCGCTCTTTAAGTGCATCCACGCTGCCTTTAATCTCAAAAGGAAGCTTGTCCCGATTGAACTCGAGGCATAGTACAGTGACGACTTAAACAAAAAAAAAAAAGAAAAAAGGAAAATCTCTCTCCCTCTTTCGCCACTTACTCGACCTAGAAAACGTCGATTCTTTAAGGTCTAGTGAATTCTTTGCCTCTTTCACTCGATTTCATCCTTTCTCCCTGTTTCATCTACTTTTCTCTTTATCCTGTTCTGAAGAAAGTGGGTTAACAAATTCCACCGTGAATTATATCTGTTGGTTTAATATGAATCAGGGTGAAATCAATCGAGATGAAAGTGCTTAACCTATTGAGGACTAGCGTTGGGTCAATGTAGTGTCTCTTTCATAATTCCTTTAGTTATAGTTATATTTGTTATATTATTGGATTGTATTTTATAATATTACAACGAGACATTCTTTAAAATTTTATTCTCTAGATATTCTATAAAATATGTACTCAACACCTAACTTTGATGGTCCAATATGAATTTTGACAGGTAAAAAGATACCTTTTCGAAAAATACATTGTGCACAAATTCGATAAAAACCGGCAATGTATACGTGGAGATAATCCTTCATTAATCATTTAAAAGTACAAAGAGTAAAAACAGAATAAAACTTATAAATATAAATAAAAATTATTATAATATTATAGGTTGTATAGATACAGGTACAGTATGAGTAACTTAGATGATCATAGGCTGAATTTCATAATTTTTGGAAAAGATTGATTTCTTTAAAAACACTCCATGATATTTAATTACAATACTTTATGTTATGTCTTATGGAAGAGAAATTCGTTAATATACAAATCTGCGATAATTCTCAGTAAAGCTTTATAGCTATTATAATTTTATTATCATAATTATTATTATATCACTAATTGGTCCCTTATGTGGTAAAGGCAACCTTGACTTGATTTAACAACGATATTTCCGTCGTTTCGGTTTGAATGGACACGCGTCTTCGAGGGGGTGTGGCGATCGCCTACAACCACGGGGTTTGTCAGAAATAGTCGTGCATTGTTAGCAGCCTCGACTGGTCGGAAAGTTGTTTTAGAATTTGCACTGGGAGTTACTGGAAATATCGTTGGACAGGGGAGAAGACGTATCCTTTTTATTCGACCATTGTCCTGCCTTCTAACAAAGGCTTTATTAAGAATCGATCGGGGGCACGAGCATATACGATGGAAATTAATGGAAATCCCAAATGCACGTACTACACCGACACAGACAATTTGTGAATTTTTCGAGTATTCGTGCAAGATCAATTTTGAGAATTTCTCAATTTCAGTGATCTCTTGGGAAAAGGAAGCGAGTGATAGATGGTGACAAATGATGAGGAAAAGTGGAGGATGGAAGAATAATGAAACGGTTGATTTTGGTGGGGAAAAGTTGAATGTTGGAAAAGTTTGGAAATTGAGAAATAGAAAAGTAGTGGAATGGTTAATTTGAGGATGGAGAAGTTAAGTGTTTGAAAGGTTTAAAAATCAGAAAATTGAAAAAGTGTTGAAGTAATTTTAACAGGAAAAGTTAGATATCGAGAAGATTTAAGAATTAGAAAATAGAAGAACTGATTAACTTCAGCAAAGAAAAGTTAGATACTGGGAAGATAAAAAATATTAAAAATGGGAAAAGTTGTAAAAATAATAAATTGTAACGCGAAATGATTGGGTATCGATTTACAGATTAAAAACTACAAGAGTAATGAATAAATTAATTTTGGCGCAGAACAAGCTATAATAAAAAGCTATATAAAATAACTAATTGCAACAGAGAAAAATTAATTTGAAAAGCTTGTTGAATGCCTAAATAAAAAATATTCTAAAAGAAAATATAAAAATGAAAGAATAAAAAATCGAGAAATTATTATATTTTATATTTTACTTTAAATACATTAAAAACGATAACATATTAAAATCATATTGAAAATACAAAGTAGTAGAAATTATTATATTCTTTTGCTACGAACACTTCAGTTTACAAAATGAATTTTTCCACGTCGATTAATAATGAACGCATTGTCGAAACGCTAATAGAATATTTCGAAACTAACGAACATGCGTAGGATATTTTTTAGTCTACCATTTTATTGGCGAGGTTCGAGGTTTCGGAGATGATGTCATATTCAAGGTTGTTCCACCCTAATCGATCTCGGGTAAATAAGTTGATGATGCTTGTCTGAAGCGAAGAACGAATCGAGCGAATGTCATGGCAGAATAAACGATATCCTACCAAACTAATATTATTTGTAATCTAATTAATTTAACAGGATTAGATACAATTTTTTGACACAATGATAAAAAATAACAGCTAGTGATAGCGAATTACTCTTTGTTTTAAAAATAACATATGGAAAATAATTTTAGTTTCCATTAAGATAAGTAAATAATGAAATAATATGAACACAAATCGTTTGTTAATTCAAACGAAGTAAACGTATAATTATTTCAAAATATTGTATAGATATGTATAATGTTTAGTCAAATGAATATAATTATAATATTTTGTTACGTAATCGTCAAATATTTTATTCAAATAATACACAAGCCCAATATTAATTTTTAATATAAGATGTAAAATAAAAGTTAGCGTTAGCGTTAGCGTAAATAAAATCATTTTAAAATCTACTTGCAACAAAACGCGTTTTTATCTCCGAGGCATGAAGCAATTTTCAATCGGAGCTCACTCAAGAGCAAAAAAGCATATATCCCTCGTTTTCCAGCGATCATATTTCAAAATGAAAAAGTTTTCGAACGTACACAAGAATTTCGATACAACCGTTAATCCTTGATACTCGATACAATTGCACACAAGAGCAAGCTAATCGAATTTGGAGCGCTTTTTATTAAATTTACCGAGACGATGTACGTTTATTACGCGTACAAAATGAAACAAACGCGTTCTATAAATCGATAAAACGAAACTGTCAGCAAGAGCCTTGGCATTTTTCCGCTGCCTTTGAATTTCATACGACGCAGCCTCTAAAACACGTTTTCTCGCAAGGTTGCAGCAAAATTTCGCGCAAACAGACGCTGCTGCGTTCCGGGGGCGAGGGAGGACTCGAGTCGATCTTTGCATAAAAATAGTATACGCTCGATAGCATGTGAACGGAGTAATAGAAAAATTATATGAAAATTATATGAAACGATGGTACATTAATGGAAATGCAAGGTGTCGAAGAAATTCACGAAACGACGAAAATACGAGCGCGATAGAAGTAAGTAGAAAAATACAGGGATGAAGTGGGAAAATAACGATGTTGTAGAATGGAGAATTGGTGGCGCTGAAAGGAATAACGAGGTATCGGGACAGTTAGAGGTGTTGAAGGTAGAAAATAGAGGGTAAAAGGGCGATTAAAGGAAAGAATAAGAGAATTAATGGTGTACAGAAATTGGAAAATCTCAGATCGATAAAATGGCAAAACAAGGAGGTAATTGATCACTTCGTGAAAATTCTTCCTTCGCTTTATGGTACAACCGAACAATTATATTTTTATGAACGCAACGAAATAAATCCTTTAAATGTTATAATCACAGCAGTTTGGAAATTTTACATGAATATATAAAAATCGGCAATTTAGTGATCGTTAAAATACTAGGATTACTAACAAGATAGATACTAAATATAAAAATTTAAAAAGAAGAGATATGGTAATACTTACTCTTGTGGATATAAAGCCTATAAAAATATTATTATAACGTTAGTAATATCAAATAACAAATATCGAATTATTGATACTGCATGTTATCAGAATGTTCTTAATATTGAGACAAAAAGGCAAGAAAGTAAAAGAATTACCAATTTTTTACTAGCATTGCAATGTAATAACCCAAAGGAATTGAAAAACATTTTAATATCAGTGGTAATTCGATTAAAGCGCCGTGGCTATAATTTTCCAATTCTTCCCTTTTCAGAATGTCCAATCTCCGAAGACGGGATGGAAAGGTTTGCGTGTCCCACAGCGGACAGAATGGGTAGATACCATTGCATCGACGATCACGCCTTGTGCGACGGTTTCATAGACTGCCCTACAGGCGAAGACGAGGACAGGCAAGCCTGCATGTTTTACAAAACTGTAAGTCTCCAATTAGTCATCTCGTGACGGTGTACAATTACGTTATTAATCAATAACACGATCAATAGCCCACAATTTCTTGCAATTATCATGCAATACACTTTGTCAATCTGCGTAATATACTTTCTTTTTATTCCTTACTATTAAACGAATAGAATAGAAGGAATGCAGAAGTGTTATTAATTGTACGTATACGTTATGCTTTATATTAGTATTTGGTACATATAATTAATAATTAGTGCGAAAATGTGATTAATTTCATATGTCATGTCTCGTAATATTATTTTTTTAGTAATACATTTTGCATGAAATAAGAAATTTATGCTATTATTTCTTAGTTTGATATTTATTATCTTCCAAGGAGAATAAAGTCTATAAATATCATAGTCATCAATTTTGTTTTAAAAAGAACTCTTTTTTTATAATGTCCTTCGATTTTCTTTAACTGACATTTACATTATCACTGTGCCAAGTGAAATCTTAAAACTCTCCACCCTTTATTTCTTTAACATTCCAATCCTTACTTTCTTAATTTGTTAAGTTCTTTAATTTAACGACGTCTTATTCGTAGAGCTTCTCACCCAATTCCGTGTCAAAATTTCTTCTATGCTATCTATAGACTGTCACAACCCTCGAAGACGAACAACCTTCACCGTGCATCGCCGTTTCGATAATTTTACACGCAATTGCGCCGCCTCCAACCCCTTCGCGGCATAGTTCATCATCTAACGCGCACGCAAACACTCGAAAGCCGCGGGGAACTAATCTCGCGAACTCGACAAGGCTCAATTTACACTGTCTGGCGAGCCCGTAAATCTTTAAAAAGCTTCGTCGCCTTAATTCTTCCGGCCCTTAAGTACAAAGGCATTCTCCTCCGCCTTTGCCATCGTGAAAAAACAACCGGTAGAATAAAGACTAAAGAAACAAGAGAAAGAGAGAGAGAGAGAGAAAGAGAGTGGAGAGACAAACCAAGGGAAGAAGAGAAAACAATTGCTCCTGATTTCCACGAGAATTCTCGCTCGCGAAAGGACAGAAGGAAACGAGTGGATGAAAGAAGCAGATTAGAGCACGGTTAGCACGCGCTGCAAGAGATAAGTTTTACGTACAAATCGCTTGAAAAGTGGAACGAGCATACAAATGGTGCTACAGTGGCTCGCGAAAATATTCCAACACTCCTAGAAACGACTTATGTATACATTATAGGAAACATTTTAAAATATCATTAGCGCTGTAACGAGACGCAACTGTCCTGATTATATCAAGGAAATTAAAGCAGATGTGAAAATGTATTTAGAAATAATAAGATATTTATGGCAAGTTTGCACTTCACAAAGATAACTAAAATATTTAAAGAGTCAATTATTCACTGTATCAATGAGTTACAATATTTAGCGGAACCATCTTTAGCGGTAATTAATATTTGTTTAAGACTGCTGTTCGTGCTGTATATTAACCTTTCGCCAGCAATAAGTGTATGTTTGTAACAAATTTCTTTTAACTTCAATTTACGTCGTCGGACTGGTTTCAAAGTTTACTAGCGTAATTACGATGGTCGTGACTCATTATAGTAGCAACGCAATTTCAAAAAGTTTCGTATAATGTACGTATAATGTTGGTACAAATTCTCTGTGGTAAATGTTAAAATGATTGTTTCAGCTACTATATGTATTTCAAATGTTCCAATATTTTTATATACAGTATACATATACAGTAGCTAATAACGTAATACATAATGTGTAATATTTTAATATTTTATTATCTTACTATCTTAATGAAAAAAACTGAACAAATAAATTTTTGTAATATTCTATGCTCTTTTTATAATCACACTTTACTATTTCTATCAAACATAATCACAATCTCGTTCACGCAAGTAATTACAGTACTATACAATCTTAAAATATTCATCGCCGATGACTATCATGACGGTAAACGTGTTAATTAAATTCATTTAAATTAAGACTTAGAATATATCGTATAAATTACAAATTATTTTGTTCACATAAATTGCCAGTTGTTTGAAAAATCTGAGATTTTTAAACAATCCAAATATACATGCAGAAACAGGCAACACTTTTTTAATTTAAAAAAAGTTAATTTTTAAATTTATAAATAGAATCAATATTATGAAACATGTGTAAAAGTCGATGTTTAATTTTAAGTAATGCAATAAAACGATTGCCTTCGAGTTCAGTTAATTAACAACGAACATTACGCAATTGGTGTGTATATGCAAACAACTTGGAGGAACGAACGTGAAGCTAAAACCTACACGCCAGTTACACAAATACGTTACTTGCATAAACATAGCAATCGTGATACCTCGCGTCCCACGTACGAATCGCCGGAACAACAAAATTGAAACTGCTGACTACCCTCTCAGAAAAATTCACGCGACGTTTACGTTCGCATTGGTAATTTATTTCTCATGTATCGATATTCTATATTCGTTCAAACGCTTCCGTGAATCAGGATACGAAGATAAGCTCGATTTAATCAGTTTATAGTACGCTAATATTCGTATGCAACTATTGTGTTTATGATGAACCAAATCATTGCATATCAAAGTTTGATTTGACCATATACTTTTCCAATTAAAATATGTCTCATCATGACTGCCTCATCATGTCTTCTGATCGTATATTAGCAACCTCGTTACGTTCCTCCCAATTGCTACATCCACCCTTTTCCACCTACCTATTTCACGTAACAAACAAAAAACAAAGAGGACCTTGTCAAGGAAAGAAGAGAAAAAGGAAAAAGGAAATCTGAGCAACGTTTCGCCCTCTCGCGGATTTATCATCCCTCACATCCGGCGAACGGTTGACCTTTCTCTCCGGCTGATTCCGGGCCGGCCTCTCCGCCTCTTTGAAATCGATATTTGCTTCTTTTCCTTCCGGCTGGTCGAGCCGCGCCGCCGCCAGTCTCTCTCTCTCTCTCTCTCTCTCTCTCTCTCTTATTCTCTTTCTTCCACCGTTTCCACCTCGTAACGGAAGAACACGGCCAAAGAAGAAGAACGCGGAACGGCCCGTGTTGTCGAAACGGAATTGGCCTGATCAACGTGGGCGGCCCCTGGATCTGATTAAACTACGTCGCCTCGAACTCGAACCGGAGAATTAGATTTTCCAAGGTAGCGAGACGCTCTCTCGAACTCGATCAGCTTTCGAAAAGTAGTAGACGCCCGCGAGAACGCGCGCGGATTTTCGAAGGGAAAGTTCGCTAACTGACTTAACGAATTTTTTGCCGAGAACCCGGCTGGGGATGCGTAGGGGCTGGATCGGAATATCGAACGAGCTATCGGGCCACACGAATGGCTCCGGATGAGTTTAGACGATGGTCCTTTTTACGGAGCTGGCGGTATTCTTTCGGTTGTTCGTCCTTTTTGGGTTCTGGATGAAGGTTAGGAGTTTTAGGGATTCTTTTCGTATATTTCTTTCTGTATGTTTTACAGTGGCGCACGAAAGTATCCAAACACTTAACACAGAATTCTTTCAAAAATATATTGTGTGCATTGTGGGAAACTGTTTGAAATTTCCTTAACGCTGTAATGAGATAAAACTACTACGACTGCAATGGTAAAGTTTGGAACAGAACCGAACTATTTTTAACGATTAATGCATGTATAGAAGTTATATGTAATAGAATTGAATGGCTTTCGATGTTATAAATGAAAATCAGGTGTTTCATGGGATTCTCTTTATGTTTGTTTTTTGTATTAAGCTTTGAACGTAGCGTTTTAGAACGATAGAAACTGGATAATTTGTTCAAGATTTTCCGCACAATTATTTCATCGTCGTTTTAGTGAACAGTGAAAGGATCAACAAAAAGTTATTTATCAGGCAAATTTCTTATTTTTCGTCGCTTTAACCTTTACTATAATTTGAATGAGAAATATACGTAGGTACATGCGTGCATTTGTCAGCTAAACACGTTACTTTCATGTCGAACCAGGCTATCAAGAGCAAACGCTATTTTCTGTCTCTGTTCCAGACGAAAGCTCACCTTGACGTATTGGCAGATGCCATTTTGCGATGGGCAAGAGGACGCTAATTCCTTTGTTGACGATGAACCTCTGACCTATGCATAAAATCATAAGTCTGACGAGTTTACTTCTTTATACATTCACGTATATATATATATACATATAATATATATATATATTTGTATATATATAATATATGTATAATATAGCATATAATATGTATATGATATATTCCCATGTATGTGTACGTGTACTCACACTCTTGCGTACCCGCACACATATTCAGGGTTTTCGTTTCGCTGCTAGCGGACGTTTCTCTTGCGAGCAGTTCCAGAGGGGGATGAAGACAGTTGAGGTAACTCTTCCTTACTTTTCGCAGAAAAATGCGATAAAAAAGAAGGAAATTTATTAACAATCTCAAGACTAATTGTTGGATTTCGATTGAAAAAAGATCGGGTATGGAATGGATAATCTCAAATAATTGGACTTAGATGTGAAATTGTAGATTCGATGCAGTCTTGAAAATAAAGAAACGTTAACTTATTTGATGTATTCGTTTAATTCGAACTAACATGCACTTTCAAAATTCTTCGACATTTTGCAAACGTAATATTAAAATATTTGCATCTTTCTAAATGTATCATTTTGGTCTAATTGGTATTCGTGCTATAAAGAAAAGGCTTCATTAAAATTGAATATATTGAAATCTCCAGGATAAAACGAAAGGAGAAATCATTAGACTGTTATGCTTATGTACTTATGAGACGCAAGAATGCTCGTAAAAGACACAGCATTCTGAAATATAGATTACCTCGAACCTCTGTTTAAATTGTACTTCTTCAGTTGCATTCGTGAAAATATGAATCCGTGGAAACATCCGCACTCTAAAAATCATCTAATCTCCAGAACACGGAACGAGAGGAGAGAATCTGGATTTATTATTGATCTACGGTGCTTCTAAAATTATTCTAAAATTCCAAGAAAACCTAACGTCACACGAATCGGACCCTAGCGAAATCGCATTCCAAATTCCACGAACAACTTCACGAATCACTGAAATTACTTTACGCGGTCACGTTTCACCGTGGATGCGACTGCAAAGCATCCCCTCCTACATTCTCGGCGATTTAATCCGCTCGCAAAAGGAACGCGTGCTGACTAGAAGACGAACACCCTGCTCGCATTCTCCCCGTTCTCCCGCATCATCTATTTTGCAGAGAGTTTTCCCTTTCTCCCGTGTATAACCGTAAAGAAAAACACACACACACACACATACACACATACAGACAAACATACACACACAAACACAAACGCATAATGAGAGATAGAGAGAGCTTGTGTGTGTGCATGCGGAAACGTGTGAAAGAAAGAGAGAGAGAGAGAGAGAGAGAGAGAGAGCGCGCGCGCGCGAGAGTGAGATGTTCACGTTGAAATCAAACTCAGGGGAACGTAAAGATGAATCGTCTCTCGAGCAACACTCAGCCAAAAAATATGGCGGATCCGTGCTCGATTCTTCGAGGGGTGCGGATTGATTCTAACGCGGCCTCGTTTACACGCGTTCGCTACGTGTCCTCGCGCAAGAATATCGCTGAATCGATAATATTTCGATAGACAGGCCGTTGCTTGTTAATTAAATGGACGTGTTCTGCGGCTTGACGTTTAGAAGATGATAGCGAACACAGGAAGTTGCGATACGTTTGCCGCGATTAACGCGAGCTTCCGACTGGTTCGGTGATACATTCTGAGATACATACTGTTGATGGATGACCGGAAGAGGGATATCGCGCGATTCTATCGTGAAACTTGTTCGTTCGATTTTTCTTTCTTCTTTTCTCCTTACATAGAATCACGGAATTGACCGGAGTTACGGCGTATCAATTGTGGAGAATTTTCGAATTATTAAACTTTGTATTAAAGTATTGTATTCGCAGAAATCTTTGAGTATTTCATTGTTACACGGTTCGTCGCAAAAAATTGTTGAACATTGTAAAAATAACGAAGCAGAGGCATCGTATCGAGGAAAATGTTCTAGTTTATTCAAAACACGTTTCTCCTGTGGAGATACAACGATTTGCACTCTCAACTAATGCGTTAAATAATTGTTGGGCGTCTTTTTATGGAATTCCTTTGAGAATGCTCGTCACGGCCTTCCGGATGTCTCGAATGTTGTCACAGCGTTTCTCCTTCGTTGTTGTTCGAAGCCGAGGAGATAGAAAATAATTGCACGATACTAAGTCCATCGAACAAAGTAGTTGGTGCAATATTTTAATTTATTTGTTTTCAAGAGAAGCAGTTATGGCCGCTGCATTATGAGCCGGTACATTATTACACAACAGCACCATATTTTTCCGCGCATGACCAACTCTACTCCAATGTTAATCGCTATAATTCTGCTCCTAATGATGACGATGACGAAGGATGTATTTCTATGTGATAAAATTTTCGTATTGATGTCGCTACTAGGTTTTTTTTAATCTTAAGTTGCTCCGTTATTTTTTAAACAAACTGTGTATTTTTATTCTATCTTTTTGTAAAATTGTAAAATGTAACAGGATACTGGAAGATTTGAAAATTATTAGAGTTTGTTAAAAATATTGGAAACATTGAAATATTTGAGAAGTTTCTGAATTTTCGATGTTATTATTATTTGTGTAAGCATTAGCGTATTTTGAGAATGTATACTTTTGTGTCGTTTTAAAAGACTTTGAAAGTAATTTGGTGAGAATGTTGAAACTGTTGGAACATTTAGAAAATTCTTTTATTACTATAGGAGATTTTTGAAAGGTTGGAAGTTTCAGAGTAATTTATTATCATTTTTCTATTGTTTGAAAGAATTGTAATTATTGATAGACTGTTTATCTAGAAATTGAGAATTAGCTTGGTGTAGATGTTGGAAATATTGAGAAATTTAAGAAGTTAGTATAATTATTCGGTTTGTAAAATACTTCGTTGTAAATGTTGAAAATTTTGAAGTAGACATTTTACGAAACATATTAAAATTAGTTTTCCGTATTCTTTTAGAATAATTATGAGCTTAGTACGAATATTACATATAAACAATTTATATGTTGGTTTGGTAGAAAAGACATTGAGAAATTGAAATGTCTGTTCTTTTGTAAAATCCTTTCGATTTAATTTAAGTTATTTATACAAGATTTATAACTTCATTTATTTCATCGAGAATCTCAGCGTTTTATTCTTTTGTACAATTTCTTGAAGTAAAGGTATAAAACGAAAATCTTTTATGAATAATTTTTCTCTCCTGTTAGAATTCTACAATTTCCTGTCATTGAGAACGAACGATCAATTTTCTTGCTGTCGGAAACCCATTTCTACGTCCTGAATCATCTGTCACTACAAGGGAAAGAATTTCATCTGTCATTTCGGACAGGATTTCGTTGTTCTCTGATAATGTTTTCCAACACGATACCTCCTACATCTAACGACTATATAATTTATGAAAAATAATGACAGTGATTAATTTCGAATTAATAATAATAATAAATTGTATATCTTTCGATTAACGAATTGTTGTTTACAAATTAGATAACAGAAACAGATGCATAAATTCAGCTTTATTGCTGACAAAAATCTACATAAAAATATAATAATATAAAAATAATAAAGTATTGCGATATAAGGGCGGAAAACGGTTAAAAGTATTCGATCGAATAATTATAGTACAAGGTTAACAATTTAACTATTTTAATCCAAAAATCTCTCATTTAAAATATATTTTAAAATATGAGAACCTTCCTTGATTTCCTCGTTCTCTGAAGAGCAGATAAAGTAATCTATTGAGATTAAAGATTATTAAAGATTAAAAATAATTGCGTTCTTTTCTCTCTTATCTATTTTTCATATTTATTTACTGTAACTAATTAATTATTATTCTCTTAATTTATACTAAATTTTAATACTCACACGAGTACGGAAATTCCTTTTACGATATTTGCATGAAACGGATGAATACTGTTGGTGGTATATTTCTATTAACTGAAATTTACGCTTTCTATTATAAAGTCTCCATCAACCGAAATGTAGCCTCAATTTAAACATCGTCAGAAGTAAATCCCTATTAGAAGTTTGCCACCAACCAAAATTCACATTAAATTTATATACTAATAGGAATACACGAATTTCTGTTATGAAGTCTTTATCAACTGAAATTTACATCAAATTTGGACGCTATAGGAATAAGATTCTACTAAATCCTCTATCGAAGAAAATTTATATCAAATTCACACACTACATCCTTCCAAAATCTCTTGTAATCACTTACAACTCTCCAAGTTACCAACTGAAATTACGATATAACTTTACTCATTGAAACTCATTAGGGGACAGTTCACGTAATTTGACTTAATACGATAGCTATGATAGGAGACGAGTTACTGTCCTTTTTACTTATCATTTTTCATTCGAATAACGCAGTCATAGATTCAATCTTCTCAGATAGTATCTGATACGAAAAATGCAGAAATGCTGGAAACCATAAAAAGATAATTACCTTCTAAATCGTTTATTTCGAATTCTTCTTCGTTTTATTGCACTGTCGAATGATTAATCGAGCCCTAACTAAAATTTTGTTCTAATAGATGGAGTTCTACTATAATACACAAGAAAACTTTATAAATTAACCCCTTTAATTAACCCTTAAAATCAAACCTTATGGTAACTGATTGCACGATTAAAGAAACGATGTCTAATCTCTCTTTCCTCGCCATAAATGAAGTGATTTAAAGCGTGTCAGCTTTATTGCTTATTTAAAAACTAAATTAAGCAAACGTAACACGTGAGTACGGAAGAATTAAATACAAAATAAACATCAAGTTGCAGACGCGTCCAGGACAAACTATATCGATTTTCGCCTAACACAAAACGCGTGAAAACGAGGCCGCTCATCATGGTAACCAGGTATCCTCATGTTAAAGTACAAATTAAGGGTGTCCGAGGTTTCAAGGGGCGTATAACATTAACGTTCGTACGGCGGCACCAGGAGATCCATCCGGTTCGATATTGGCGCCGTCGCGTCGATCCATCCGCAGTCTCTTTGATTGCGACTTAACAAAACAATCGAGCGATTCCCGCGAGCCGTGTGAACTCAAAACCTTCGACGACTTTATTTTCGTACGACGCGAACGCAGACTACAGATTTCGAAGACTGAGAACGAAAATAAAAAAAATGCCACTTTTAATTGGCGCGTGGAATCCTATTGGACGACGACTTCCGATTTCAAGGGACGACAGGCGTCCAATACGATTTCTGTGCATCGATCGTTCAGCCATTTATGCTCGAGTACACGCGGTAAGATCGGACATTTTTTGCATGCGCGTTTAATCAAACTGTTTCTCACAATAAATGATCTTATGAAACTTAACGAAAGATCGACAAAGAAGGAATCGATGAGCAATCATAAATGGGCTGAATCATCCCCCTCTTGGTTTCCTCCTGCTGGATTTCTCCTGTTGCGTTCCTGACGATCCCTGTTCTTCTTCTTGTTTCTTTAAACCTCCTCGTTAGACCGTACGTATTATATAGCTTAGCGGTAAATGTTTGACTGTGTCTCAAGCGATACCTTAACTTTAATCTACAAATCTGTTCGTGAATCACGTAAATATGTGAATCGTTAGAGCTTGTAAAGATCGAGGAAATATAATTGTATCCTGTGACCTTGGAATGGTGAGTTTTGAATTTTACCAAAATTACAGAGAAAATAATACAATTTTATCAGAATGGGAGAAAACAAAATTCGATGCTTTTTTGACGTATCAATATTAATACTTTACCGATGGGTAGATTTCACTGAGAAAAATGGTTTTATTTCAAAAAGAAATTAATTAAATTAATTGCAATATCCATGTGAAAATTTTGACTACTGCCTTTACGTTTGTTTTAATATTATATCATTACACATAAGGTACCAATTGGCGTGGCCTGTCGTTGAAGTGTTAATTCGTATATTATCTAAAGAAAAATGAATCGAACATGGATTTTATTTAAACAACTTCGTGAATGAATTAAATTTTTCAGATAGGAAAAGGACAAATTTATTCACGGATTTAAAAATTGTATTTATTTAAACGATCACGTACTCAAAAACTCTTTCCAAGGTTGTCTAAAAAAAATACAGGAAAAGGAAGAAAGAGTAAGTCCTACAGTATAAACAGAACCTCGAGAAAATTACGAGCTCGCTTGTCCACGTCACGAGAAAATGATCAGGCTGTCGACTATCGAGGCGTCTCGAGAGAAACGAGGCAAGCGTTTGCTGTACTGCCGTGTGTTTGCTTGTTTATAAAAAAAAAAAGAAAAAAAAAAGAAAAAAAGGGAACGTGAAAACGCACGTGGTCCGGAGAATGTGCAGCCTTTTAGAATTTGTTGGAGTACATTACATATATATACACTTTTGTTTCGTCGAACTAGTCTGTAAGGATTTACGATTTAACAAAAGAAAAAAACAGATAAAAATACTAAAAAAAAAAGAAAAAGGAAAAGAATAAAAAACCTCCTAGGATTATGCGAATAAAAATATATACCGATCTATCGATAGAATATAAATCTCGGATTGAAAGAATAAGAAAAATATTGGCGAATACCGATGAGACTCAACTACGCAATATTACAACGTGTATGAATTGAAAAGGAAGAAGATGGAATCGTGGAAGTAGCAGAAGAAGTGGAAGAGACGTTTAGAGGCAGAGAGGAAAAAATTCGTGAATATACGTCAAGCGAAAATTCTCTTCTTGCAAAAGGTCAATTCAGTATTACAGAGCGTTTAGATTGTACATTGTGAAGTTTCATTTCGCGCTCGAACGAACGGTACGAAGCGATCCGACGCGATTGGCTCGCGTTGTTTCTTGGTCCTCAATCGTTTCCAGACGGCCAACCTTGCGGTACTTGATCTCTAAACTCTCGAGTCTGGATCGCTCGTAGATCTTGAGGATCCGCGAGCTGCTATGTTTCGTTTCTAGCAACGCGTCAAGTGCGAGAGATTCGCTCGCAGTAGACGCTTTTCCGTTTCGTAGGTTGACATAATTCGAGGAAGAAAAGCGCGTTTACTCGACGACTTTGCTTAATCGAGTCATCTGAATACAGGGTTGCACCCTTAACCCTCCGGGACCCATTGTCACATTTCACAGCTTCGAACGTTTCGTCTTTTTCAATGATAGAATGATTAGACATATATATACCTTGATTCCTTTGAACGTTTCGCTTTTTCGTTGTCGTTTATTTTGGCTGCATTCTCGTTTATAAATCACCGAACCACCAAGTAGTTTTAAACAGAAACTTTATTAACCCACTCGCGTCAATTTCCTTATCCTGATTCTACTTGTATATTTATGCTAATCTTTTTTGACGCAGAAATTAAATCAAAATTGCAGCTTGGAATTTTATTCGAACGAAATATGTTCCTGTTTGAGATTGTAAATACGCGATAACGACGATGGGAGGAACTTTTTCATGATGATTCAATTTTAATTCAAACGAAATACATTTTGCGTTAAGATCAAATTAGAATCGAAATTGTAGCGTGCAGCAGCGATGATGATTAAATTTAATTTTGTGCACGATTGAGTTTAAATGAATCTTCAATCAAATTTTAGGAGCTTAGTATAATTTCTTTTTTCTTATGGTAAGGATACTTGGCAAATATCAGTTTCGCTTTTGTAATTAGATATATATAACATTAATTTATTTCGATTTGAAATAAACTAAGTATCTGGTGACTTATGGATGATAATTTGCACATTTGCAAGAGTTTGAACAGCTTCCAATGTCCTTTAGAAATTATTTAGGAGGCCCTGGGTTCACGGGGGGCTAAGCGAACTGAACATATCAGAATCTACGCTACGTATTTTTCATCAGAACAGGATATTTTTAATATTCACTGTGAACGACGCGCATATTTAGAACACTTCCTGTTGCTCAGCGGTTGTCTCTGGGGCATTCAGCGGCACGCATGCGAATTCCTTGTTCGGTGTGCAATGTTCCAACAAGTGTTATCATGTTAAACGCTTAACCGGTCGTCTTGAGGCTTTTGTTTCGTGTGACTTCCATGATTAATCTTGGCGAAGGAGTGAGAAGTTCAATGAAATTTCATATTTCATTCCATTTCTGACGTCTGGCGGATATCTAATTGAACGTTTGCATTCAAATTACGTCTTCGAGAATCAAACTTAAATCGCTTTATAATAAGAATTCTAATACATTAAAATGATCTCAGAAATACTTACAAATTAAATGATATTTGAAACATCAAGTTGTATATTACTAATCCTGAATTATTCCAAAGACATACATTATGTATCAATAAAAAAAACGCAAAAAGATTCTCAATTAATGAGAAAAAATTCGAAATAATTTTTATTTTAAAATTATTCTCGTTTTCGTTACTATTGCAGAATGTTAAAAATGTAAAAGGGGAGGTTTAAAACTTTTAAAGCGCATAGTACATACTTACAAAGAGCAGGGGAAAATATTTGATCAACATAAATTCTATTTAAAAGACAGACACGTTAAACAAATATTACGCAAAGAGAAAATAGAATTTTGTGCCTCGTTGCAAGCTTTTATCAATGTCAACGATAATCTCTCTTTTAGATTTTTTTATGATTAATTTCTTATTCCTAATAAACACATGTTCGTATTATTCCCACATACAGAGTTGCACTTTATTGTAAAGAAATTATTATTAAACTCTATGTTGATTAAACATTTTTTACTCCTCTCAGTGAATAGTTTTAGACGTTTATTGTTTAATCACTTAGCGCGCATTTTAACCGCTTAACTTGCGTCTAACAATCTACTTACTTTAACCTTTTATCTTTACAGATTTAAATTACTGTACCTTACACTAAAATATATATTATATAAAAAAAATATCACGTTTCTTCTTATTATTAATTGTTTCTCATCGTACAAAAACTTAATCGTTCTCTATCAACAAACTGAAGGAAAACTTTGCATGTTCGCTACGTATGATCAATCTGAACTCGAACCAAAACATTGCGAACGAAAGATTTTCTCATTGAACCTTCGCTCTTGTGAGTTTTTTCGAGTTTCTCGATCAGGACGAAACATTGCGATTAATACAGCCGGTTGAGCGTCTCGACGCATCAAGAAATCGATGTAACAGAGCGACGAAGCTCGGAGAACAATCAGAACAATCACGTTGGACGACACCGGCAGTAAGTGATCGTGCAAATGATAAAAAGAAGCGTCCAACGGATGGTGAGAACAATCTATCAAGACGTAGCACACGTTTAAGGTTCGATGCAAACGTACGATGCGACGTCATTGGAATTTTGTGTCAAAATGATATTATAATATTTTGCACATTTATTTGTACATTTATGATTAAATCGGCAGTTTACGAATTCATATAATTAAACATACAAAATAAATAAATATATTCGAATGCATCGAACATACAGAAATATGCAAGAGTATATGAAAAATGCAGAAATATGCAGAAATATATATGCATATGTATAAACATATAAAATATTCGAGGTAATACAAATATTCGGTAATTCGTTATAATATTCGATAAATGGAACAAATCTTTGCTTACGTTCTATTTCCTTAGATGTGTTGGTAAAAATCTGAAATTGCATAAACATTTGCAGTTTACTAATGATACCGTGCATAGAAGCGTGTCATCCGGTTATCGCAGATATAAAGTTATTGAATTACACAACGTTACTCGGAAAGGATGACAGGAACTCTCAAATCAACGTAAAATATTTGTATCGATGGTGAATATTTCGCAGAAAATTATTGAGACAATTATAAACGATAATAAAATAATTAACGCTAAAATTTGTCAAGTTGATCAAATTAACGAATCTCACATTTTTTATTACAATATTAGAGATTTATGACTGCATCGTAAGGGAGTTGATTGATTTTTTCACTGATTTAATCCTCCTTATCATAAACTCGTGTACATTGCATCATGAGAGATATAAATCTATCGAGTCTGGTCTACATTCACCGATACAAAATCGCAAAGAAATCGCATCACTGGTACGCACGAAACCTTAAGTACTCGCTACGAACCAAAAACGCCATATCGCATCGTTCTGAAAGCAGCTTCTTTTTTTATACGACGACTAGCTTTAATGTCTACACAGCGTGTGGAGACAAATTTTCCCTGTCGTTGTCCTGTTAAATGGAACATAAAATGAGATGAGACGAGAACTGTTGTACACACCGTTGAGATACGTGGGCGTTGCTACTTAACGTGCACTTTTATTGTCGCCAGCTCTGAGAATATATTTTTAGACGATACATCTGTATTAGGTTGGCTCATATTTTCGTCTTTTGAATTTATTTCACGCCATCCCGCGGGATCGTTGCAATTAATAAACACACAATCTGTGCCATAAATTTTTGTCCTCGATCGGATCAAAATAATTATTTAAATGCTTATGAAATTGGTTTTATTCGATTATCCTCAAAAAGTATTAGTTATATCAAAAGAACTATGTCAGACAAAAGTTGTAGATCTAGACAACACGCATTTTGTATGTTCTACTACCTTTCTTCATACGAAACACAAATTCTGAAAAGAATGAAGAGAAACCAAGAAAGATCGTAAGAATTTTTTTCTAATTTTGAAAATTAAAAGACGTTGAAATCAATTTTCGTTCACGAGATAATCGAATAAATCCAATTTTATAAGCATTTAAATAATTATTTTAATGTTTAAGAACCCAGAGGTACGCCTATCCGTTACCAAATCGAGCTCAAATTTTGCGCAGATCATTTCTTTTTATTAATTGAAATTATTGGAATTATTATAGAGGAGGGGGAGCGAAAAAAACCTTGAACAAATTTTTCATCGAGTGTAAATAAGAGCCAGCCTAATCTGTATATACGCAAACATATCCATACGTACAGAGAGAGAGAGAGACGTATAGACATGTGAAAAATACAAAAAAGAACACAGAGAGTGAGTGGGACATTTTATGTAAATTTTTCGGCCGGTGCCGTTTTCCCTTTTCGCGTGACAAAACGCCGCCGAATCTCGACCGAATCTCGCCTGTTTCTTTTTCATGCTTCTCGAATAAATGTGCGATGCTTGTTTCATCCAGATCGAGCTTTCTTACTCTTCTACGTTCTCCCGACACTTTTCTTTCGTGATTTTCCTGGTAGTATAGATATACGATAACCACACGTAATATTGAATACCCGATTTTTAAGGCTTGATATATTAAATTACTACATAAATACGGACTGTGTCCGTTGAAATACATCTAGAGATTTGATTTGCAACATCCATTTCTGCATATACTGCGTTATACTTCTTTCATAAAAATTCACCGTTAAATTTGTCAGTAAAAGAGAGAACTTACTATAATTTTGATAACCTGAAAATTATTCGAGTTTCACCGTTCAAACTGTTTTGCTGGAAAAAGATAACATAATATGCAAAAATATGTAAATTCAATATACATAGAATATTCCTTACAACAACAATTACTTAATAGATGAAATGGTCCGTTATCTAAGTAGAATTTTTCAAATTATATTTATAATAATATTAATTTGCATAAATGTCACGGTCTAATTATGTTAGTACTTTAAATTGAATTCGTCGAATTAAAAATCGAAAAAAGGTAATATTCTTTTTATGTTTTACCTATAGTCGTGGAAAGTGTAAAAAGAACAGTCATTCGATGTCCATGGCGCAAAGTTAAACGCGTAAAGTTAAGCTAAGGTAAAGTAAAGGGTAGATAAAGTGAGACAAAGCGAGGGAAATTGAATTTTTATCGAAATTTGGGAAATTGGATTTTAATGAAAAACAAGCCAGATCGTAACATTTTGGTCTCTTTAATTGAAATTATGGGATCAGTTGGCGACAAACGACTGAAAGCAAGCAAAAAGAATAAATCACAAGAGAATGACGTGTAAACGCATGAAAATTGGGTAATGTTTTAATCCGGTTGGTATTACGTGACGCAGTGAGAAGTAATTAAAGTGGCGTTTGAATCCAATTGAAGTTATGCGCCCGCTTGTGAATCGTTAATTACATCGCGAAAATGCGTTCCTCGGAAGTTAACTTCGTGGGAGTTAGGCTAAAGTTACATGATCCCATGAAGATATATTAAGGGATGCAAGGAAGTCAAAGGGAAATTAATGTTTGGCAAATTAATGCGGTATAAACGAGATAACGTGAAATAAAAATTCTTTAACGAGTGAAACGTCATATAAGAAGAAAATGTATAAATCAACGCATAAATTAATATAGGGTATTTCTGAACGAGCGGTATAATCCAGAAAAAGATACGTTTACTATGTATAAAGAAATAAATTGAAAATGTAGAGTGAACATGAATAACCATGATTTTTTACCTGTACGAGATTGGATATAAATCCGAATGAAATGTTTTTCAAGTAATTCGATATGTCAATCGGAATATAAAAGAACTATTGTTTCTATCGCTTTCTATTTCATCTATTAATACCTGCCTCTTTCTTTTTTCCTGCTTCTTTTAGGTGATAAATAAATTATATTCTAGCTTTTAACGAAACAGAAAAGTTATGTATTTTCAGCTGTTTTCTCTGTGAAACTTTCGGTGAACGCATTCAACAGGTGATTTAAAAACCATCGTCTTCCCAGCCGTGAATTAAGTGTTATCGTAACTTTTAATATTTTCCTGTGAAATCAGCCGTTAAATATCGGTTAATTAGTGGGCGGATGTAACGCTGCTTAAAACAAGCGGCTTTGTTAATAATTAATCAATTTCTCCCGCGGAGGTCGCTGGTAAAATTCTGACGCTTCATTTGCACCGCTGATTCAACCCAGTAGACAATCACTATCTGTATTTATCTCATTAATATTTAAGAGAAACGTTATTAATATTTAAAGTGAAAATTAAACAACATCGGATGAAATATTTTTCCAGTGTAATTATAACTTGAATGATCGATATACATAAATACTTAGGAGCTTTTTCATATATTTTTCAACTGAATTTCCAGTATCTAGAAAATAATCCAAGGTCGTGATTCGACGGTTGCGCGTTCCATTTCTAAAGAGTAGTCAGAAATACTTGACAAGGAAAATGAAATATATTCTATCTATCACTTTATTTGAACCTTTCAATATCGGTAGATATCGTTATTCTGTTTATAAAAATACCATGTAAACACTTTGTTTATACAAACATAATATAAAAATATTCTGTTTATAGAAATATAAGAACTGCATGCACTCTCGTTATAAGAAAAGATATATTCTATATCTTTCTAAGTAAATTTGACACACTGGTACCGAGAGTACTTCAAAACGACAGCGTGTTTTCCATGAAACAATTGATCGATCGATCGATCGTTTCTCGTATTACGAAACGCTTTATTCGGAATTTTCCAACGATGTCTGGCTTTTTACTTCGTGGAAGGGACGGACGATCGCACGTTGACCAGGAAGAACTTGAACGAAGAGAAAAAGAGCTTTGGTGTAACGTTGAGAGAACATATATCCAGGAGAAACGATCGATTGCGCGTGCGTTACACGTCAAGTGTAATATGTACTACGTGTATGATAAGCTGCGACGATGCGATGGTGAAAATATATGAGAGACGTATCGTGTGCGACGCTTTCTGAACTGTTGCAGCTGATCGTTTTAATCGTTTCGACAAAACAATTATACGTTGTACCTTACGTCGATTTAAACTAAGATTAACAGCGAAATTTCGATCAGATTCTCTGTCTTTATTCCACCTACGTGTTATAATTTACAGGTAACAATAAAGATTTGCGTTGAGACACCTCGTTACAATTGTATTTTTTCCCCTTTTCCTTGCTCTTGTTGAACGGCAGTATGATAGATTCTATACAGAGAGAGTCATAATTTTTGCTGCAGCTCTTTAGATCGGATTTTTATTCCATTTTATTACTAATTATTATTATTTTATAATTACTATTTCTTTTTCCTATCGCTCGAAAATTTCGACATTTAATTTATATCAAAGGGATTAGCCTTGTGGCAATTACAAGTTTTCTATAAACATTTTTTTTTTCAGTATGTAATACTTTTCCGATTAGAATATTTATATGAAATTAGAAGCTTAATTCATATCAGAGCATGAGTTAATGAAATTTATTGATAATTGCGAATATCATGTTTGTCTATTGTTCTCTTTATGTAGGAGTTGCATGTGTGAGCATTTGTTTAATTATTCCATAATTAGTGCGAAACATAATCTTAAACGTTAATAGACAAATTTTCTCTAATGATTAATCAAATCTGGTAAATGAAAGACTCATTTTGTTAAACTGTAATTTTATGAAAATTTAAAAGAAACTGCAGGTTTTTGCGGTTAAGCGCGCGAAGAAGATGCTGCTTTCGAATATCATGCTTTGTACTATTATTATTATTGATACAAATATTTTAAAAAAAGCACAAATTCCCTTTAATTAATTTACAATTTCGCTATCAATAGTGAGTAGATGAACCTTCTTTCTTCTTGTTCTAGTTTTGATGTATAATTATTTCTTTCTATAAACTTCGCATGATATGGTATTAGTTTATTAATATATTACAAGATATAATGACTACATTTCCGAATAAACTGTCTATTAAATATTCTCCTCTTGTTCGTTGCTATCTATGACAGCAAAAAGAAATTTTATTACAACGCAGATATATCAAGTTTGTAACTGAACCTATAAATATCAAATTATTCGAGTAATATTTTTATATGCGTTTAAACTTGGAAACAGTGACGTAAAACTTGTTATAAAAATAACTTTACCATTTCGAGAAGGTTATGTAAATGTTATGACAGTTTAATATCGGTTCGTGAAATTCCAGGCTGCTGGTTTTTCATTATAAAATGAATCAAGAGAGAGGTCAGAAAATGTCATCGACAATGGTGTTTTAACAAATATTTCTGAAAATATTATGTACGCGCACGTGTCTGATCTGGATGATACTACGTTGTACTTTTTACCCGCCGAATTAACCATGACTGACTTTTATTAACACGGCTACGACGATACTTGACTCTCCGATCGCTCAGAGTTGATCTTGAGTAAGATCGTTCGAAAACGTAAAGCTTCACTGACACTGACAACTGATGGTCACGATCGATCGAACGATGCTTTATTTCACGAATGCTTGGAAACATTAATAAGTCGAAAACTCAGACGAGACTGTGTCTCAGATCGCTGAGAGACTAAACGATTCTTACCTCGCGACCGATGGAGATGACATTAACGATTCGAAAGCTCGTAAAAGACTGACCGTGCTAGACTGATCAGGCGTCCAGCAAGAATCCTAAAACGGAAATGTCGAAAATATGCACGCTGATTGGTTTTCAACGAATGCAAGACAACGGCCAACTAGCATACGCGCTCGCTGAATGTCAACTCCAACTGCGCTTCCGAGCGACCGAAACGCGGCGAAACCAAGGCCTGAAGATGGTGAGCAATACATGGACGAACGTGAGACTTCGGATTTAATTCGGTAAGAACTGCGGAAATTCTTCTCTGTGCTTAATTAGAATTAATTAGAAAATTTAAAGCACTGTTGCAATTGTTAAATGGAATCGTTCTGAGTGTTAACGTCCAGACTCTAAAGTAGAGTCTTTGGTATTATTATTACTATTAATAATAATAGTAGTAGTAGTAGTAGTAGTAGTAGTAGTAGTTGTAGTGGTAGTGATAGTAACATTGTAAAGTAATTACCCACGAAAATCCTGACGTTTTTGTTTGTTCGGACGGAACACGATATTTGGTCAGATATTACCGACAGCAGGCTATTCTACCATTGTTCTCATCACTCGGTTAAAATAGGAAAATTAAAGCGAATGTAATAAAATGATAGATGCATGAAAGCTTGTACGATCGGAAAGCTTTAAGAATTGAAAAATAAAATTTACCGTTTAACATTTTTCGAATTTTTCCCGAGGGAACAGGCACGGAAATTTTCAACGTCTCGCAATCTCACGATATGTGAAGTTTCCCGTGGGGTTTTTGACATTTCGCGATTCAACTACGTGCAAGTTTTGATAAGTTTCGCCGCCTGACAATTTCCTGACGCACAAACTTCCTCCTCGGATATCGTTAACTTTTCAACGAGTTTTGGCAGCTTGCAATTTTCCAATACGATATACATATATTCGACAGTGAAAATATAATACGTACAGGTGAAACGAAAGCAACTTGAATTATAAATAATTTGAAATAATGGAAATTGCTGCGGATAAAATTTTTAATAAAATTATATCGGCCAGAGTGTTTTAGTTACGAAATAAATTGCAAAATATTAACGACGAAATTACCGATTACCTTCGAATTAGATATTTTAAAATTGATTAATCGAAAATAGTGAAGACAATTTTAACAGGAAATTACAACGATGTGTGTACGTTATAAAGTTAAAATAAAAAGCCAACATAACCGTTAAACGTAATTTTCGAATTTTTCAACGAAACAAATTTTATTTCACAGAAACTAGAAACTAGAAACAGAAGTGAATAAAGCGAGAGAAAAGCAAAGGATAAACAACCATATATGTGCTAATTGCACGGCTGACCAATAATGACTAACGCTCAAATCCTCCCAACACATTAGCTTGTATTTTACGATGTCGATTTCGCGGAATCAGATTTAATATTAATTAAAAATGTCCTCGGTCCGCTTCAGCGAATGCTCGTTCGGAATAAACATGAGCATTCTATCAAGATTAAAGAGCAAAAGTGGCCGCGATAAAACTGCGTGTTTATCGGCCGACATGCTCGTAATACACGAGCCTCCGTCCGCTTGAAACGCAACCCTAAATTTAGGGGTTGAACCGGTGCAAATTTTAATTTTAATATCACGACGCTATTTTAAGCCGATTATCGATCAGCCGTCGGACTTACGAGGGTAAAACTTCGACTGCGAACTTTCGTTCATCCCTCTCCTTGTTCCTTGTAAGATTTCGTTCGTCGTGTTGCGATAAGAAACGAGGAAGACGAGTTTTTAACATTTTCGAGTGATTGATCGTATTGATAAAATTCCTACTGCATTTATGTGAACGATTCTCCCTACCCCTTTGGTAATTATGATATTTAATTTCAGAATTAATTGGATAATATCGGTAAGATTGGTCATGAATTTCGTAACTTCTATAATTTTGATAATTTCGGTAATTTTGTAGTTAATTTGGAAACTTGTGTGATTTTCGACATTTCGCGGTGAGTATGTAATCAGTTTGGAAACTCCTGTAATTTCGTCGAATTAGTATGATAATTCCTGTAATCCTGAAAATTTCGGTATCTTCGTAAGTAATTTAGTAATTTGTGTAATTTTCCTGGTTCCCGTAATTAATTTACTCATTTTGCTGATGTTTCGTTATTAATTTAATAATCTCTCGTTTACTTGATAAGGAGTCATTTTTTTATCAAATCTTATTTTCCGAATATGTAATAAATCTAAAGGATGGTAAAGTATATATATAAAGTATAATTATAAAATGTAATTAAAAAGTAATTTAAAAAAGTATAATTATAAAGACAAATAACAATTTAATGACAAGTAAGAATTTAAATTGACACGGATTAAAGTATAGATTAAATATATATATATATAGATATGATAATAACAATTTTTATTAAATAAATATCCTACCGAAGTCGGTGACGATAATTTTTTTTCAGAGATGGAGTTTGATACTTGAATTAAACGTTTTTTAATGGGATACTTTTTGTAGACACAACTTTTAACGACAGTTGAGATGTATATTTAACGATACTTTAATAGAAAGTTATGACGTATTTAGTAAAAATTTTATACGAAGATGTAGTTTTTTTTTAAACAGACAGCTTCTCGTTAACAGTTAACAAGTCTTTAGAGAAGAATCATAAAGTACATAACGAGAAATTTTATTAGTATGTTCTATGTCCTTTCGTCATACTTCATTCGTAAATTAATGTTTCGCTTTAAAAATTAGAGCGGTTTCTCTGCTTCCAAGTAATTCATCGATCTTAAAACGATTTCTTAAAGTCGTCATTTTGCTAATCGCAAATTCGTCGAAAAATTGCAACTTTCGGCTATATATATCTGTATTTATGAATTTTTATTTCTTTATTCCTTTTATCATCTTCAGTTGCAGAATTTCATTCTGATATTTCTCCAGTTTGGAATATTAATCTTGCTTAAAGTATGAAAAATTATGAAGAAATTCTACTTTTACAAGTTATTCATCCTTAGACGATTTCTTAAATCCACTTAACAGAATCCACGTCGTAAAGGAATCTCAATACGTTGAAATAATCCTGATTGTTCGAGAGCGAGGAAAAAGCATTTTCCCATTGCCTGCATTAAAATGAACTTTCCTGCAACATTCTTTGAACGGTAGTTGTTTCGCGAAACTGCATAACGGCGCTAGCCGAAAGGAACGATTACGTTTCAGGAAGAGATACAATGTAAATTTTGTTTGCTAGCGAATGTAAATGGTGGCGTTACTCGGAAATTTACTTAGCCAGGCTGCTCCTCGCTGCTTCTACACCGGTGTGCATCGAATTTAGTATTTAACGAGGCATTACATGTACTTGTTCGAATTCAGATCTAATCTTCACCGTGTCTCGGAGAACCATGTTCGATACTGAGCTAAGATATACCTTATTTTCCTCTTCTTCTTTCCTACATCTTTTCCATGTAAAATACATCGCTTGATAGGAGTTTACATATTTTTATCCTTCCTAGGAATTTATTATAAATTAAAAGAAAATAATCATTTTTTTATATTTCAATATATCGCATTATGTATTTATTTCGAACTTGTGTTTAGAAATATTAAAATCTTAACTGTGGGTGTTCGTAAATATCGGAGAATATTTTTCAACGTTAAAGAAAGTAACATCTATGTATGTATGTATAATTTCATTTAATATTCTCAAAAAGAAATTTATTTTAAAATTTGAAAAAAAGAGATTGTTTCTAATTTTTCAGTTTATATATTTATTTGAAATATATCTACGGATATTACACAAGACAGACGGTATAAGAAATATTCTGAAATGCTTAAAGAAATAATGTACCGATGAATATGCCGTTAGATCTTTATGCTTTACGTTTATATATGCTTTAGAATCAATCAAATTTATTAGTTGTTTTAAAAGAATGTCGATAACAACTAGAAAGTATAATTAAGAATTACTTTTAGCTTCTAATATAAATTCTTGAAGTCTTACAATCTTTTATGTTAATATTATAAAAGGATGAAAGGTTAAAAAAGAGTGAAAGAGTCTGTAATGTTTGATGGAACGTGGTAAAGCAATTTCTAAGATCTTTGAATTTTTCTTCTTCTACCTCTTTGAATTTTTGTTAAAGATATCACCTTTTACGCTAATTATAAAAGCAGCGAGAAATTGAAGTACAAGTAGGAATGTAAAAAGTAAAAAAATCTGCGATTTGTAATTTTTTACGAAATGCAGGAAGAAAGTCTTTTCAATGAGATGAAAAACGTGAAGATAGATTTGTAAAGCTTCTCTTAAATGATAAAATCGTAGAATATGATGACATATAATGTCTGACATAAAAACTTTTTATGAAATTTAATGAAAGATTCTGTATATGGTATATGTGTAAGATAGAAAATAGAAGCTATCGCAAGAAAATTCAAGATACGCCATATTCGCCTTAGAAATATAAATTTACATAAAAATCCGTAATCCACTGATAACCTCCGATGTTGAAGCGACGTTAAAACCAAAAAAAAGGGAAAAAAATAAATTAATTTGTCAATTAGGTTTGTTTCACGGAAATATCGACACTGGAAGCCCGAATTCGAGTTTCTCTTTTATCGCCATCTTTCCCGAGATCAGTTAACCGAGAAAAGACCAATTGTAACGACCAGCCGCCTCCATCCCAGTTGAAACGGTGCGGCGTGTCCACGATTTCCGGTCGTGGGTGTGCAACTTGGGCCAAAGAGTTTTCGTTTCCGGTGCGGTCCTGCGGCGTTTCGCATAAATCGATACAGTGACCAGATAAGCCAAAGGCAGCCAAGTTGAAGGGTCGGATTCACGAACACAGAGCGGCTGCAAAGCCACCCCCGCGTGTCGTTTCGTTATCTGACGCTTAATTACAGTCCACCGAACTGTCGTTCCGCCCCTTCGACCAAGTTAAATTCGGGTCTCGCGTTCCGCCATGAAAGGGCGACCGTGTGAGTTTGTAAAAATAGACGGTAGCGTTATCCGGCACTTAGGGGCGGAATCAATGGAAAAACGACGTGCAATTAAGGTGTATCTTAAAATTCTTTCCGACTTTACAGAAGGTGGTATTCATTGATGGTAATGGAACCGTATAGATCGATGAAGATTGGTTAATTTGATCGACAAATTAGACGAAATTAACACTTTATCGACGACTCGTTTTTATTCTGATCAATGATTTTTTTTTTTTAATTCTTCAGGATATTGTGATTGAAAAAAGTTTTTTAATTTTATATTCTATCGTAATTCTATCGATTTTTGTTAGGTTTCCAAAGTTATAATTGAGAAACGTTTTCTATTGCCAATTCTATTGCCAATAAGCTTGCTATAGCTACGATTAAACGCTCTGCTAAATTTAAAATGAAACAAGGAATACGTCAACATCATTCAAGTGCTCCGTGTTTATCTGTAACGACTAACTGATAGATAGTTAATTATGAAAATTTGGACAATATACTTTGAGAGAGGAAAGTTTTATTTTGTAAAACTTTATTCACATTTTTACAAAAATATTTTTGTTTCAAAAAAGTGTGAAGATTGGAAAATCTGATAGACAAATTTTAAGAGTATTTCATTAATAATCGAAACGCTGAGACGATACGATTCGAAGAGTATTTAACAATAAGCGTGTAGAAATTAAATAGAATTAATATTTATTCCGCACCTCTGTTTGTTTAACAACTCTTTAGTTCTAACAAATATTATTACTATATACAGTACGTTAATCTAATTTGCAAGAAATATCGATAAACCGTGATTCCCTAATTTTCTAACCTTTGAAACTGATACTTCAATATTTAATAAACATTGACCGTAGCCTCCTACGAAACAAAATGTCAATGAAGCATAAAGCTTCCAATTGACATAAGTAGATCGATCTTACGAAATCATACAGCTAAATATAGCACTTACATTATAGCTTCTTTTTGGGAGAAAAGCTCCACCAGATAGGACACATCTATCCGCGATATTACAAAATAATATATTTATAACCACATACGTATAATATATTTAGGTACACGTTAAAAATTAATAGTTTCATTGTTAAAATAATACAAAAAAAAAAACAGTGGAAAATGTATTTAATACTTTACTTTTACTTTATTAATTAACGTTTCGTCGTTCTCGCTAGGTCTGGCTAACGTGAAATCCAAGATCTCGTCGGATGTTAAAAATCGAACGTCGCTGTCTTCCGAAAGCGCTGATCCATTCGTTCCACGTTTGTACGTTTTTCTTCGTCTGAGAATGATGGTCGCGACCATTAGCGAGATGAATACTCCCGTCATGATTCCAACCACCACAGCGATAATCCCTGACAAGCTGAACTTCGAACTTCGTTTCTTCTCTAAACCTTGTCTCTTTACGTCCAAATCTGCTGAAAAGAACGCTCATTTTGATTATCGTTAAACCTTCCCTCTATTTTATTGATTTCTGAAAAGATAATTTCTAATCTCGATTCAGGATACTTTTCGATTCGGCTTTGATTTGCTTTGACAAACCCTCGTTTCGCTAATAAACAAGTAGAACAAAATATACCGACAGTCAAACTATGATTTCTTCAAACAACTAAATACCCGAATTAAATAATTATTAGACTGTGAACATGTATGTATATTTATAAGAAACTTAAATGTATAAGTGTAAACAAAAATATAATGTAAATAAATATAATACAAAAATATACAATAAACTATTCGTGGTGATATTCAAAATCGAATATAATTCAAAATTAATTACGTTCGCAAATATGTTGATTTGCATAGAAATCCACGATCTAATAATTATTATATAACAAAAAATGGAAGAAGGGTCACAATGACCAACCTATACACAAAACACGAACAAACCAACGACTATGATCAAACCATCGTGGTACGATCAAACTGAAACACAATGCAAGGTTCAAACACAGTTGTTACCGAGCCAACTTTCTCAATTCCTCCCTCTGTGTCACGAGAATCAAAAATCAAGGCAGACAAAAGGAACACGTTGCTCAATGAGACACTAGTGAATCTTTCATAATGAAACATGAACAGAATTCGTGTTACCAGGTATCTCGTTCTCCGAAGTGTATCTCTCAGTGACGATGGTGGTGGACCGAACAATCGGTGTCTCCGTACTTTTCGTTGGTTTCTCAGTTTTCCGCCTGGTCGTGGTCGAAATTGGCATCATCGTGGTGCTCGTCGACGGCCTCAATGTGACAGGATCGATATCATCCTTTGGATTTATCGAGAAACCTGTCCTCACTGTCGCCATATCGATCACTGTGCTCTTTTCCGCGGGTGGAACCGAAACTGCCGCCCCCTCGTGATTCGGAATCGTTGATTGCTCGATAGTCGTGGTCGCTTCATCGGTGTACGCTGCGAATTAAAAGGCTCACGTTAGAGTAAACACGAGAGAGCAGCTTAATTGCAATCTGAATCAATTCGTTAAAGTGGAGGAATTTTTTTTAATCCGTTCGAAACCGATGACACACAGTAACGAACAGTAGAAAGTTTAAAGTTTGCTGATTAGTTACATAATCGTGCATAATGATTTATACTGTTCAATATCATACTGCGTGGTAAGCAAAATTTTGACACAATTAATAATTAAATTCGATCGATCAATCATAATCATTATATAGCTGATATAATCCTTATTTCGCTTTAAATTCAAATAATCCTTCTAGATATCTTAACAGAGAAACCTATTTTAAAATAAACATCAAAGATCTTTACTATTTAACATTCTGTTATAGAGCAAAGTAAATTTTGATTTATAATTAGTTAGTAATTAAGTAACGTTGATATTAATCTTGATTATTCGTCCAAATATTGATTAAATAATTTGTTACGCGATATTGTGATCGTCGTGATTAAAATAACCCTTATTTTGTTCTAAGTAGAAAAGAATAAGGAAACTGGAAGAAAAATTAAACTTTTGAAAATCATAGTAGTTTAGCATACTAACCCAGAATACAATATTCCGCGTAATCCGGACAGCAGAGTGACTGTTCTTCGCAATCGAGGGTGCAGAGGCAGATTTCCGTTGGCGTAGGTGGTATCGAAGTTGTAAAATTGTATGTCACACTATTTTTACATCTTCCGCGACAAGTTTGTTGCGCGTTCACCAGTTCGATTTGATCTAGAAACCGTTCGTTTCAAATTAGATACAAATCTCATATCGGGTGAAGAAATAAGACGAAAAGGAAGAAAATCGTGTGGATTATTTTAAAACGTTCTTTTCAAACTTTCAACTCGCTAATCATCGATATACAGAATAATTGTACTCTATAAAAAGAACTTTCGCTAAATCGGTTAACAGATATGGAGATCAGAGGGAAAAAATTAACGTCATATTTTTCGTGTTCTATGTCGTAGAAGAACCATTTTTAAACTCAAAATGTTGTAGATCCCCTTCGTATTTACGAAACTATCTTTTGACATTCGAATTAGATATATCTATTTTCATCATTCTCTCAAAGATACGTATATTAACGATATTAACGATAGATTAACGGTAGATTAAATAAATTAGTAAATTAAATTGCAATATTAAGTTATGACATTGGTTAAAAATGTATTATAAAAATTATCGCTAACGTAGAAAGAAATAATGGCAAGGCAAAAAGCTTTCTTTCCCATTTCATAAGAAATACTTGGTGTACTTCCCTTCAATTTTCGATATTTATGCAAAGAATCGATATTTATCGACAGATGTTTTAAATATCTCATTTCGTATTCATTTCATATTACATAAGTTTCTCGCTCTTTGTTGTAAATATTTGTTTTATTCTATAGCACGTCATCTACACATGTGCCAACTTCCACAAACCTTAAATGTATTTACATTTACCTGAGTATAATTGTTAAAGCTAGTCTGCACTGTGAAACAATCTATGTACATCGCCTGTATTCGCAATAAGCCAAGCGTTGATACGCGATTTCATTACGTTCTACTACTTCCGCAACTTGCCGCGTTTCTCGCCCCCGTCTTCGTCTGCTATTGTAGCAGCGTTTTAATTAGAAGATAACTCAAAAACGGACGAGCAACGAATTAACATCACCGCGGGACATTTTCTCGCCGTGGAAAGAAAAAAAATCAATTTCTACGAATATTACCATCGTTGCTCTCGGTGACCCCCTCGTTCTCGGTTTTACTGTCGTTTTGACACTTGTCACCCTGCAAAATGGCCACATCGTCTACGGCGATGTCGCTCACGTAGCTACTCCCTCGTACACCCTCGATTATAATCTGAGAAGGAGAAAATGGGAGACCGTGAAGAAAATGAAATCGACAATTGTTTCATATCGCGTATTTCGTTGCTTCACCTGGAAACCCTTTTTAGCCTTGGGGAAATTGAAAATGCCGTGCAGCCATTGGTTTCCTTGGTTTCCTTCTTTGCTGAACATTAATCGCGGTAGAAGATCGTTTTCTTGTTTGAAGTATACGTTTAGAGCTCCCACTGTGGCGCCAAACATATGGTACCTGCAATTTTGTTGTTTTTACGTAGAATAAAAAATTCTTACCCTCTGCAAATATTGATGGAAAAGAAAAAGTGACGTTAGCTCTAGTACTCCACTATTAGCAATTAAACAATTTCTTAAACGCAAAGTAGATGCAAAAGAAGTTCTGCTTTCGATCGTATATTGAAATTCTCCTTAAGACGTTTGATAGTCTTTCTATTTATTAAAGTAAATAATGTATTTCTAAAATACGCTTCGAATCTATAATAAGTGAGACATAATAAAATAAATGAAATGTGTCAAATAAATGAGACACGTGAGAAAAATATGATAACCTCGGTCGATTTTTTCCTTAATTGTTAACCAATTATTAATCAAAATGGGATATTGTAATTATTATAATCTGTTTCAAGCGTGTCCCACAATATAGACCTTGAAGAATATTTTGTACGATGGAATGGAAAACGATATACCTAGAAACGTGGCTTCAATTTATGATCTTGTGCTTCAGTCAGGATTCAATAATTGAATTAAAAATGAAAATTGAATTATAAAATTACTGAAACGAAAAATAAGCAAAATCTTTACTGTTTGATAAGGAACGGCGGAAAAGAAAGATTCAACGAAAAGTTTTTCATCATTTTCATAATATTATAGATTATGATCGCAGGCAATTTATATTTTAATTGCAATTATTCATCGTGACAGGATATTAAATTTAAGACTTCTGAAGATTGATGCGGGACGAAGGATTAAAAGCTTTGATGTAATAATTCGATCAAATTTTCAACAATCAAGTTTCAAATTAATAATTGAATTTCAAATTTTGTTACGCCCGCAGCAACTTAAATCCTGTTTTAAGACCTGTCGTATCAGTAATCTGTTTAATAATTCCAAGTGACTAGCTAATTAACAATGAAACTAAGAGCTATTACATTTAACAAGAGATACCTGTCGTATCTTCAATTAGAAAATGTCAAATTCACGAGCTGCAAAATTTTTCTTTTACATCAATAGTCATTTTTATTAAAAAGAAGAAAACTTCGATTGTACGAGTGTTAGTTACCAGAATGAGAAACAGCCAGAATCCGTGTACGATGCATTGTAAATGGGAGAAATGATCCTTGCGGTATCGTTTATCAATCGACCAGTGGCTTCGATGTACAAGTAATAACCTGGCAAGAGAAGCAGTTAAAATTTATATAATGATGAACAAAAGTATTTGTATCAGCTAAATCGTACAATTTTGAATTTGCAAAAATCGTGAGTCTTTGTTAAAACAGTTGTAGGTGTCAGTTTTACTTATGTAAAATTGAAATAAATTACCATCATTCCCTGCTCCTAATGTGTGGTCGTGAGATGGTCCAGTTCCTATGTGATGACTTGTAGTCTCGAAATTATGTCGCTGCCAATCGAAATCGTGCTGGGGATCCTGTTCCCACCAACAAAGATCCGGTTTCTCGAAATCGCACTGCGTCGGAGGAGAAGCGGTAGTGTCTAATTAAAAATTAAATGCCTTTTAACGTGCATACTTCGTTTTCTTTAGTTCAGTAACGAAAGAAAAACTGATCAATACCTCGACAATAAGGCACTGTGCCATTCCACTGTTTTCCATTGCAATAAATCTCGGGCGAACCAATTAATGCGTGTCCAGGCTCGCAAAAGTATAATAATATCGCACCATTGTATTTAGGTGCCATCAACGCGTGTTCTGGTACGGGTGGTACAGGACACTCTGCATCTGTTAAAACAGGAACAACAAGTATGAAAAGAACTGCAGAATGTTAATTAATTATTGCCAATTACTATTGAGCGCAACAAAAAGTTGTAACGTATAATAAGGAAAAGAATATTTTGATTTATTTTATCGATCGAAAATAACGTTTGAATGTTATCGTGATAACTAAAGAATGTATTTGAAAATTATATATAAAATGATTGATTATTCATTCTCTAAGTTTCTATGATGCAATCAACATTTCGGTAGGAAAGCAATTGATCAAGATTAAAGAATGAACAACATGATATTTAATTATAATATTTATTGAAAGAACGTATAAAACGAAAATGATTAAATATTAACAGACTACTAATTGCTTTAATTGGAGTTAAAATAGTACTAATTGGATCTTATATAAAATTAAATTCACAGAATTCTGGGAATTTAACTTTCCTTCCATTTTTATTTTACTTCCTCATTTCACTCTACTTTTAATCTGCCCTCTGGTCGTATTACGGAGAAGATTTTGAAATTTCAGTTTCATCCTAATCGCGTTAATCTTTCAATTACTTTCCCCAGAATAGAAAATAGAGGCATGACAAGATATAACTCTATTGAAATACGTTATTAAGAAGAGGTAAGGTAAAACAATTTCTAAAATGGAGAAGATCCCATAAAAAAAGCAAAGACGACCGACAGATAATGAGAAAACATTTTCTTCATTTCAATTTTCTTCATTTTCAAAATGGTAAGTAGTGTATCTTAACTAAGAAGGACAACATCGACTTATAGATAGTTCTTCACGAAACTTTATTGTCGATTATTTTAACGATTCTTCTTCTACGTCTTTCAATTCACTTCAAAATAATTTTCTTTCAGATAATTTTAATGGACGCGGCTCGGATTCATCGAAGATATACACAGCCGGAGGAGCGTGAAATTTAATCACGTTAAAAGCACAACGTTATCCTCGGCACAAAGTTAACAAAGTGCATTTTAACTGAAATCCATTTTATAGTTTTATCAAGTGCGATTAGAAAGCCGTGCTTACTGACGCATACGGGCGTAGGTGTATCCCATTGGCCTCGAAAACAAGTTGCATACTTGTTACCTACGAGAGTAAAACCCTCGTAACAACTGAATCTGATGATTCTTCCCCTGGCCCTCGGTCGGACTCTGCCATTCGGCAGCCTCACCGGGGGACATCTGGTTGTACCTTGAAATCAGAAATCGAATTATATAGATCGTTCGTATAGAACAGGTTCCACGAAGGATGTGCCATCAAATTTTATAACAAAGACCTAGACAGCACACGACGTCTTATAGATGTCCATTTTGCGTCCATTTTAACTAGATTTACTCCTTTTGTCTTTTTTTTTTCTTTTTCTTTCACAAACCTTACGATTGATGAAATTATAGAACAAACCAATCTTCCAAACATACTATAATATAATTTTTTGAGCTGTGGCAGAAAAGAGGAAAACGGAAATCGACACATAGAAAAAGAAGATATTACGAACGAAGTATTTCTGATTTATTCTTCACAGCCACTTCGATATACAAATTATTGAATATTCAACGTTGGCCTTTGTTGGTAATAATACTCCTTGATAAATGGCGCGCGCGTAATTTTCAATATTATACAAAGGGGGATTGAAATCGATAGGCCGGGTGAAATTGGATTTGAATTCCTGTTCAACGAGGAAACCTATCGTCTCGTTTCTTCATCTCGCGAAGATTGCCATCAGATAACGATAGCAAGTATGTACTTTCAGTCAACAGTAATCTTTAGAAGTAAGTCACGGAAAGATTTGAAATTTTATAATCGACGAAACGTAAGAATGAGCGGAATAAAATGTAATCTGTATGCGGTCAAAGCTTAGTCGGGTGTTCTTTGATTTTATAAATGACTATAATACGATATAGGTTGGATAAAAGTCTCTGTTAAAAATGATGAGAAATGGAAACGAGAAAAGAGCATCGTTATTTTCCAATCAAATATTGCAACCGTCGCATCGGTTAATCTGCTTACAAAGTGGAATCTCGTTACTTCTTCATTCGTGCAAACAAAATGAAGAAAATGACACGGACTGTGAAATTATATAACAAGGTTTGATCTCTCCCACGTTCTGCAAAAACATTATAATTATTGGAATATCTTCGATTGGAATATCTATCTGCAATAATAAAATACAAATAAAAATCTGTTTTTATCTTCCCCTCTTTTTTATTAGATTGTACTAATACCTATGTGAAATGTTCGTTCCGTTTAAGCGAACTTTTTGGGGTTTTTTTTTGCCTAGTTTGCCTTTAATATGCTCTGCATAAAATTAAATTCCAATTTATGACTTTTTAATTTTATGTGTTCTTCAGTAGAAGCAGTGTACCGCTCCTTTTCATTTAACAGTACTATTTTATTATAAACAATCAATCTCATAAAAGTCTTCGTAAGAGAAAATCGTTACTTACCAGTCGGACGCGTCGGAAAATAGCAAACGGTGTACTGCGCCAAGAAGACTAACAGAAGAAGCGGCGCCGTGCAGGATATCTTCATTATGAGAGCGCTGGCTTTTCAAGAGGACTATTCACCGTACTCATAACTCGTGAACTATATCCAAGAAAACGCGTCCTTTCTTAGCACAGCTACGTTCTTTTATTTACCTAAATTATCATGCACACATCAACAGGAACACCACCAAAAGAGAAAAAGGAGGAAGTTGAATGGCGAACAATGAACCGCGCGAAAAGCAAAGAATGTTAAGACGACACGCACTGGACGAGGAATAAAAAGTAAAATCGGTTGCTGATCGTTCCGCATCTATGAATGGAACAGGGATGCCGCGTTTCGGGGGTTATTCCGCTCCGAATGGAAGGCGGGAACGTTACTTCCGTCGACACGCTGCTGCGATAATGTTCTATCTGCTTCCGGCCAGCGTTATCGACATCGAGCATTGCCAGGCCTTGAAGAGAATTCCTACAAATTGCATTTTGCGCCACAGATAAATGAATTCCGAGGGAAGAGAAACACTGACCGCCTCTGATTAGATCACGTCCTGGCGCCAGGATTCTTTTTGTTTTTCTTGAATCGACGCAACAGACCTATCTTCACCCCCATCCGAAGGGTGTTTCTCATAGATTTTTGTGACGTCAACGTTTGTGGACGGAAGATCATGGATTGAAGAAATTGGTTGAAATGTTAAGTATAGGAATTTATCTAGATTTAAGTAGTATATAAGACATTTTATTTGCATTGTAAAGTGCGTTTCAATATTATTTTCAGGGTAGCTTATGGTAAAATAATACCATACATAAGAGGTTACAATAAATCAATAGTTAAAAGATAAAAATTATATAACGATATCTGATACATGTTAACATGTAAAGCATTCCTGATTGAAAAATTGTTCATGATAAAATATTATGTGATACTGCGTCTTTTATTACAATAACGATACTTAGAACAAATTTTCATATAATTTACAAAATAATATGCACATGAAATAATAATGAATCGATGATTCCAATATTTAAACACTTTCAATTTTCGATATGAATATACATCCAACTGATTTTATTGTTCCAACAGATAATTAAGATTATATTGGGATTTTTCATGAATGAGACCTGATATTAAACAACGATTTAAACGTGACCAAAGCTTTGTTATAATTTTCATTCTGCTTGGGCCTCGCAGACAATGGTTGAACAAACGTTTTTTCGAAATTTGATAATATGTCTAACTCCTTTCCAGAGCTGCCTCTTTCTAATTGTTCCATTTCGGACGGCTGTGTTTTATCAGAAATGAATGTTTGTTTTATTCGATTCATAGCTTCTTCTGCAAAAAGAAGAGATTACGTTAAGATTAATAAATTAATATTTCTATAAATTAATAATCTTCCAGAGATAAAATAAAAAGATATAATAAAAGTCCTGCAAAAGAATGAAATCCTATATAAGAATTAATAAAACTGAAATCTACTGATGACAAAAGATGAGTAACCGGCCAAACGGAAATATAAAAATTCTTGTGGTCTGACAGAACAGAGACAAAATTAAAGTGCCCGTATCGTATAATGAGAATAAAAAGAATGTAACAAGGGTATCAATGAATGAAGATGAGGTTCTAAAGTCTGTTCAACGCTGTTGATAGCTGCAACCGCAGCAATTACGTTTTGTTTATGTCTACTACCTCGTCTCGTCTCGTTGGACAGACTATAGAATTAGCATGATCGTACTTTTTCTAAAATAAAATGTATTTATACTTACGTTCGTTTTCATGGAGAACAAAATTCTTAAAGGCACTTAAATTCCTCATGAATAAATGGAATGAATCTTCAATATCTGACACTCGAATTACAAAATCCGGATCACATATCGCTACATGAGACAAGAATCTCCTTCCATCTCTCAATACCTTTAATTGTTTCTCCTTCATGAACGACCAAGCCTTCTCGTCTGAGAACTTATCCCGATATATTTCACGTATACACAATTTGCTTGGTCTTGTATTAAACAACGAATGTTTGGCACAAATAGCTTTCAAATTGCAAGAATCTTCCTTTGGCACCGGAAAATTGTCCAACTTAAAATTCCCGATAACAGCTAGATTTGCTTCAGAACATTTGCACAGCGTTTTAATAGTAAATCTTAGTAATTTCATGCAACAATTACAAGAATTTAGATTCTCAGATCTCAGAGGAATAATATCTGTCTGCAAAATATACTGTACAAATCGTAACAACACATCAGTAACGTCTATTGCGGCTAATAGATCGAAGTCATAGTTCTCCAGCTGTACTAGGAAAATTTGCAGCGGACAAGCATCTGAAACGAAAATATAGGGTGATTTATGTAATTAAATTATGATTTGTTAAGAAAAAAAAAAGATTACCTTACCTGGAGTAAAGTGTAAAAAACCCTTCCAGTTGTTGATTGATTCTACAAAAATGATAACTTATTTTTCATATAAAAATTATAAATGTGTGAAAATATTATTAGTACAATAAATTTCGTACGTGAATTAATACAAAGCTTCCGTAAATACGTCGTGGATTTTACAAAAATCATCATTAATTTACTGACTAGTGTGTAACAATATGGCAAAGGTCTACAAAATACTATTTCCTTAAATATCTGATAAATATATTCCATCCTGAAACATGAAATTTTAAATTAGAGAAGTACATTCTAAAATATAAAATTTTAAGAATAAAATGATAAAAAGGAAGATGTTACTTTCATACCCTTCAGAACAGTATTCAATTTTTTCATGGACATTGTAAATAATCATCATAATTGCACATAGAAGGCCACTAAATTGATGCGACCTTCTCTAAAAATAATAAAAGTTTTATATCAATAAAAACATTAATTTTCTTTAACTGCTAAAATATGTTCCATTACATAAGGTATATTACCGTGGACCCAACTAAGACAACAAACTGTAATATCATCTTAAGCATTTCAAACTCATGACTCTGTTGTTCAAACCAGGTATTATAGCGAACCATTTGACACGAGTAACGCTTATAAGATTCATCTCTCTCTATGAGTAAACGTGTTTTTCCTGCAATATACTTGCTAAGATAAGTTGATTCCACGGTTACATATGACAACATGCCAAATATTCTTCTAGCTTCGACGCCACGTTCGCATTCGTGCCATGCATTTGCAGAGCACACGCATTTCCCATTGAGGTCAGAAGTCGAATATAAGACAGAGAAATAAATATCGTTCATATCTCGAATGTCGTCATTTTTCATAGCTTGAGAGATTGTTTGTAGAACAACTACTATACTTAAGATCAGTTCCCTCGCAGTAAAAATTAACTAAATTGTAATGATAAACAAATTTTTATATTGTTTAACAAGACAATTTAAGATGTGTATTGAAAATAATTTACTTTATTTATTATCGGTATAGCTTCCTCCTCTTCAAGTTCTGAGCTTGTTTTTCTCTGAAGAGCAGCTATTTCAGGCAAGATAAATTCCACTGATAATTTCTTATCGTCTATCATGGTCGTTACAGGTTTTACTAATTCCGGATTTTCTATAAAGGATACGAAAATGCAATTAAGATTTATCTACAGTATACTGCATTAAATAAAAAATTTTACCAAATATTCTGAATGTATCTTCTTCTTGCAAAATGGGCAAATTTCGTCTTCCAATTTTTTCTATAATTTGAATATCAACCACAGACTTCTCTGGTTGTGATGGATCATATATTAATTCCGGAATTTCTGTAAGAGGAAAATCTGCAATATGTTTTTATTAAATTTATTAATGTAAACTACAAAAATTGCACAAAGTAGTGTTTTTTCTTTAAGTTATAATCTGCTTACATGGATTCCATATTTTAGAGACATAACTGCTTTTATTAAGTGTATTAGTTTGTACAGAAGTTTCTTTGACCTTTACTGGCTTCGTAGTTACAATTGACGGTCTAAAAATAATTATATAGATATTTCATATAGATAATTATATAGATATCTTAAAAGGGACATGTTAAATATTTACCGATTCTTTGGTGAATCAAATTTGCTTCTTTTCATAGAAATATTGAGATTTATATGTGGTTCTGTTAATCTAACATTTCCATTCTCTAACAACTTACAACGTTCCATTAAGTTTCCTACTTCAAACATCTAAAATAGAAGAAGAGAATCAAAATTTATTGCATAATATAGAATTAAAAAGAAACTCGTTTATAAACTACCGACTTGCAATTCAAGTTGCGTTTTCAAATGTTCCTTCTCTTTATAGATGGCATTAATTTCCATCCTATGATGATTTTCCTGTTCTTCGATAAGACGTGCTTTTTCTAATCGATCATTCTCTGCTTTTAATTGAATTTGTTGCAACTGATTCCGTAAAAATACTGCTTCTCCTTCTTTAGTTATAAAATCATCTAGCAATTTCTTATTTTCAGCTTTTAACTTCTCTAATTCCTTTGCATATTCTGATTCTAATTATAAAATTATAATACAGTAATTTGTAAAATATAGTAATTTGCCAAGAAGTAACATTCTACAATACTACCTGCAACAAGATTTTCATCCAGCTTAAATGTGGAATTATATACTTTTTTATTTATTAATTTATTCTCAAATTCTTTGTAGTCAACAGAAACTATGGTACTTATATCTTTTGAGTTTTCTATTCCTTTCCTTTCATTATTATGCTGTGATGGATATATAGATTTTGTTAATTTATGAATACTACCATTTAAATTAGGAACACCTTTACTAGTAGATGGTACGCTACTATATTTTTGTGCAAATTTTTTTTGGTCTGTATTTGGTTGACTCATGAAGCTGTCTTCCTAAAAATCAAATGAATATTATAAATAATTACTATAGACTGACTTAGATAGATATGCAAAATATATAATATGAACAAAACCTGTAAACAAGCCTGTGTAGCTACAAAATCCATTTCTTCAATATCTTCTTCTGCAAAATCATCCCCCCAAATATCATCTGATTTTCCAGATCTTTTATTTCTTAAATCCTTGTTATTTGTAGAAACATCTATCAAACTGTCCCTTTTTATGTCATATCTTGGTCGTTTGGCAGGTACAGAGAATTCATTCTCTCTGTTACTTTCTATTCGCTTAAACATCTTAATTTGTTTAAGCTATAATATTCAGCAAAGACTTTCCTGTCAATTCTTGATATTCAATGAATATTATTTACATGATTTCTATGGACAGTTTTATTTATTTGTAACTAATAAAATTGTTATTTGGTGCAGCAATTTTTATGAGAATTACATTTTGTTCAACTTGCGATGATTCAACAAATAATTTTTATGAGATATTTCTTTCTTTTGAGTATTAATCCATCCTAACCCTGTAATTATTTTAAAATCAGAATAATATGAAAATCCGATAAAATTGTAACAACTTCGTTTTTCATATTACGTATCAGTTTATTACAAGAATTTGTTATATATATATATAATAATTAGAACGATCGAAATCTATTTCAAACAAAGTGCATGACAGAACTTCGCTTTCAAAACGTGCTGAAATTCTAAAATAATGATGTAAGTGGCACGTCACTCTAATAACTGAAGAAGCATATTACCAACATAAGTATAATTTAAGTTTAATAGAGAAATAGTTCCTTTCTAGAGTTCTATAATTTAAAGTGGTGTTAGTAAGATAATTAATGCTACTTTTAAAGAACTAATATGTAATAAGTATTTGTAAGTATATATTAACGAAATTTTATGTTATATAGTAAAACCGTTAAAATTATCAGATTTATACATCCAATAATATCTAGGAAAAATAATAAAAATGTTTAATATAATTATACATTATACACTAATATTATCAATATGTATAGAAATTTGATTTGCAAGATTAAAAAATATAGTATAAAACCATTTTTATTCTGAAAATGTTTTATTCTGATCATTAATCATCCTCTAATCAATTTTATTCCATATTGAATGAACAATATTGAAAGTAACATACGACTGATAAAATTGATATATGTACTTACATATAGTTATTAGAATAGAAATATTTTATTTGCAGAATTATTTTATGTACATATGTACATATATATCTATAGAAGTATCTTGATTTGGTGTTTTTGTGCAATTTATGTTCATTATGTAATAAAGTAATAAATTATATATTTCTAGAACTTCCTTTCTATATTACATGCTGTACAACATTTTTAATTTGTATTTTCAGATTCTACATGTCAAAAACTACAAGATTGCAAAAAAGTCAATAATCTTTCGTTTCCTAAAGTACAGTTCAGCCAGAAAGATAGTACATTATAATAGAATGTAGTTAAAGACACGCATGTGTTCGTTGTTAAGGATAAATCAAAAGTACATATCTGTTCTCTATTATAAATGATTCAAACAGATTCCTTTCTGATTCAAATTGTTATTTTAAATCTTGAACTAATGTTAGTAACCCATAGCGATCTGATTGATTTTGTAATCTTACTACATATATCGATTCCATAAATTATAATTTACAATTCGTCCACGAAGAAAAGGCTAGGCACAATAGTTACTATTCTCCGTTATTAGTCGAGGACGGTGACGAAAATCGTCCTCGACCAATAGCAGCTACGTGAACATTTTGCCCTTTTTTCTCGCAGACGTATACGTACTTCTCGATTATGTAACATCTATGTAATTCGTATCTACATGCTATTTTTCAAAAAGATTGTGTCTGACACTGTAATGATAACTTACTAAAACTATAATTTACATAGCAACAGTATTACTACACAGAATGCTGTAATTCATGTATTCTTGAGTATGTAGATCTGTTTAATTTTAAATATAACATACTACACAGTATTTCTACAAGTATAACTACATTCATACAAGTATAACTTAGTTCATAAACCAAATACAATTTTTTTACATAAAGAAAAGTTAGATTTTTATGACATATGTATATACATATCAGATTTACAAATATATCATAGTGTTATTATAGTATTACTTTATTGAACCTGAACCATGGTTTACATATGTAAAATATATATTATACGAAATTAGGAATGCTATTTGAACTCATATTCAAACTATAATAGATGTAACATTGTGTAATTTCTAATAGTAATTTGTCTTGTTTTTAATATTATAATAGAATATATATTTAGGCTGCAATTCCAACAACACCACAAGCAAGACGAGCTCCAGCATTTCCTGTTGTTTTTGATAATTCAACTCCGCCTTTACCAAGGTCATCTGGATCTGCATGAACCTGTTATCAAAAAGAACAAGTTGTGTTTGATATGTATATATATATATATACGGTTTGATTAATTATAGAAATTCATAAAAAGATATTATGCAATACTTACCACCAATGTTCTGCCAATAATGTTGTGTGGTCCTTGGAGTTGGATGACTTTGTCAGTTATATTGACGTTAGCAACACCACTTGCATTTGCTTCAACATTTCCTAAATCTCCAACATGACGTACTTCTGCATCAGGACCACCATGATCCTTTTTTAACGGATTGAAATGTGGCCCAGCACTTGTACAACCTATTAAATATATATAAGTAATAATATACTAAATTCCTAGAACTTCTCTATACTTTGTACTTAAATATACACAAAATTTGTATAACATTCAAATAAGAATTATTCATATCAAATAAATAAATTTAAGTTTTGATAAAATTAAAAATTTTAAATAATATAAGATGTTAACATTTACCTCAATGTTATTTACATATATTAATAATATTATATTAACTATATATATGAAAAAATTTTAATAGATATTAATTATTAATGTGACAACATAAAGTACTTGATAAGAAACAGAATAATTATTTAAAAATTCGCATATTACAATCAAATAATTTACAAATTATTACTTATTGACCTCTAAAATTATCTGTGTCATCACCACAAATTCAAGTTATTCCTCTGCTTTAATTCTTTCATAAATCAGATTATACTTGATTACCATTCAAAAGCTTTCAATGATAACTATAAAAAATAAAATAATAAAACTTCAATAACAGTGCATTTACCGTTAGTGTTATCACCGAATTCGTGAATGTGAAAACCATGCAGTCCTTGTTTTAAACCGGTTACTTGACCCGTGACTTTGACTGGACTAGAATTGTCCTATACAACAATCACATTATCAAAATAATAACTATAATGCAATGTGACAGAGTATTATATCAAATAGATTAAAGAAATATCATTTACCGATTGCTCGAAGTAGAGAGTGCCTTTGACTTCACCCTGAAGAACACACACGGCCTTAACCATTTTCGCAAGCTTTCAATGACTTCCTTGAGTGACAATCGTTTGTAGAATGTAGCTCGCCTGTAACAACTATCGTTTTGTTAAAAAATGTAATTATCGTTTTGCTGAATCACGAACGCAAATACGCTGACGTATTATATATTGAGCACTTCGGCCGATAAAATGATGACCTTACCGTTCAGTTAAGGTAATGGCGTATCACGCGAAATTGCAATCAATGACCATCGACTGTACATAAATACTAAATACAGGATGAAAGAGATTATATGAAGTAACGCAGTAAGAGAATATAAAATAATAACAGAGTTTAAACTTTACACTCGAGGTGGCGTTACATATCGATGGAGAATTTTTCATAAATATATCAGTGATTATGAAAGTGGTTTAATTTGTATATTCTTTGTTTTGAGATACCTACGTCTTTGTGTTTGAGTATAGTAAAAAATATTTTTTCGTTATGAAATAATACATTTTACAAAGTGAAATTGCTTTTGTAATAAATTTTTGTTATGATCGTGAAATTTTTGAATAACTTGTAAGAGAATGTGCTATTTGGAATCTTATATAACTTACACTATTTTCAAAAACAATGATGTATTTCAGTTTTAATTTTATATATAAAAGCGAGTTGAAAATTAACACATTTATTATATTTTCTATAGTAAGAATTAAATTCAATTAATATATCCTATTAAGTTCTATTTATAATAATACAACAAGATACAACATATTACAATATATTATTACAGTATATTACAATATAATATGAACAATCAGTTTTAATAAAGAAATAAAATAATATTTATATTTTGTTATATAACAATACATCCAATTTTGAATTAATAACAATTCTGTGCATAAAGTAATCTCTTTCTTAAGTTTTATGTGCAAAAGATTAAAGCAAGATTAAAGTTTTTACCAAAAGTAGCGATTATCGATAGTTAACATTGTGCTAAATTATCGAACTTCGAGATTGAGATGATAACTGCGTGTTTAAGCAGGTTTAAGTTTAGTATCGAATATTCTGTGTACGGTGCTTTTTGTAATAGAAGCAATTTCATTTATTTCAAATTTTCATATTTATTTCAAATAAAAAATTAAATAAGTACAATTAAAATGTCGAGAGAGCTTCGTAAAACAATTCCACTTATAGATTGGATTCGAACTATTGGTCGGGGTGTAAGTAATATTTTAATTTGCATTTGATCTACATTTTATATTGTTTATTTTTGTAGATATTATGTAACTTGTTTTTAGTCAACGTGTATATTGAAAACATCTCTTATATGCTACTTATCTTTGAAGATTGCATCTATTTTATTGGTTATGTATTGAATATTGTCATGAATTTCAAAATAGTTATAATCAATTGAAGTTAACATACGTCAATATTGTATTTATTTAAAAATCTGAAATGAAATAACAAGAAAGATATTTTATATACAATAGTTCGTAAAAATATTTGGACACTTCTAATAATTTTGTCTAAATATATTTATATGTTATACAAAATATTTTGAAATTTCATTAGTACTACAATGGGACTCAATTATCTCAATTACATTAGAAAAGTTTGAAACAAATCTGTAGATAGAAAATACAAGATATTTAGTACAAATATATATATCACAGAGATTACAAAATTTATTTTAAAAACCAATTATCTATTATATTAACAAGCTTCAATATTCAATGGGACCACCCTTAACACTTATTATATATTTAAGATAGCTATTTGTGCTATATACTAATTTTTATTACATATGTTTGCAATAAATATTTAGTCACTTTTATATATATTTTCAGATTTGTTTCAAATTTTACCAATATGTTTTATGTAATATACATAATACATATATAAATAAAAGTATTCTATATAAAGTGTTCAAATACCTCTATAAACCATTATATGGTAATATGGTAAAAGATAGATTGATGTAGAGCAAAATATACATTACAGAGAGAGCGTGTAGAGTGTTTAAGATACCCAGATAGTACTGCTGCACGTACACAACCACCCCCGCATGTACCTGGCGGGCCATATCATAAAATTTCAAATGTATATTATTACACTCGTGATGTCAGACGTTCTGTGCAACCGCCATCTGAGATATATGCAGAAGGCCAGATAGAAGCAGGGTGATTATATTTTTAATATTTTATATACACAAACTAAACAATAAAACAGATAAAATTTATTGTACATGCTAGATATTAATATCTTACAATTAGTTGCATAGAATGTGCAATAGTTTCTATGACTATTTTAGTATAGAATTTTTTATTTTAGTGCTAATGAAACTTAACATGCATTGAATGTAATTTTTTCAGGAAAGTTGATACGACTCAAATAAAATTAAATCCATTAAATAAACAGCTGCTAAAAGAAGAATAAATGCAATAAAATAAATATTAGTTATACTTTGATTGTAATATATAATAAATACAGTTAATTTAAATAGAAGTCTTACATGTAATCTTTAGTTAATATAAGATACTTATAATTAAATTACAGATTGTTTAATTACACTCCCATTTAATGTTTAACTGATAACAGTATATAAATAATAAACAGAGGAATGTTTCTCATATCTTCTGCTTGATAGCAGGCATATCAGATAATTTCTTTCCACTTTATAATACATTATTGTTACATACATACAGAGCTCAATGCTTCCATAAAATTTATGTGAGTTTAAGAATAACATTGACACTGAGGGGTTTGTACAGACAACAGATTCAATGCTGTTGCATCTAACAATATAGTACATGGTGTATTCATTCAACAATCTTTGCAGAAATAATGAATTTCTCCATTATAAATTAACAATCGTTAACGAAAGTTACTTAGAAATAGTAATCTAATAGGGAATTTGATTTTGATAATACTGTATCATGTCGTAAGTTTTCGTACGGAAATTGAGGTAGCTGTTACGTATTACATTGAGCATATAGGCCGCCGCTTCGCGATCAGTTGCTGTCGGCACGAATCTGCCGCGTAAAAGTTTTATCGTTTGTCCACGGAAACATGGCAATCCGGTATCAAGCATTAGAGAAACCAGAGAAATAATAGCTTCCTGGTAAGGTCTAAAACAATGTAGTAAAACAATATTATAATTTGATTGAAATTTCTAGAGAAAAAGAAAATATCTCAAATGATTAATTATTTGAAAAGGAAATAAATTTGGTTAATTGAACTATTTATAACTCCAAATTTTTAAAATATTTGTAATTTACCTAACGGCGAGAAAAGCCTGTACACATAATTCCATGAACCAACGAAAAGGCGCGGCCTCCATTTTACCACCCATTACGAGCACCATTTCATCTGTTAGCTTAATATCAGGCTCAAAGCCTAAATTACCACCAGGCGAACTTTCAAACATAAATCCAAAATCGATATGTATGATATGACCTTCTGTGTCCAACATAATGTTGCCATTGTGGCGATCTTTTATTTGTAAAAGATATGTGATTACACTATAGGCAGCCATTGATTTCACAAAATTACGACGTACGTTCTGAAATTCTTTTGTCGTTTCATCTCCATAACGTGTGATAAAATATTGATGCATGTCAATATCAGTGGTGCGACCAAGTTGATCACGTGAAGTTGCATTAGGTACACATTCTATCACACCGCACTGAAATATATATTAATACTTTATAATATTTATCAAAATTGTTTCTTATGACTGTAAGGTGTCTTACCCCAGGTGCCGTAGCTACTACTCTATATGGGAACAAGAATAAATTTAATCCAACTTTTTCAAATATATTCTTGAAAATACTGATCACTTGTAAAGCTAACATATCTTGTCTAACATCATCTCCGACTTTAAAAATAGCAGCTTGCCACGTCTCTTTTTCTGGTTCTCTTTTAATATCAACTTTACCATTAGTTGATACTGCTAATGCAATATTCTCTAATTCATTAATTCCATATTTTCGAACTTTGAAACGCGCTAAAAATGGTGCTTTTGCGGCACTATAAATAATAACAATAAATCAAATATTAATGACAATACAATGCAAAGTATTCCAAACAAGTAACGTAATTCGTAGTACTCACCTCTGCATAGGAGTTCCACTTTGATAATCAATATCAATTACCATTGCTTCAGGATTAGATGGCAAGTAGCAACTTGGCTGTGCTTTAATTTGTGACAAAGCTTTTAGACACGCTGATTTACGTTCAGGACCTTTAGGATATGGCCTTATATCACCTGAAATATTCGTAATCTTTTCGAAAAAGTCGAATTCTCTTTCATAAAATTGTTTCGCTGGACCAGATAACGATCCTAAAATACTTTTTACAAGCGAATCTAGTATATCATACAAAACTGGATCTTTTATTTGTTTATCTTCGTCCACATACATATTTGTATACATGTTCCAAATTAGTTGATGTGCTACAACCTTTAATCAAATTAAGAATGACCATAAAGATCTTGATTTGTAGACAATCAAACAACTGACTAGTATTCTTAACACTTACCTGTGAACGTTTTGCGATTTTCTTTATAAATTCTATCACATAACCCATAGTATCATGGCGTACAGCTTGTACAAGTTGTGGTATATAAAAAAGTACAGCATCTGCTGGATAACTACTTAGTACCTCTACTGCATATTGTGCAGAAATTGGATGATGAGGAAATTGACGAGAGAAGTATGCTAGTGCTTGAATAGGTGATACTCTCTCCCATGTTAACATATACACCAACTAAAACATATTGAATTAATAAATCATAATTTGTAATTATATAAATCTTTCAAAATTAATATTGTTCAAGAAATATCTTACTTCAGGTACATCGTTAAGTAATGTATCAGTCGTAACGAGATATTGTAAAGCTTCTGGGACATGCATAACCGGCACAGGTTTAAGGCGAACAAGTCCACATACTTCCTTGATAATAATTTCAGAATTCTTTAATCGAACTGGTAAAAATATGGCAAGGATAGGACTAATTTCCCATGCAAGTCGCGTATATTCTCGCCACCGATCATTCATTCCCTTAGCGCGCCATTCTGCAATACTTGATTCACCTGGAAGTGCAAGCTCTTGTCTCCCACTAGGATTTCTCCAAACCTATAATTCAAAATGTTAAATAGTGTTTAAAAAAAATGAAGAGGATATTGTACTAAATATAAAACTGAACTTACTAATAACATTTCTATTTCGACTGCCAACAGTTCGAGGATCAAATTTCTTTTTTTTATATAATCTTTTACAAAGACGTTAGCGTTCATAACACGTTTGCTACGATTACTACGTTTGCCCAAAGTATTGCTACTAGTAGACATTGGAACTGTATTAATCCATACGCTTGTCGGTGTTTTCGAAAAGTCAGCATTCGTTGTACCAAAGGACGTACTCAAAGAACTAATTGTTTCACTAGGTCCAAAAGCACCAGTTGAATACGATTGGGATGTTAACATTTCAAATTCACTGTCGGTGCCAGTCATAACCAAATATTTTTTGTCACTGTGCATTACCTACGACATGATAAAATAAGCATTATGAAACAGGAAGTTAAGAGAAAATTAACACTTTTTTAATTGAGAGTATTTTACTGACTTGCCAGAAACGTATAAGCGTAACTAAATCCTCGTGTAATTGTTCTAGTTCTTGCGTTGGTACTTGACGATCTCGACAGAAATAATCCAAACAATTACAATATACGCGTTCTCGTAGTACGTTTTTACTTAATGTCCTATAAACAAAATGTATTCTTTGCTCGGTTATTCATTAATATATATTGAATTTCTCACACAATATAATACCTCGGTAAAATATCTCCTTGAAGAAGAAGAAGTCCACAAGAAAGCAATTTAAAGCGCACTCCAACTGCAGCAACATGGCGACTCATTCCAGGCTCTTCGCCAGAAGCACCAACAGTCATAGGCAATGACCGATGTAATAATGTGACAATCATATCAACCGTTTCTTGACAGCAATATTTAGCAGTTTCAATCAATTCTACGATAAATGTAACCCAAATATCATGAGGTTTCACTTGGGGAGGATTTGAACCTAACTTGCAACCCTCGTATACTGCTAACGGACTGACTTCTTCTTCGTCTGGTGCGAACAAACCCATTCTTTTGTCAACAGTATACTGCCACGCAACAAACATTTCTTGTAAAAAGCGCAGTTTCAAATCTGGCCGTACGGTAAGTATCCACTGCCAGCATTCAACTGCTGTTGTCATAGCTGCAGGAGTGAACAATTCAATTTGCGAAGAAGCTACTGTATGCAGCAAACGTCTATGTGTCCCTAAATAAATTAAAATATTATAATTAATTATAGATTATGAAACAAAATCAAATAATTTTCACGAAATTATTGTTGATAAGTCATACCAGGCATAGAAATTAATAATGCAGTAGCACGCCAAAGAGCGCTACGATGGTTAACATCATTTCGAGCACGACAAGCCATCCACACAGCATCAATTAATAAGTCAATAACTTTGTTTCTAATTTCTTCAAAAGATATTTCGGAAGTAGATGATTCGGTTTGCGCCAACGATAGCATTCCTGCTATTTCTCCAGCATATCGTGAACGTGTAGACATCATCGACAGAAGCCACGAGCTGGCTCCTTTTGGACCACGTGGTCGTTTATCTAACGAATTAGTCTATAACAAGCACATTTTATTATTTTTACAGTAAAGTATTCTAAAATATTAGATATTAGGAATATTATTTTACGTTTGGTAAGGCCGATGTTGGAATAGCAAGGTCCACAAATTCAAGAACTGAATCCGTAGACAAACATAAACCAGAATGGTGTTTTAATCTAGAAGACGGAATTTGATTTACATATTCCTGTAAATGCGATTTAGTGGCTTGAGGCGCCCACTTCATGGCTTCTTGTACTATACCTTTACATCTCGCAGTGAAATCTTTCACAATAATCTATGTAACATAGTTTAGATTTAGCATTTTAGTTGCATATTGTATATTGATTCGCATAATTCCAATATACACACCTCTCTTGCTTCGAGCGTATCCGTAAGTTCTATACTGTATGGTGTACCAGGTATTCGTAAAATTGGTGTCTCTTCGTTTGGATCAATTTGTAACGAGAATGATAAAATCTATATAAATAATAATTTAATTAAGTATGGCAATATTATAAAAAAGAAAGAATGTAGGGCAAAAGAAAATTTGCACCTGTAATATATCCAACATACTCCAAAGCACTTTGCAATTCCATAGAAGGTGCGGAAACGCATCCACCAGTGCACTAAGATACTTGTCCGCTATCCGTCTAATCTGTTTATGTACATGATTAAAATACACGAGAAGAAATTGAGCATGATTTTCGAGTTCTTTCTCGCGCCTTTCGTCTTTCGGTTTACGCTGCATAACATCTTTGAATTTTACAAAGACGGAATCAGCAACACAACATATACACTGCCACATGCCGCTCTTATCTTTTTGCAAATCTGTATCGCATAAATATTCCATTATTGGTTGTAAACTAGGTTCAGGACTGTTTGCCACCCTCAAAGTCTCTAACCAATAGACTGATAATAAATATGTACACTGTGCAAATTGCAATTTTGTTACATATTGGGATATATCATTAGTTCTGTGAAAAAAGACAATGTTTATACCTCTGTCTTTAAGAAATATATTTGTGTAAGAAAGTAAAAAAAATATGTACCGAGTACTTAGTTTTAATACTTGACTCCTCAATTCTTGCAATTCGTTTAAAGAAACGCTATCATTGCGTACAGCTGAAGTATACTGCAATTCTCTCATTTCAAGACGTGCACTAGTTTGCGAAATAAGGTAAGGTGATTTTACAGCAATTTCTTTGACACCTTCGTACCATTCTGCAGGCCATAATCTCGATGCTTGATCACCAGCGAAACCCATTACGACACAATAAAGCCAAAAGTCTTTAAAAAGTTTTAGGAGTCTCTTGTATGGATGTCTGATCGGCGGAAGTCGCCTTACTAATATAGCGATTACAGGAATAAGCACACCCAAATTTCCTGCGCTAGTTGCTGCTTTCTGATATAAGATATAACAATTAAAATCAAATTTCGTAAAGTTTCACTTTCATAATATTATTATTCAAATCATCAGTTTTAATTACCGTTACTGAAACGTTATTTGACGCCTTATCGCTGGCACGTTTACCCTCTAGTCCGAGTTGAACAAAAAGTTCAAGCAAGTGAAGTAGCAAATCGTCCAATTCTGATTCACCTTGAAGATTTGCTGCTATATTTGCAAGAGCATTTGTGACTGCCTTAGCTACGTGACAATATTGTTTACGATCATCGTTCGAAGCATAAGTTGCGGTACTCGAGCCCAGCGACATAGAAAACATTTGCATTATGCCTTCGTAAATCTGAAAACAAAATATATTCTTATGCGATTTATATTATACTGTAATTTGTACGTGAAGATGCTAACAATTTACTTAATAATTACTAATTGATCTTAAACTGAACCTTTGATTCGCATTTCGCAATGATCATACATCCTAACTGATCCACGATCAGAAAATCAAGATCACTCGGAGTACGACAAAATAATTGCTGAAAAAATGGGAATATTGTACGCATAGTCTTTGGGGTGTCTTTCAACGCAACGGCAACATGCCCCAACATGATTACTATGTTTTTCGAAATTAATTCGCTATTCGACCTGTCATCGGATTCACTAAAAGTATTGAAATAAATAATTGAGACATCGTAAGAACTAAGGTGTAAATTCAGGAAACTGATTTATATATATAAAGTGAACAATATATGCAGTACCCGTCACATATGTCAGCAGCAAATAATCTATTCGAGACGCTGGCAACTAATGCTGGTACACAATCTGGATTTACAGAATGAGCAGCTTCTAGAGCAATGCAAAGATTGCCAATAGCTGCGTCGCGTAGTTTTTCAAAGGCTGTTTGTATTGACGAAGTAGTTTGTTTCGAATCTTGCATATCTTTCCCTTAAAAGGAATAACTTTCTCATTAATTTCATATGTAATATTTATTTATGATTGTATGCTACCTCTTTCACTTTGTTGACGGTGTAATTTAAGTAGTATAGGAGATGGAACAACAAGAAAGTCCCGAAGATAATATATAGATGTACTCGCTATATTAGGAAACTTTTGCGCTAATTTTCCTAATCCTTCAAGGCATACCATTAATAAAGGCATATGCGCCAGCACCAGTTTTGGTCCATGATTAGAATTAATCTTTTCAACTAAACGACCACATAAACTATCTGCACCTGTAAATAATATTTAATTCCATAAATGTTTACCGAGATATGAACGGCATTATTCATAAGTTGAGCAAATGTTGTTAATTCTAAGAAATTCTTCCAGAAAACGAAGAGTTCTGTATGAAAATTAATTTCTCAATAACAATGATTTAAAACAGCAGTGCATTGAAGTACGTATATTTGCCATGATAATAATCTTGCCTATGAATATTTATTGCTCATTTTCGCATTAACAGTCGAACAAACAGTTAGAATCAGCTAAAAGAATTACGTTTAGTGATATAATAATTAGACCAATGAAGGTAACGGGAGAACCGCGTTAACGCACTGTCAGAGTAGAAAGTATTTAACTCGTTAGTTAAAAGTATTGAATGTTATCAAAGATGGGACAATCAATCGAAATGCAATATAAGCTAAATTCGAATACCCTCGCCAATCAGCATTGAACTGATATCTGCGAATAGCGCGGACAAATCATACTGGTCTCTCACTGGAAAAATAACGTAATGATCTATAGATAATCCTACCAACACACAAGAATTGAATTTAAATCATTTTATTAAAACAAAAACATTACTAAAACTATATACATGTGATTTTTCAAATTATATTCAAGCGTAGATTTATAGTGTCACTTACCAGTTTCATCACCAATTGCCCAAACAAGAAGATCGACACACGCAGAATTAGCCATAACGTTTACTTTAAACCTATTTACAGTTCTAAAATTAGTGTCCATATCTTCGCGTTCACTTGCATCATGTTGACGTGATTGCAATTCTGTTTGACCGGATAGAAAGAGACCTTTCACAAACTCTTGTACGTCTCTTGTAAAAGGAATAGGCAAATCACGTTGATTTTGTAACAATTCCCGTAAAAGAGCAACCATTACTAGATTCATTGTCTCGTTAAATGTACGATAAGGAAATATTTGCACCTGTCCGGAGTTGTAAACCTAGATAAAAAATTAATGATTAAATGGAATTGATAATATATATATAAACTTTATTATAAAATAATGCAACTAACTTGCTGAGTTTCCTCATCAAGGAACATTAAAATTTCTTTAGTAAGCAATTTCTTTGCCAAAGCCAGTACACTTTGTAAATGTACCACATTAAATTGCATGGCAGCTCTCCTTTCAGGACTTTCATTGCATCTCATTTGAGGAAACTGATTGAAACTTGATCCATATCTACTAAAAAAATATGTGGCTGGATCATAGGGCACCGATGAGTAAGATTGTAACGATGGTCGTTTGGCGTAAGAATATTCGTGATCCCCAATTAGTAGACTTGGTGCAGTGTCTATAGCCGGATGAGGATTGAAGTTACCGCTTAATGATCGAGGAATAATCGGTCGAAAGTTCGAAAAGCTATGCTGCTTTTTATCCAATGTTAAACGCATTTCTACTTTTGGTACTGAGAGAGGTGGTTCCGGTCTCGGAAAAATTCGGCATAAAAGAGGTGGATCAGTATAAGCAAAGCGACCCATAGATCGAGCTAAACCAATTAATACCGGAACTAAGCATTTGCATAATGATACTGAAAAAGGGAAAAAAGTAGAATCGTAATTATACGAAATTAAATAAAATATAATTAATAATAAGAGAGAAATACCTACATTTTGCTTGCATTCCTCTATTCCCATTTTGATCTTTGTATCCCCTAATAAGATTTGTTAAAACTGCTAATATTTCTACTTGAGTAGAAATAATTTCTTCGCGTACAGATTCACATCTAGATGCAACATCACTGAGTAATGTGTTTAAGCAGAAACTAAAACGTTCAGCAACAGGAATACGTTCACTAGGTAAACATTTGACCTCATCCAACCATACAGCTTTTGGAAGACCACGTAGTAATCGCAAAAGATATGGTAATATCTTATCCCGATGTTGTAAACCAGATTCCAGAAAATATATTCCCAATGCAATAGTTGTATCTTGTCCTCTTTGATCCAATCGGTATATACCCTGAGCAGATTCTTGTGGGCATAACTTGAACAACTGTGTAACCTATTTTAAACACATTTTATTTAATTTTTCACAATAGTAGTATAACTATTGAATGTATCATTTGAAACAGAATTTCATAGACACAAACATTGCAAATTGAATCTTTTATTTAATACTAATTACATCTGATGATGTTTTTTAATTATCATTACAATTTGAAACAATTTAATTTAAAGTAAAATCAATAAGTAATCTAAGAAAGGTATAATAAATACTCGTGTAATATACATTATAATAAAAAGCACTACTTTATTTAAAATTAAATGCAGATATATAAAGATTAGTTACATAAAAATTTGATACAAAATAATACATAGTTAATGAAAATGTTTTACTTAAATGTTTTCTAGTTAGTACAATTGTTAATGTCATATTTTCTTAGTTATATATTCTATGTCATACATTGATTCACAAATTAATAACTAAAATAAAATTTAGTAAATTAATCGAAATAAAAGAGGAAGATCTATTAATAAATTAAAATATACATATTGTGCAATCTTTTATTTGCAAAGTTGTGTCTACAGAAACAATTCCTTAAACAGTGAATTATATCTGGAACATATGTCAGAAATTGTTTATTTAATAGCATAATAACGTTAATGATCAACTGCAAACGTATCATTAATGCATGAGTTGACTAGTAGATTGTCCTTCGAATTATATCATTAGATGACATATTATCAGGATATCAGCTGACACATCCTTAAAATTAACCTAATACTAATTAAATGTCAAGTTTTTTATTGATACATAAATATCATGTTAATGTATAATATACAATAATTAACGAACCTTCTCCCATGGTGTAGGTTTAATCGCTGCTAAACATCTAGCTAAATGTTGGACGGCTTTCGAGAAAAATAATTTCTCGTCTGCCACCATTTTGCCCACTGTCTACTTGTCGTATGATTCCTGTAAATATCGTCTGCTTGTCTGCTTGTCTCACTGACAGACCGCCTTTCGCTACATTCGACCTATCGATCTTGGATTCGATATTTAAATTTGCGCAAGTTTAAAATTGTTCCTGTTTTTAAAGATTTGCAAATGAATGTCGAATTTTAACAATCAATAATTTATTTCTTTTATATAATCGATAGAAGATATAACTAACTTGGTAGAAGCAATTTTAGAAATTTAAAGCAATTTAAATAATTAGTTACGGAATTTTGTCAATACAGAGATTAAGAAAGAAATCAGGTCTCTTGAGTAAAAAGTGAACATGTATGTGATGTTTTATATAACGACATATATTATATATATTTACATTACATGTTTATGTGATTTATTAATAATTTCTTGCGGATTTTTATGTAAAAAAATAAATTTTCGTTATTAATAATAAATGTTGTATTCTTTGGATCTCTTAAACTTTTGAACTTGAGTTTATTTTATTTTACTTAATTTTATTTAAACTTTATAGTAAATGAAACAATTTTTAGTTAGTTTTAAAGTAAAATTTATTTCTTTAATACCATCTTTTTATCATACACAATTACATAATATCACATAGATATTTTTTTGTTAAATAAAAGATAAGTGGCATATATTATAAGTAAATAGCATATAATAGTGACATTAAGAATAAATTATAATAACATAAGCTAGAACTTCAAAAATTCGTTATATTTAAAATTCGCGCCCCAAATATTAAAACAAATTCGCAACTTTATACATAGTATATCATTTGCTCATAAATCAATAGTAATCTAAAAGTCGATATATCGATTCTGTTTCTCTAAATTACAGTTTGAATTTTTTGTCTTTAGCATTAATGACGTGCCGGTGAATGAATAAATAAATTTTTAAGTTTTGTGCTTGCAAATTTTGTGTTGTCATGTTAAGTGTAGAAAATTGGGAAAGATTTAGGAGATATTCACGAAGAGGAAATAGAAGAGGATCGGGTGAGTGGATTTATTAAAAATTTAACAGTTTTAAATTATGAAAACCAATATGGTGGCAATGACAAAAATATAGGAAAAAATATATATGTTTATTTAAGAACATTTTATAACTGATTATAAATCCTTAAATTTATATCTGTTCCATATTTTTATGTACAAGTATTTATATGGCGATTTTTAGTCCATGATATGTAGTATTCCAACTTTTTGCAATGTAAAAGAAGTTGTTTCTTCGATAAATCTATACTATCTACATTATATCGTTGGACAAACTTTTTGACGAATTCTTTATCTCCAATTTTATTTTTATTTTTCGATATCTCTTCTATTGTCATTGTTAGTAATCTATGTATTTCTGAGAGTGCAACAGCAATATAAAGATATTTATTCTTCTCGTCGGGTCCCTGTATTATTTTATTCCCAGCTTCCTTGAAAACTAATAAAGTTTGTTCATCTTGAGGTAACCAGTTACACTGAAAACAATAAGCAAATATTTTAATGTTTTCATTACTTGTAATATTTTAAATATTAAATGTTATAGTACTTACATTAATAATGTTGTGAACAGTGGAAGTGATTGCTGATTCTGGATTTTCAAAAACTGTATTGAGTTTCATATTATCACTAAGATCAAGAAAAACAATTGTAGCTTCCATCGGACAGTTTAAATAGTCACCATTATAATAGTTTGCTATGTATGCATATGCATAGATTACATTTATCACATTAAATTCAACATTTGGGGAAGCTTTCTGTAATAAAGAAAATATTTGAAGTTTTCTGCACTCAGATTATATTCAATGAAGTATATATATATATATATATTTATTCTGAAAATTACTTGCAATGCATTAAATATTGGAACATCTATTAAAGGAGGGAGTTGCAATGATTGCTCATCGTTTTGATCCATATCTTGAACTAATTTTTTTTTAATATGATAGGTCCACCATGGAATCCATTGAGGTAGAAGTTTTTCTATATCACCATTTTTTACGAGAGCTTCAAATTCTTGCTTTTCATCATCTGTTAACACAGACCATACTTCATCTGCATTATCTAAATTTATATTATTAAGTCTTCTTTCTAAATCTGGTATCTAAAAAAGACATTAGTTTAAATGAAAACACAGAAAAAATTGTATTTTTCAAAGATATCAATATGAATTTAGCTCACATCTTCTTCGTCATCCGAATCTAGCTGTTCTTCTAATTCGTCATTATCAATCTCATCATCACTTTCCAATGCTTCCATATTTTTTAAATCTTCCTCGTGTACCCTTTTGAGAATTTCTAGCATTTTCTTTCTACCTTCTGTATCTTTTTCTTGAGACTTTATTTCATCTATTACACATTGCTTATAGAAACTTTCTGAACATTCTGAATGAGCTTCTGACTTATAGCAATCAGAGCTGCAATATCTTATCTCACATCGTGGACAAGTATATTTACGAGGTCGTATATTACACCTAAAGATCAACAAATAAAGTTTTAAAAAGAAGATATTTTTTTCTTTTAAATTAATAAAGATCAAGAACAATTATTTATTGTATATTAAAAGAAATTTTTATATAAATACGAAGGAATTCCCTAAAAGAATAATTGACAAAAATAATTTAGGAAATAGATTGGACTTAGGTTTACATAAATCGATTATATGTTATAAGGTATTTATGCAACAAAATACCGTCAAATATTGCTTGTAAACACAGTTTGAGGTTAAGAATATGATACGTACAATTCGCAGACATTATCTGTATTTGTGGTGCACGTTCCTTGAATATCCATGATTTTTCTGTAGATTCATTAAAAATTCTAATTACTTAATCTACTAATGTTGATATCAATTTATTAATTCATAAATTTCGAACGCGTGAAACGTTTATGTCGTAGCATGACGCATTTAAATGTATTGTGTATAAGTATGTAACACGATATAGTGATAAAAATAATGTTCAATTACGTTATAAAATATATATAGTAAGAAGTAAAGAGAATATATTTTCAAATTATACAACTCATACATAAAATTATTTATTTATATACATTACAAATTAATTTAAGTTAAATTAAACCTAACCTGTGACTAGGTTTTTTCAACTAGAGTACCATTTTTCAGTTTCTTGTAATTGAATTCAGGTTCTTTCCTTTTACTTGTCCAAGCTTCAGTGTCTATTTTTGATAATATTCGTTCAGGATCTACAGCTACTATTTTACATTTTGAGAAATTTGTTTTCTCATCTATAGTCATTTTAATTTTCCTTTTCTTTTGAGGCTTTTCACTTTCTTTTTCAGTTGTTAAAAACTGCACAGAAGAATTGAGTAACTTTATGCCATAAATGTTGTCTTTTTCTTTCTTTTCATTTATAATACTGTTTATGTTCTTCTTCTTTACTTTAATAGATCTGAAAGAAAATTTTTCTTGGTATATATGAAAGATATATACATTCTATTTATATTGTAAATAATTCATCTGGAGTTGAATATTTCTTTGTAAAATTAATTACATACTTCTCTCTACGTGGCAGGGCTGGAAGATGAACTAAGGAAAGGGCAAGCTGGAGGCATAGCGATAGGAGGAAGAAAGGTATGGTCACTGACATACGCGGATGATATTGTGTTGATGGCGGATAGGGAAGAGGAGCTAAAGGAGATGCTAAGGAAAGTCAAAAAATTTCTAAAAGAAGCAGAATTGGAGCTAAGCACAGAAAAGACAAAAATAGTAGTATTTGAAAAAAGAAGGAACAAAAGGAGACAAAGAAGATGGAATTGGGGAGAGCAAGAACTAGAAGAAGTGGAGGAGATAAGATACCTAGGGTACATACTACAGAAAAACGGCAGCAATGAGAAGCACATACAAGACAGGAAAAGGAGAGCGATGATAGCAAAGAAGAAAACATGGAGCGTGGGAGAAAGAATATTCAAACAGGACTACAAGAGGAGAATGAAGATGTTTGAAGCATTAGTAGAGAGCGTGGCGCTGTTTGGAGCAGAGGTATGGGGCTGAAACGGGAAAGAAACGCTGGACAGGATAAAAAGAGGGTATGTAAAATGGATCTTAGGTTTAGACAGGACGATACCAAACTACATACTGACAGAAGAGTGCAAGATAGAGGAAATCAAGGTGAAAGCATTGAAAAGAGCAGCAAGGTATGAGGAAAGAACTCTAGAATTGGAAAAGGAGCTGGTAAAAGAGTGCATAAAGGAAAGAGAGAGAAACTGGGGAAATGGCCAGGAAGGGAAAAGAGCAAGGAAGAGAAAGAAAGAACTAGAAGAGGTGAGAAACGGAGGGACACAGAGGGAAGCAGGAAGGGAGCAAGAAAGTTGGACAGGAGACCAAATTGCAGAAGAAAGAAGGAAGAGAAAAACAGAAGAGAGGAGGGAAAGGATAAGGGAATCCAAATACAACAGATATTACAGGAACATAACCAAAGATGAGATGCCAAAGTACTTGGAAGGGAGGATAAAGTGGAAGGACAGCAAAATTATAGCCAGATTCAGGTGTGGAAACGAGACCAGAGTGAAGGAATATTGGAAAGAGGAGGGAGAAAAAAAGGGCAGATTATGTGGAAGGGAAGAAGAGGACCTGAGACATGTAATAGAAGAATGTGAAATAACAGGAGGAGCAAAGGACATGGAAAAAATATTGAATGAGACTGGGGAAGGACTAATGGACTTAAGAGCAATAATAGAGAAAAGAAGGGCAAAGGCAATACAAGACAGGGTGGAATGACAGGAAGGTAGCGCAGCAAGGAGGAAAAAGACCAAAGTGACAATAGTGTGTAGGCATAAGTGGGAATAGTGGGTAGGCATAAGTGCAATAGAGCGTAAGCATTAGTTTTAGACTAGAGGTAAGAATAGGCTAAGTGCAATAATGTGTTGTAAAAATCGAAAGTTCGTCCAAAACCGAGAGGCACGGACTAAGATAAATAAATAAAAAATAATTACATACTTCTCTATAATTTCGTCCAGCTTTTTTGCAACATAATTCTGGAATGTCGGACTCACACCAAAATTAGAAAATGTCTTTTTCTCTTCCAAATCTTTTCTTAATGACACGGGGGTTTTTATATTATTATTTTCTAATGAATCATCTAAAAAAAAAGAAAGAAAAATTTGTTGCCAGTTATACAAGTTTCTGTGATAATAAGAAACAAACGTGAAATAGAAACAAAAATGAGGTTATGGTACTTACTGTGTTCATCTGTTTTCGTAAAAACGTCTGAGTTTTGAAATTTTTCGTTGGGAAAATAGGCGACCTTCAGAAATTGGTGATCCGCCGCTTCTCTTAATGCAGCTTTTGATATTTCATCTTCGGAACTGCTTGAACCATCATTGTTTTTATTTAACATGGTCATATCGAAGATTCGAGCGACTCGATACCAATTGATAGTCGAACTTTAAATTTCTACACTACTGTATACAGATTAAAAAAATGCCTATCTATAAATTCAGCTAATTACTCCATGAAAGAAATAAACATGAAATGAACCATAAGTTTAATTAACTCATTGCCGAAATTTGTTTATTAGTTAGTAGTTATAAATTTTTGTACAGAATATGAGTACTTGAAATGCGTGTAAAGATGTTCGTATATTGTACAATTATTCAGTAGGAATAATACCCTTCGTTAGCAATTAAAAACATAAGTCTTAAACAGTTCGGTTATTCGAAAGGCATACAGTGGAGGAATAACTAATTACTATATATTTTAATATAAATTTAAAGCTAACGTAAATTACTAAATATACTTCACATACTTTCCTCTTTTTCGAATCAAAAAAGAAATGAAAACAGATGAGTTAGAAATAGGTAAAAACATAAGAAACAGGTAATAAATTTATTTATAAATTGCAATGAAGCAATTACATTGCAACGAGGAAATTAATGAGGATAAGAAAGAAATTAGTAACTAACAGAAGGATGATAAAAAAGATTCCAAAGTGATAAAACAAACAAGCAAACAATAGACTAAACCATAAGATAATGGTTACCATTTAGCATTACATATCCTGTACGGTGTCGTCAGATTTTATTAGTAAATTCATTTTGATTGAATGTCATTGTATCGCTATAACCACGTGCGCGCGCGCGCGCGCGCGTGTTTAACGCCACACGTACAAAACTCGATCATTTCAAAGAGATTTGGCGGTGAAATTGAAATGGAGGTTGTTAAAGAAAATGCAAAAAGACAAAGATGAAAATGATAAACGACGATGATAATAATAACGGATGAGGATGAACGATGAAGAAGAAAATGAATGAAAACTTGGAGTACTTGGAACTATATCGTAAACATAAACAATGATATATTTTAAAATATTATAATTATTCTCTGTTCGAGAAGAAAAACACTTCGACTAAATTATGTCAACGTGTTTAACGATAGATTAACAAGAATTACAGGCGCAAATTATCTTCAATCGTTTCTGACCTATTCGATGCTGGCTCGAAAGGAACAATTCGTAGAGACGTGTGGTCTAGAAACTAAATGGACGGGCGAAGTCGAATATTGCCAACGATGTTTATGTACACGATTAATGAACGTATTTTAATTTTCTTCTGTTATTTCTTTTTTCTCTCGTCCTTCCTAATAATTCAATCTTAATCTAAATACATTTAATAATATATTCTCACTTTGCATCAATCATCTCTTATACTTTTTTTTCTTTTATATTAGTGCGTTTCTGAGAGGTTTCATGTACACTGTTTCCTTTTTCCCGTGTATGTATGTATACATGTATATGTGTTTTTCTGCATTTACTTTGTTAATTTAAATCGTTATAACCACTTTGCTCTGCTTATTTCTTTTCTTTTAAAACGATAACTGTAAAATGTATAAAATATACAAGGAGCAACGTTCGCGAATACATTTTATACAAATACAGGGTTTCGAAAGTAAAGATATATATTGTATATGTGTGTACGTATATTCACCTTACTTCCTTTTCCTCTAATGATGTGTACATTGTCTCTTTTATCTCGTTTATTAATTTATTTCTTGTATTTATCCTTTTATGTTTGTCTGTATGTATTTATGTATGTTATGATCATCGTATGTATACTTATTATACTTATATATTCATTCCTCGTCGTCGTACCTCAATGTACAGTTAACGTTTTATATTTTATTTTTTATAATTTTTTGTTTGTTTGCTAAGGCATTCGTTATGGCAAGTATATTTTAAAAGTGCTGATGTCTAAACGCGCGTGAATACTTTATAGTTTCTGTTTTTTTCCATTTTCCGTACAGTTTATAAAAGTATATTGGCCAGTTATGTAACCACTAATTAGCCAGCTACGTGTCACTTAAAAAACGATTCGCTCGTTAGAAAAAGAACTAATCTGCTTCATATTCTTTATTTTTTTTCCTTTTTTATTTTGCTTGTTTCTTTAGTTTTAGTAGTTGTTCTTTTTTTTTTTTTTGCTGCTGTGGTAGTTTAACTCGTTTCGCGTTTTAAATTCAATTGCGCCTTATAATCCGTGGCCACTAATTGTTTTCTTTTTACTCTCTATTTTGCATGCATCATTACACTTTATGCTCGTTATTCGATTATTTGCAACGTTTTTATCTCTTATTTATTCTTTAATAAAATATATTTAATCGCAGGCTAGAGAACCGGAAACAAGAAGAAGTATACGTGTATATGTCTCAAGAAGTACGATGTACCTATTCCTTCGCGATAGAGTCTCTTCATACGTATTATTAGTATTATTTCTTAATTCATCTTATTTTTCGACCAAACGTTTTCTAATTATGATTGATGTGGTCGTGACGAAAAACGTCCACCTTTTCACGTTCTTTTTTCCTTTCCTGTCTCTTTCCATTTGTTTACACCGCTATAACGAACACGAAAACTTTCATCAGTGTACGTGTTATGTGTAGACATCAAATTGCGGATGGTAGGATTATTTCGATCAAAACCCTAACCCTGTCTAGTTCCGTTAAACCCCTTCTTCGTTTCGTCAGTTTTAAGCATATTTTTACTTGCTCGAGCCACGAGCTGGCCTAAACGAAATTCATCTTTATCGTACGCACGCGCGCATATACACTTACATGTACGTGAATACACGTATATCTTTTATTCTTTTTTTTTTTTTTGTTTCATCGTAATCGCAAAACACAATTATATTCGTTCCATGAGGAGGTGGTTGGATCACTGTTGCGAACAATGGTGTAGCGGTTCGAACGAAATTTTGGGAATCGAACTGAGGTTTCTCTCTGAGAACTCTCCAGTTATTACTTTTCGATCGTTTTGCAATAACTCGCTAAAGGTTGGATTAACTGGTTAATTTGCAATGGAACTTTATAAATATTTCCTAGAGTAAAAGTCCATCGATTTTTCTTACCAGCTATGATCTTTCGTTTAAAATTCACCTATTATCAGGACCAACGTTACTTTATCAACACGTTACATTTCACTTTCGATTCTTTGTCAGAGTATTCCTGTTATTAAAATTTGTTCATTGTTAACGTCGTGGTTTTAAAAGAGAATTTCAGACATTTGCTTAATATCTTTTTCCTCGCTATTTCTAAGGTTGCAAAACCAAAGAAAATTGATATCTTGCGACTAGAGAGTTATTATATACAGCAAATACCGATCAGGCAACCTGTTTCTAAAGTCTCGTTCAGATTAATCAGGTTATTTGAACTCAAATAACTTGACACGTATTTGTCACGATTATAAGTCAAGTTACTAAATTAGAAATCGTTCGAGTTCAAGCAACCTGACTTCAACTAGATACCTAAAATGATATACTAAAATCGACTTAGTTTGAGGAACCAACATCTTAATCACTGTTATTTGTTTCAAATCAAGGGATGGTTAAGAGATCCTCTTTAATCTTAGGTTTACGAAAAAACCTAAAAGTATATTTCAAATCAATTAAAGTAATAAATAAATCAATATTAGTAAAGTAACTGCTGTGAAGCTACTTGAACGTAACCAAATAAGGGCGAAGTGTATTATCGTTAGCTACTGAGAACGAACGTAGAAACTTGAAAGATTATTTAAATTCAAATAAAACAATAAGTTCACGTTAATAATGATTTGACTAACGAGAACAAATATAGAAACTTAACACGTTGCTGGCCGTGAAAAATTCCAGCTATATGGGCCGTGTGAATCATATGGCGCTTCTCAGTAAAGAACAGTGAAAAAATATGTTTGTTAGGGAAAAAATTCATTCATTAACGCTTAAACATATAATTATATAGCTTGTCGTTATCCTATTGAAAAATAAGGCAGTTCCGACCACAAGAAACCACATATATGTAATTATTGTAGCAGTCAACGCGATAAAAGGATATTTCTCAGTGGTAAAGGGATCATAAATTACTCGAATATAGTTCATTTGTCTAATCTAAACGAGGCTTGACGGAACTGAAATCGACAGGTCTAGAACATATAATCCAGATCAAGTCGCAAAAATTCATTTTTGGCATTAATTTATCTACAACGATACTACACCATTGGGCTTCATCGGACGACGGAATTACAATGGAACGAAAATATACATGTTAACTCTTATTAATCGCAAACATCGCTTTTGCTCGAACACGTTTTTATAATAATCACTCTACTTCTCATTTTCAAACGATTAGAATTCTATATCCTTCCCGGAGCGATAGGAATATCTCGATCGATTTTTAATTCTTTGCGCACTCGATTCAAATATTCATATATTAGGTAGTTTCATATTTTCTATTAGTGGAAACTCGATTTCGAATGTTCGTACATAGAGAAGTAATTATTAATCGCTACTTATAGATTCCTTGTGTTCGTTTGTAAAGTGAAAATTCAGAGGATGAAGGATACGAATGAAGATGGTCGAGTGCGAAAAGTTAAACACCGATACGGAACTCAATAATTGAACGATAGTTCGTAATTGCTTCATCTTCATTTTTTTTCTTTTTTTATCTGATTCCATATTATTCGCTTTTACAATTATTTAGTGCGTCTCGAACAAGCACCTATATGAGCTCTTAATTTTTATATCCGCTACTATGCTTGCTTTTTTTTATGGGGCTGCACTCTTTCTCTCTCTCTCTCTCTCTCTCTCGCTCTTTCGCTCGCTTCCTCTCATCTCTTCTCTTTCTCTCCCTCTCTCTCTCTTAGTTTCACATTCTCGTCGGCTTTTACATCGAACAAACCGATATCGATGTTCACGATCGATCATTCCGCGAAAACGTTATTTATTTATTTTTCTTTTTCTTTGTGTAACAAACTTAGCGAACGATGTTCTAATTAGAAAAACGTCAAGAGATTCGTACCAGCGCTTGCGTGTAGCATACATACATAGATTCATACGATAAGCGCGATGCGACCAGATGCACGCTTATGGTGTGAATTTTGTAGAAAACTCTTTTCGTAGAAAATTGACGCTAGGGTAATGTTTTATATTTGTTTCTCTCTCGCTCTCGCATTTTCTCAATCTCGCTCACACGCACGATCCTTTTTCGCTCGTTCTCAGTCGCTCGTCGCGCATCCATTCTTTCTCTCGTGTTCTTTTTTATTCTTTTTTTACTGTTTATATATCTGTTTGTTTGTTTCTTTACAAGGCGCTACTATACGCAGGTTTCTCGAGCGACTAAAATGATTTCTACACGGTGGCACACCGCTGGATCGATTTAACGATGATCACTACGTTCAAATCAATTCCTATCGGAATTTCTATGAATTAGACCTTTTCATGGTGTAATACGAAGATTGGACAAATTTACTGACTTGATACGTATTAGTCGTAAATAAATAATTGGAGAGGGAATAAACAAATATTAGAATTTTATTATATGTATGTACATGGCTAAAATTAGACGTTTTTGCATCTGATATGATAAATATAAATATAGTGAAATTTTAATGTTGGTTTGACGCTCATGATAGTTTAACATTCGATCGACTAAGGGTGTTATAATTATTCAAGATTTTTTCAATTGATCGCTGTTAAGATTTTTATTGTTGGGTTTTGGCCCTATCTTCGTAGGAAAAATCTTACTAATTTATTAACATATTTCTCAAAAAGATAGGACAAAGATTACTGCAGAAAGATTTTCTATTATCATTTTTTTCGTTTTCATCGTATTATATAAACGTAGGTCTATTAAATTAATTACTATTAAGCCTAGATCAATTTATGTTATTTTTTGTCGGAACTAGTCCATTAGCATATTCTAAGAAAGATAAAGATTATTGTAAAGAATTGAAACTTTCTTATTTTCTCTTGTTCAAATTATTTTTATCATATTTCTCACATTATCTAGACATAAGTCAACGATCCGGCATATTTGTTAATTAAATGTCTTGAAAGCTGCAGTATTAGAACTCTACTGTAATTCAGAATGTGGAAAAGGGACCATTTTTTAATCTTTAATTGCTCCGAGATTAAGAAAACCACATGTCTCGAGATAATTTTTACGAAGACTATTGGATTGTTATAATTTTTTCTGTCACCACCGAAACTTATTACAACACACGATGCATAAAATGAAGAAGCAAGGAATATCTATTTTTAACTGGAATTACGGAACTGTTAATTTTTTCTAATTAGTATAATCTTCGGGTTCGACATAGTACAATTAAAACCTCTGAACCTAAGCTTTCGAAAAAAGCTAGTTTTCTTACACACAATAAAACTGCTTCATCTTTCTTATGCATACAATCCTGTTATAAATAGTATTATCAAGGAAAGTGCAGAAGCATCGGGCGATTTAATTGGAACTTTGGACAATGGTAGATTTTGTCGTTTCGTTTATAAAAATATGTCAATATTTTTCAGGACGTTAATTATTAAATTGCTTATAAATTATTAAATTCATTACTGCTATAAACTGAAATTAAGTTGATATATTTAACAACCATTACTATATGACGAATGTAATTAAAATTCGATTGCATAAATTCTGTTTTGAAAATTATTTAATCTATACTTCTCCTCTTTTTTCAAACAAATTTAAGTATATTATATTTCTTGATCCAAATTCAATTGTATAAATTCCACTTCGAAAATTGCTATTTCGAAAATTCAACCTATTTATCTTCTTTCTTCTAACAAATGTCTGTGTACTATAAATCCTTACTGTTGTTTATTATTCCGTATGAAAGGATTAGGTCGTTTCTTCAATATTCATCGTTTTATTACACCATAAAAGGGTATAAACTTTCTAAACAAGTGAAACGATCGAGAAAAAGAGGAACATGATAAGACACAGTGGCTAATCTATCAGAGTCATCCCTAACGAGATCTACAAGGCGATCGACATGTCGATTGATCTGCGATTACGAACTTTAATATCTTCGACTTCGTTGTTTCAATCACTTATGCGCGTGTGTATATAACATATGATTACTTAAACAAAATCATTGAACATGAACATCTACCTATACGGAATCTACGAGACACCAGCGATTTAAAGAGCCAGTCTTGCGTGTCACCTTGTAGAGATCACCGAGAAACGCTTGCCAGTGTACTGTCTAACGAAGCTTAGCATTCTACTTGGCATTGGACAGTCGCATGTTTCATTATCGATCGTTATAATTTTTTTATCTTTTTTCTTTGTAATTTTTTTTGTTTGTTTCTTTTCCTTAAATAATTGCGTTCGATCCTTGAAACCGGAAACGGAAGTGTTTTAGTTTTAGCTAGGTGTGTGTGTCTCTCTGTCTACACTGTGTCATCGCTACGGTTCAGTTCGACTACGCTCTCTCGATTCGATGGCTCTCGGTAGGCTCGTTGAACTCGCAAGCCAATGACGTCGAAAACAGAATTTCTTCCTTTTTTTTTTTCGTTTTTCTTTTTGTTTTTTCGAGAACAATAGTAAGGTGAATTGCGAGATTTGGAAGGTAGGCTGGTCTTGAGGTTAGGAAGCTTTGAAATGTCTGGTGATGGGTTGTTCGTTCTTCGTATCAGGTCTCTGTAGGCTTCTGCGAAATTTTGGAAATTTAGACTTCCACAGATCTAACATTTCGAGTGGATAGATATTTTAGGAAATTTAAAATTATATTAATAATTGGATATTTTATGCGTTAAGAAGATTGAGATTTCGTTTTAGATCTTGTGTCTCGAGGTATAAGATTGGAGTTAGAAAGTCTTGAAGAGTAAAGATTTTTGACAATTGTTTGAGAGTTTTAAAAGTGATAGAAACGTCTATGGTAATTCCTATGCGAGTAAAAAGTTATAGTAATGGCTTTTATATGTTGGTGAAGCTTCTATCTGAAAGATCTTTACGTTTCAAGACTTCATGGGTTGTTAGATATTGGTAACATGATAAGTTTTTGTGCAAAAATAATTGGAAATCGTTAAATATGCTTTTTTTATATAAGAAAAGTTTTTTATCCGATTCACAATAAACCTTAAATAAACCTTAGGAATACATTTTCCTTAAGAATAACAATTCAAAAATAAAAAATAAAAAAAGTTTGTTTATAAGTTTTATGTTAATTCATTAAAGATCAACGTTATGTTAACACAATATTTCATTTGCAATACTTCAATTTACATTGTTGAATTCTGTTTTTTAACTTGTGGTTATGAAGAACAGCTCTAAGGATTTGTTTAATATTTTTGTCGATATTTCTTTCTCCATTTAGATCCTACAACTTTATGAAATTTCAGAAGATTGAGCTATTTATAGTACTATGATTTCTTGCCAAGTGAGGAAAACATTTGTTGAATCTCTGATTATCCTAGTATCTATTACTCTAGTGCATTGTTTGTAACTTGACAAACTTGACAAAACGATTTTGTAATTTTTCCTGTAACATATCGAAATGATATATAACTTACATTGTTAACACATTTCAGTTTTCATCTCATTGCTCGATTTTTAACAAGTTAATGCATAAAATATTGACAGAAAAAAATCTATAATAATTCATCGATCAAATTTAAAACAATCTTTTAGAAAAAACAAAATCTCATATAAGAAAATTCCGTTGAATACTTTTCCATTACCCTTGCACAATGGATCATGGCATTCGCGTTACTATAACTTCCATACGTTAATTAACAGTTTCAAACACGTTTAAAAAAGATTCTTAGCCCATCACCAGACTCGTCCAAAGTGTGCTTCACTTGGAAACGCGGATAATCAGCAAGCTGTCCAGCGAAAAATCTCGCCGCGAACGATCTCGTAGTCGCTCGAAACGAGACGTCTGATATGTTAAGATCCGAGATACACATATTTCATGGCGCTACAGTCTTTTTATGTTGTATACTTTTTTATACTCTGGCTCTAGGACAGTTCTGGCATCGTTTATTATTATTCCGTATCGTTTCTCAACCGCGAACGACGATCTCGCAATTCATCATTCATCATCGATCTGACGAGAAAACTGAAGTTCTTCGATGACTCTCCTTTATTTCTTTTTCTTTGTCCTCTTTTCTTTTAAATCGAACTCCATCAGTGGTTTCTTCGATTTCGCCATGTAAACGTGTTACACGCGCGGATTTTATGTTATCATTTCCGATTTCCGGGCCCCTGATCGTCTTCCGTTTCTCTGCTACCTTGCGAAACCTATTCTCTCGATATCGATACAAAAACTAACTTTGCCTTTTTGTATGTTACTTTTTTTTATTTTTTTCTGTTTGCTTTTGTTGTTTTGTTAATTCGCTTAATTACGTGTCTCACTCTTGTCGCTTAGCAAATAACGTGCATCTCGAATAGTCGCACGAGTTATTTATTTGTTTTTTTTTTTTTTTAACACTGTGTTTGTTCGCATTTGCTCGATATTTAATCCTAATATTATATTTTTGTTATCCTTCTTCGCCTGCTTCTCTGTTCGTTTTAATATTTCTTCGTATAACATTCGCCTTTATCTTTTCTTTTTCTGGAAGTCTATGCTCTTTTCGCGGCTGTCTGTATGTACACGTTGTACATAGAGCGATTTTTACAACACATAACGTATCTTATCTTATTTTATGCTTTTTTACGCGGTATAATAATATTTCTCTCTTTCTCCCCCTCTTTCCCGTCGCGCTCTGATCGTTTCATTAGCAGACAGCGGATAAATAGTTATCTATCGATTTTTTTGCTTTTTTTCAGCAGGGATAGCAAAGAATACAACTTCTTTCCTTCCGTTCCTTCTCTGCCACGTTTTCGTTCTACGAATGATAATAACAAGAATAATTATAATCGTGATAATAACCGTAATAATAATCGTAATCGTAATCATAATAATAATCGTAATAATAATAAATCGTTCATCTTCTACTTCGTTCTCGCTCGTCTTTTTTTTCAATTAGTAACAATAATTCTATTCTTTCGCACTTTCTCACACTCGTTCTCTCTTTAATTTCTCTCTTTCATTTTTGTTTGTATAATTAGTTACGCGTACACCTTAGGCCCGAACCTTTCTGGCAGATTAGTCCTAGACCGGTTTTTGTATGTATAGAGTTGATTTCTATAAAAACGTCGGTCATGCGGTCTACGAGTATTCTACCATTTTTTGGGATGTTTTTTTTCGACCCACGGTACGCAAACCGTTCTCTTTCATCGCTATTACAATATTTATATATAATAATAATAATAATCATTATCGTAGTTAGTTATTCTTTTTTTTATCGTTATTTATATATATAATATAATATTATTCAGGATGACGTGAGGGGATGTAAAATAATGACAGAAAACTATCTCTCTCTTACATGAAAAATAGGTACTTCTGTTTTCCTCATACGTGTGTAGGTGTATATGTTTACATATGTATATGTATTATGTATGAAACGCATGTATATAATATTCCTACACTCTTACGTGGATATTTATATATTTATATATGTATATATGTACATGTATGCATATCCAATCACATATGCACGAAGGTGTACACATTCAACTAGGAAACGAATGGCACGTTTCGTTTTTTCTTTTTCATTCGCCGTTGTATGTGTGTGTGTGTGTGTTCGTCGGTGTAATAATTGTATACGTCAATATGTGATCCAACGTGTGTATACATATTATTCATATATAATACTTCAAAAGAACAAGTAACGTTGCTATTTTGTAAATTAGACTCTTAGAGCGTTCGTTTAATTGTTTAAAGAAGAGTATCATTTGCGAACAGATGCGATTCTACGTTCAATTGAGCTAACACGTGGTACAGTGGTTCCTGCGTCTCTTTTATTGCTGTAATCTCACTTTTACTTTGTTCCTTCTTTAATGTAATAATCAAATGACAGAAATCCACTGAATAAAATTTTGAAACGAAACACGTTACTAACTGTAACATCATTTCACAATTTACGATGTAGAGTTAGAGTGGAGAACTGGCGTGTTTTATACATTTTAAGAATTAAAAGGGAGATGTGCCGATAATAAAATCCAAGTTCAGAAGCCACTGACCCGGAAAATATTCTCTCAGAATCGAGGGTTCTCTTATAACCTTAATATCAGACAAATTCAACAGTCGCGTTAAACTTTTAAATACGCAAAGAATAACACCGCGCCAACGAAAAACGTACGCGCCAACAGCTAGAAAAATAATACAATTCGATCGTGTATTAAATTCTTAATTCTATTTTATATTCCGTTTTTTCCTTATCGCTTGGAAAATGTTCTGCCGAATCGTGAAATCAATATCAGAGAAGCAACATTATTTTATTCTCAAGGATCGTCATTGTATCCGAGACTGTTCGTAAATGTATATTCGGTGTCTGTCGGTGTGTCATTCTTCCTTGCGTTTTACAGTTTAAAACGTTAGATCGTTAATATCTTGCAGCACTGTATTGACCACTATGCATACTTTATATGTATATTTATGTATATGTATATATGTATGTATGTATATATATATATAATATGTGTGTAATCTGTTTTCTCATCTTTTACTTCTTAGTTTATTTTTTTGTCATTTATTCTGCTTACTGTTTTTTTATTTTCATTTATGCGGTAGTGGATGTAATAATCATTGCAATGATAACCGGTAACAATAATAATAATTTATTACATAATATTTATACCTTCCTTCTTTTCTTCTATTTTGTTTGTTTCTTTTGTTTTGTTTTGTTTTGTTTTGTTCGCTTCTTATAATACATCGCGTGTCTTTCACCCGAATAAAAAGATACTTATCTCTCGCTCTCTCGTTCGCTCTCTCTCGCGTTCCACTTACTTAATTTTATCTCTCATTCATTGACGTTTGTGTTACATTTTTTTTTTATATTAGCCGTGGCAGCCCAAAGAACACTCAACAAGTTAACACGATCTTTGGGCCTTCGATTTAGATTTGTTTTATAATATTAATTTTCTCTCTGTTGTAGAACGACATAAATTTCTTCACTCGATACCCCGTTTGTCCTCGAAATTGTAACCCTGAAAAATTCTCACACATTCATCCATCTCGATTCCCGTGGCGCTGGATCCTTTCCCTTCTGTTCGCGTCTCAGCATGATCTTCCGAAACCCCGATTTTTAATTGAATAGATCTGTTGATTGTGATTCGATATCGGCAATTTGTCCACTGCCCCGAATCGATTCGAGAAGTATTTTCTATTTATTATTAAGATTTTCCATTTCGAAAATAAAATAGCATAGAAGCGAGTTCTGAATCGCAGGCGTGCTCCTTCGATCTTAAAAATTAGGACAGATTAACCGCGATAAATGGGACATCCTCTTCGATCTTCCTTGTCCTTTATCTTCGTTCAAATTCCCTTTCGATTGCCAGCTCTTGTATTATACGTTGCTCCTTCCTTCTTCTTTTAATCTTACTATTCGTTCGGTCACTCGCGCGGGACTATCCAACGATACGAAGCTAAAGTTAAAACACGTTAACAAACTTATAACTGGAATACCCCTCGTTTCACGAGTTTCTCTCTCGTCCTCCTCAATACGTTAGTTAGTTGTCTTAGAAAAGAACCAAAAACAGAATCCTAATCGTTCGTGTATAGGTTATCCTCTTTCTTGTTTTCATACCCCCTCCCTCGCCCCTGTGTTTCATCATTTTTTCCCTAAAAGTGCGAAACGTACGGCTTTTGCAAAATCACAGAGAAATTTACGCATCGTTTAACACTGTCGTTTAGGATTTTTCTACCTAGTCCACGATGGGCTCTACATACGCTCTATAAATTTCTAGGCCTGCTCTTCGTCGTCGTTGAGGTCTTCATCCAGTCGTCGCATCAGTTTCTGTTCGCTTTTTAGTTGCGACGCCTGCGTCGATGAAGAAGACTCGCGGCAGGAATTAACGGCTCCGTGTTCTCCGATCGATGGCACAGCTGTCCATCTTTTTATCGATCCCCTTCTTCTTCCTTCATCGAGCATAAGATCCTCCGTTGAAAATATTCCTCGATCGTTTCTCTATCCTCGTGCGATCGTTTCGTGACAACGAAGGACAACAATCGTAGCTAACCCTTCACAGTAATGCTTTCTGTTCTTCTTCTTTTTGTCGGTTGCTTCGTTTATTGCTGTTGAGGTTGAACGTCTCGCAGACGGGGAAAATAATAGCGTTACGTCTAAACGATGGTTTTATTTTGTGTGTTGTGCCGTGCCATCGTTGGAGAACGTCGGCATTCTCTTGGTCCGCGCGATTTTACGCATAGATCCTGGACTGGAACGTGCCGTCAGGTTAATATAAGAAGGCGCTAGAAACCGATCGCTAGAAGACTACTGGCATAGCGTATATCTATGTATAGATTGCTTCTAGTGTAGCGTCCAGGATCTAGGCTTAAAACGGCTGCCAACGATCCGATCGACAGTGTACAACGCCACTGTCGCTCATGGAGCCGTTAGTATCTCTCTGTATGCTAGTATAACGAGTGTCGTCATTGATACGAATCCTTGTGGAAAGTGTCGCTCTTGTGGAAGATCCGTCGTCCCTCTCGGGAGAGCTCCTGACTCGCGAAATTATTCTCAGACTTTGGTCTGGGCAACAGACAAGCGGGAAGAGTCCTCAGTTCCATGCTGTGTACCTGGAATTTGGAACAAATGAATTTCATAAGTTTTCATGTAGTTATTAGACAAAAAAAAAAGGAAAAAGAAACAGTCGTTTCATCATACTCTGTGCGCCGAGCCTTAAAATTTACGGCTTTGTAATATTATAAAAATTGTTTAAAAACTGTAAAGCTATATGTGTCTAAACTTTTTTTCTATAAATGATATTGTTGATGGTCACCACTTTTAAGAAAACTCTACATCTGGTCTTTTTAGCTTTCTAAAGCACTGAAGCCATCGACAGCGTATAGGCAAAAGACTGGGACGAAGGCAGACCATAAACAGTCGACAGTCGACAGGCGATGTTGGCTTCGGGGTTTTTCAGTTATAGAGTAACGGATGTAGAGTCTCTCTCTTTATACATCTAATAACCTCAACGGATATTTTATAACGAAATGAGACAAACAAGTCACTTTTTGATTGATAGATTGAATAGATTTTATATAAAACTGATAATAGTTGACCTTAAGATACCTAGCGTGCTTTTTTAAGAAATTGCGAATAGACTTAATGATCATATAAAATCGTCAAAAAATCTATCGATTATGGCTAGTAGCAATTTTGAAAAACATTTACCGATTCTTCACTGGCGCTAGCATGCGCGGCTTGCTCAGCGAGCGCGTTCACCACGGCATTTATCGTCTTCGACTCGCTTCCAAGATCCTCCTCGCGGTGAGCCACCAGATTCGGATTCTTGCCGATTTTGTTCAACCTATAGAGAGAGCACAATTAAGCGTAGGGAATGTTGCACAGAACACAACCAACGATTATTCACATCGATCGACTTACAAACCGTTTAGCAGTACAGGTAATTCCCTAAAAAATCGAATGTTATTATCCCACCGCGACTTGTAACAAACATTTTTATTATTCGTTTCTAATACCACTTGCACCGCTAAAGGTTTTATAATGTGAGGTACAATACTGGGTAAAAGAAAGTCAGTAGCTTTGAAATGCGCCCCGCAGAATCACATTTTTGCGTGTGTTTATAATTTCATCGATTTAATCCCTCAAAAATGGACAAAGGATTTGGGAATTTGAAGAAGAGAAACGGTGTTTTTATATAAATGTTAGAATTGTCCATGATTACGATATAGAGGTAACGTCATTACGATATTATTATCATAGTTATCGAAATTTATTAGAATTTTCAGATTCCAAATAGTATTTTGATTAAATCTTTTGTCTTCTAAATGGAATAGGAAAATAGATAAAAATAAACAACTGATGTGTTGAAAATAGTTTAGTCTCCTACAAAATAATTTTTTTTTAATTTTTAAATAACTCTTTTTGAAATAAATTTTATATTTACCGATTTATGGTTAGTTTATAGGATAATTTATATTTACATACTGTAAATTTTAAATCTTGATTGCTGTTTGAGTTTATACTCTTTATTACAGTTATATTTCATTCATTTATATTGAGGAATTAAAACGCCCAACTATTTGAACTCAAAGTGAACCATAAACTTGATAGATAAGCTATAGCAATGTAACCAAAACAGATTTAATAAGAGAAACAATACTGGTGCATAAAAACGACAAGAAACGCTACTGCAATACCGTTATCGATAAAAGTGCATCAATTACTTTGACCAATAAATCATAAAATTTCTATCTAGAACCAAAGATAAGTATGTGACTCTGCGGAGATGCGGCAAAACCGAGAAATCCAGAACTGATTTATAAAGTATGTTTGCAAAATTATGAATACAACATTACTATGTATAGTGAATGTGTCAAGAGTGTGAAGATATTTTGTCGCGGTGTTCCAAGCTTTCTTCTTTCTTTTCGAACGGATGAAACCCCGTTCGACTCTCGTGCCATTTCTACAAACACGATCGTTTGTCGAACGGGGAATCACGTGTCGAGAGAGAATATTCACAAAAGAAAAAAACGAAGTTGAAAAAAATTCTCAAAAATTTCCCCTCTCGATTGATTGGGGACGAGTATCTAACGGATACTCGTCCCTCGATCGCAAGTTAGTGCGCTTTTCGTTGTAATACTTTCTCCCCAAGAAAACAAAGATTCTGCACTGTCACGTTCAATAAGAGAGATTCTTCAATCGCAAAAAAGAACGTCCAGCCAAATAAGATTCTTTATTATTTTCCTTTTTGTGTGTGTAAAGTGTATGCAAAAAAAGCGTATCGAGTTGAAAACCAGCACAGACAAATATGAAAGAAATTATATCAGAGTAATAATAATCATAATAATAGTAATAATAGTAATAATAATAATAAGAAGAAGAACAAAGATGTGTTGAAGAGATAAGCGAATATGAAATGTTTTTAGATAGCAATAATAATAATAATAATAATAGTAATAAAAAAATTAAAATAATAAAATAACAATAAGAATGACTGATAGAACTCGCTTTATCGGACAGTACACAATGTTCAACAAAATCAACATGGAAGTGGGAGTGATGATTGACATCTATTAGCACACCAACTCGATAGAACAAACCTAACCAAAGCTTATACCTCTCGGCGGCAACGCTTTCCATCGTTCTGCGCATTAATGGATACTGGTCCAGCACGGCGTTGAAATGATCCACCGAGAGGCTGAAGAGATTGCAGTAGGTCTCGGCACGGACCGAGGCTACCCTCCTCGCGTTCGTCAGTAGACAGATCTCGCCAAAGTACGAGCCATCTGACAGCGAAGTCGCGACCTCGCCGTTCGCCATCACGATATCGACTATGCCTTCTTGTATGAAGTACATTTTAGAGCCGATCGTACCTTCCTTGATGATGATATCACCTGCAAAATTTTGTCGCTTCGCTGTTATTAAGAGATCTTCCTCAAATTTGTTGTTGCAACGTGTCTATTGCTCGAACGTTGACTTTTGTTCGAGGGGAATGTAAGATTTTAATGTTAGGCGAGGTTTCAAGTTATACGGAGAATTGGTCGTTTTTCTTTTACTTTCGTCGCTGTATGTATGTGTATATATGTATGTGTAGTAAGAAAAATCATTTATGTTTGAACTTTTTCAGAGTCACGTTAGTCAAAATTTTATGTAAGTAAGTTGTTTCTTGCGAGGAATAGTGGATTGAAGTTTAGATTTGAAGAATTGATATTCTCAACGTTGTGTTTCTTAAGTAACGTAGTTTGACTATTGAATTGTTCGAGAAGTTAGTTTAATAATAATTTAAAAGACAAATCTGAAAATAACTTTCATAGAATATTTCTTTGGAATATTTTTATCAAATTGATATTTTACTAAATTATTAATTTTGAAATTCATTCGTTGTGACGATAATACCATTTCAAGATCCCTCGATAGCTCAAGAATTTGTTCTACTTGCTAGTATAAAGATTTTTTCCAACTCTAACGATTCAGTCAAGTAATTGATACTTACCCGGTTGGAAGACTTCGTATCTCAGTTTGGTAACGACATCCGAGACAAAGTTGGAATCGGCGTTGGCAAAGAATGGCACGGACGCGACTAACGATCTGCAGTTGTAGTTGATCACGTCCTAGAACGAAACGAGAACACGTTAGGATTTGTTGAAATCGGGCAATTAGTAGACCATAGTCTTTCGTTCTGAGGCTCGTACTTCTCTTAATTTCTCCGACAACTCTCCGAGGATCAGTTCCTCGTCGAAGAATTTGCCCTGGTATCGATGCTCGAAATATTCCGTGATCCTCTGTCTCATTTCTCGTGGTAACTTTCGATAGGCCATGTATTCCTCTACTTGTTTCACCTGGTTCGAGTACAATCGTTAATTTCTATCCTTAAACATCTTATTCTGCGCTTTGAACGTTAATTAATTTCATTTAGGAAGATTCTTAATCGAATTTGTACTAAAGAAGTAGTTTCTGTGCTCGATGGTCTTTTAGCTAATTAGAACAGGCATTGATAAAAATTATTATAAATGTCGATGTTGGTTGGTGGTTTTTGACATTTGAACATGACATTCCTAGAATTTTGATAAAATAGAAAAAATAGATAGAACAATAAATTCGTTTCTTCGTATTATCCAGTATTCTATGATATATTATTTTAATTCAAGTGTTGTTTACGATTTCATAGTGTTGTCAGACTAAAAGTAAGATATTCTTCGCTACACGTTACACGAAAGACACAACTGGCAATATTCCGATCATGAACTCTAGAGAATTTGACACTGACAGTAACGAGAATCAGAAGGGTGATAGTGCAAGGATTTCCTTCAATGATTCGCGTCTCGCTCGTCGAATATTAAATACCTTCTCGCGGTATTGTCTCCTGGAGGAATCGAGCGACTGAATGAGATTCGTCGCGTGTCCAAGGAAAAGTGCATAACAGGTAGCACCGCTGATCATACTGAGCATAGTGAGCCACATGTCGGTCAAGGATTGCGGTGGAAACCTTCCGTATCCTATGCAGAGCATGTGCGACATGGCTTTGAAAAGGGCCCATGAGTATTGTTCCAGCCAAAATGAGTCCTGAAAGAAGACGATAGTAAAATATTAAGATAGTGACCTGTCGTAAAAGCATCAACTTTCTCTACTTTTCGTTCTGGTACAAAAAATATTATGATTATCTTTGGACGTCATATTTTTTACAACTATTAGCGATAGTATTATATGTATATATATTGTTATTATGTCATTCTTTGAGGAAAATAGGTTAAGAGATCGTTATTTTCCTTCTTAGCTTTTAGTCAAGGCATTCTAGATTCGAGGATAACGATAGAATAGGCCTATTATAAAAGAAAAAGCCATTAGCAGACGAAAGAATTGCAAAAGGAGGGGGTTAAGGTACGCCTCTTGTTTTTCAGAATCTTTCATTCCGCTTTGTTCTTTCAAACTTTTCAGGAAATAAGCCATTCGTGTAAAAGAAAGAAACTGCGAGGAGAAGAAGAAAAGTTTATTTTCCATTATTTCTGTTTTCCTCAGAAATTTTCTTACTAAATGCTTCTTCAATCTGAATTATATTTTAAGGAAGATGACAGTGGTTCTCCAGATTTGATCTTCTTCGCAGTGTTCAATACCCAACTTCATCAAATTCGTCAGAATTTTATTTTATACTTATTACATAAAAGGAGAAAACGGGACGAGTATAAATAGGTCACAAGCTAGTACCATGAAATCTAATTGGAATAAAGAAACTGGTAACTCGGTTAGATTTCAAACGAGCGAGGATCTCGAATTTTGTCGAGCTCATCACATTACTTACTTGTAATTCATTGATGGCGACCCATGAGTTACTAGGAAACCCTTGGAGCATTGGGACCAGGAATTGTAGGCAGCCACTCCAGTGACCGATTAGGAGCATCATGCAAATCAGGTTAAAAATCCGCATGAACACCGACGCCATATTCAGGAACTGCCAACAACAACGACAAAGGTTTATTCTCGTGCCAGCTTCGGGCGCCAGGATGTTGTTCACACTTCAGTTAAAAACTTCTCTCGTTATCCAAAGCTCCGGTTGCGTAGTGTACAGCAAATAAGCGAGTGTTGCACAAAAACGCGTCAAATATTAATTCACTGAATACATTGTCAAAAAAAAAAAAAACTATCATAGTCCAAATATTTATCCAAACGTCTGAGTCAAGGGCCAAGTAAACTACCTAACGTTTCGACGTTCAGAACCGAAACAGTCATCATTTTCTTCGACATAACGCCATTATTATTAATTATTCCTTATGCCGATATGCCTGTATAGTTGTCAGCCACGACATAAATCGTAGAAACTTTCTATATCTATAGAAATTTTTCAATGTTTAGTTTATCGTAATCTATAGAAATTTGTACAGATATCTCTCCCCTTAATTTATAGAAACTTTATATTTCTACGCGTAGAAAAATAGAAGCTTAAGTAATTAAGGTATTTTCATCTTTTTTCATATTTAGGATGCAAAGGATTTTTTAATTCGTGATTTAAGGAGTGAGACAAAATTTCGAGTCTGAACGCGAACGATTTCAATGTTTTTCCTCTCCTAAGTAGTTTTCGCTGTTCATACTTTCGGGTTTCAATTTTCAGTTCAAAAAGCATGCTACATTAGAAAATACGCATCACGTGGCACACAAAAGAACAAGTCAATGTAACCTAAAGAACGTTTATAATAATGATTACTCTACGAATGCTCTAACAGATGAAACAAAAAGGAAAAATATATATACATATATATTGTATACAACATATGTGTATATACATATATATATATATATATGTATCAGTCATTTGCACTGTTAGGCTAAGATTCTCAGACCTGGCTTATGGGCCAGACATGTTCAGGACAAGTTCTGGCGTTCGATAATGATTTCAAATCGACGATCGACCGTGCTCGATCAACTGTGAACTGCAAACTTTTCGGCTGAACAGTGCGCCATAAGCACGATATGGGAATCCAAGTCCTCACTAAGAAAAGAAGCTGGAGACAGCGGAAACCATTCCGAAGGGAAGAGAGCTGACCCATTAAATAAAATTATTGTACAACTTTTGTTTTTATAAAACGATATTTTAATTTTATTAAATATTAAATAATATTTTGATATTATAAAATATATAAAGAGGGAAGAAAGCTGTCCATAATTATTGAAAGCGAGTAACATTTTTTGCTTGCAATTAATATAATTTTTGTACTTGATAGTAAATATATTTTATTACGGTATTTTATGACAAATCCGAGTTTTATATGTGGCACTTCATATATCAATATATCATATTTCTCATATATCATTTTGTAAAATTTTATCAACTATGACTTGATTGTTATATGTTTGTTCTAATTTTGGAGATAATTGAATAACGAGAAATATAATGATAATTATTTATTCACTGTTATGGGAGCAGTAGTACCATTTCCATGTCCCAATATTTTACCAGTATCATATAATTACTATAATTTGTCCTAATTTTGGAGCCAATTGAATTATTCAATTCGTTATTTTGACAATAGTAGTTCTATTTTCGTGGCCCAATATGAAATTTTAACATGAAGGCTTATCGTATATTATGGCACGTCCTTATTGTAAAGCCAATTGTACGAAATATAGTGACAAATATTTATTCATTATTATAGAAGTCGCACTCTCGTTTGTCAATTTATATTACTCAATATATTCTAACAATATCAGTATTTTTATAAAATATTACAGTATAACTCAATTTTTTTAACAAATACGAACATGCGAATAATTATGAACAGTATCAATAAAGTAAAAACATACACACGCATTTAATACGTAATTTTTTAACTGGAAGTTCCGGGGAAAAATTGGCTACGCTTTTGAAAAATCACAGTATTAATCGAAATAAAATTCTACAGGTAGTTCTCGCCTGTAACGACACATCGTTTACCCGTGTTTAACTAAAACTATCTTTCGAATCGAAAAAAACGTTTATCCAATATCAAAAAAGTTCAGATAAACTCTGTCAATCGATTTCCAATAAATTCCGCCAATAGCTTTTGTTCTTTAAACTTCAAAATGGATATCGAACTGTTTCGCGATTTTCATTTACGCGTCACCGCGGATCTGTGTTTGTTCTACGATCGCGAAATCAATTGATCGAACGGTTGATGCAATGTTTCAATAAAAAATTTACCGATACATCGGTTAACGAGCTGATCAAAGATTCATTAGCGGCGAAGAAAACGGAATAAATCACGTTGAATTATTGCGGGGAGAGTCCGTTTTTTCCTTTAGGAACACGCGCCACATCGAAATTTCGACGCGAGTGTAACGTTTATCGAATTATTCATGCAATTCGACCGCTCTGAATCTTCGACGGGTGCGATTTGAATTTCAAAAACACGAACGAAGTCACGCTCGACGCGTTTTTACTTCCGCGCGGAATGCGTCGAGAATTATTTACGACTACACGATTGGCATTATTAAAGAATCGACACGTATTTCGTCCTATTTACGAGCGGTTTGCGACAAACAAGCAAACCGTCGTCTATTTTCGCTCGTGAAACGAGGTCTCGCGGAGTGGAAATGCCACCGTGAATCTGAAATTTTTTTAGAAATCACGATAAACCTTCGTTTTTATACAGACACGTATAAACAAATAAATTGTTGTTCGTTTTTTCGAAACGCGATTTTGTAAAGAGCAGATATACTCTGAAAATCTGAAATTTTTCGAGAAATACTATAAAACTTCGTTTTTATGAAGCCGTGAGTAAGCAAACTGCAGACAATTTTTCACGCGAAGCTTAGTTTTTGTACCATACCATTGTAAATCCAAAATGTTTTGAAAAATACGATAAAAGAACATTGTTTTTATGTTGAAATAAATAAGCGAATCGTTGCCTACTGTTTATAAAACACGATTTTTCAAAAAGGAAACACCATTGCAAATCCGATAAATCTTCGTTTGTATAAGGAAATTTTACGTTCAAAACTATATAGAAATATTTCATCGTCATGTTTGATAAACTTGCTGAAATTTTTGTTCATAGAACGTAATCCTTAGCATAGAAAGGCGTGGACTTACTTACGGACCTCGGTAAATATTTTCTTAATTTTTACTTATTAATAACATTAATACTTTTGGCAAATATATTGTACATGATTTTTCGATACCTATGTTTCATTCATAAATAGCAGTAAGTAAGCATAAACAAAATAACACCTGAAATGACGTTTGCATAAATGTTAAAAAACTCCAAGAGAAATGTTGTCGTTTGTTAGTTTTCTTCTTTTTGTTTTGTTTAGTAACGAACAGTAAAACGATTGCGTATTTGCGTCAGAATAAATAAGAGCGCGTGAGTTATTAAATATTTCATAGGAACTATGTACGTCTTTACGTCATTGAACACCGTTATTATATATTGACTAGCGAATAAAACGATAATCGTGGTAATGGAACATGCACTATCGCTCAAAAGTATCTGAAAACTTACATATCTTTAACTATAGCTATACAATTTAATTTAATTTGTAATCAGAAATAAACGAAGTTACGATAACAGAATTTACATGTGATGCTACTCAATTGATTTTTAAAAGTTAATGTGCAAGAAAATTGACATTTGTAATTGTTAAATCTTTCTTCGTTAAAGCTATCTTTCAAATTTTTTCATTTTTAGATTATACGACATATAAAGAATGTTCTTGTAAACACAGACAGAAAGGCTTCCAAATTTAATTGAAGCTATGGTATTTAAAATTGTGAATTTATTTATAACGTTATTATTTATCACACACTGAGTATGTGAATGCGACAGTCAAACTAAACATTTCTATTTAATAATATTCTACTAATAAGTTCCACTAATATTTTGATCAACTTCAATACGGCTATAGTTATGACGAACCTTTGATAATACAAATTAGCATAACGATAAAAGAAAGCATAGGATTATTGAATCTCTTTTGGCATGGAACTTCGATAATACCACTTTAATATGCTAAGGATTAAAAAACCTTGATTTATATTACAATGTCACAATGAGATTTCTCTAACAATTGATCTATTGCTACTGCAAATTTAATTTTCTATTTAAACATTTAATCGCCAAAGTAATTAACAACCGATCACCGATCAATCTAACAAGCTCTTAAAAATTTCATTGAATCATCACCAAAGCTTAAAAAAGTGTACCCATGGAGCTACATAGTAAAAGTTAAACCAATTAACCCGGACAAGTACTAGTGCACCGTCAAGATTTTTACGAAGTGGCACAAATTTCATCAGCAAACAGATGAACCAAGTTCTTTTGTACAAACGAGCACTTATCGTTCTTCAAAAAATTCGTTTGATCTTTCCCCGCAATCCAGTGACCTGGAATCGAACTAAAAAAAGAAGAAACAAAGAAAAAACTAGCAATAGAAAAAAAGAGTAAAAAAAAGAGCATTTTTAGAAATCTAGTTGGCAATTAATTTGGCTCTCTAAAATCCCATCGAGAGTGCTCTCCGCGGCCTCCAAATCGATCCAGGGTCTAAAGTCTAAGGATCGGTTTCAGGGTTTCGATGATGTGCGTATCGTGTGTATGTACAGCACACGTAACGCGCACGCTCGCGTGTTTCCGTTTCTCCTTGTGGCGGAAGCGCGCGCGTGCGCGCGTGCCAAAGGAAGCCCGATCGCGGGGAGAACGATCATCTCTGACCCCGTAATCCACGACCAATCTCGACACAACTTTTCCAATTTAGAGGCCAGCAACGGCCCGATACTCAGCCAAGAACCTTCGACGTTATCGTTCTCTTATTGTTGCTCTAATTCCGGGCCCCTTTCCGAAACTTGCGGCGATCTTCGCCTGGTAACAGCGGAGATCGCATCGAGACACACTATCTGTGGTAATCGAGAATACCGCAATAGGGAGAATTAAGCGAGAAACTCGAGATACAGGAAGTTAAACGGTAGAGGGACTTGGCAGTAAGCTTCGCACTTCCTTCGTAGAAGATGGCGACACTGATTATTTTTGGTATTTTGGTTTCGTCTGATAAGAAAGGATGTAGATAGCGTTATTATGCTCTTTGTCTCATTGTTGGGTAATGGTTAAATGGCATTACTCGCAATTGTGTAGAGATTTTATTGTAGTGTAAATGTATGTTATTTTACTGTAGTATCGCGTGGTTTTGTGATTGATTTCTTTGTTTCATAGCCAATTAACACGTTCGGTAGTGTTACATGTGTATCGTATATGATCGTTTATGAAAATTATTGTTACTATTATTAAAACAAGTTTTGTTCTTATATGTAGTGATACATCGAGCAACAATAATTTTCTTATGATAAAACGTATTAGTTTCCAGAAATACTTGAATAGATACGAAGGAAACAAGTTATACTATCTTATCTTTTCATTTTGTAGGTTATGTATAAAGTTACAATGTGGATGACTACAGAGTCGTATGATTTCTGATTGGTGTTTGATAATAAAATAGAACGCTGCAATTAAAATTGCGAAACAATGCGATACAACGTGATTTAACAATTTAAAATACTTTATTAGGCATTAACGAAGAATTACGTGTTTGGTTGTTCGCAGTTGGTTTGGCATGATTGGATAACGTAGTGTTATGGTGGGGTTACAAAAAAGCTCACCTATTACGTGATTGATAAATTATTCCTTGTCGAGAAATTTCTGATTTATTTATGGTTCATTATCAATTTATGATTGTCCGATTAATAATTACATTTCTTAGATACATAGCCATGTACGATATTGCGTAGACAATGATTCACCTCGTGTTATTCAAGACTATAGTACTACACGATCAATGTCAATTTACAAGGAATGTTGAATTACGTAACAGATTCTGCTATGCAAGAAACGTAGTACTACGTGATCGATTGAGTTCCGTTGGAAGTGTTATGTATTCGACTTGATCAATATTGTTCAGGGAAGATGTAATACTACGTAATCAATCTCTTTTTGCAAGGGATATTACACCACTTGGAAAACAAGTGGTCAAGTACACAAACATCGTGCTTCGACAAATGTATTATTCATAGTACCATAAATTTTTCTTTTAAGAAAATAGTATCCATACCATTGTCAGCATCATTACTGTTTATTACTGTAAAACATTAATTCGCAACGAAAACTTATACTTATCATTATTGTAGTGAATTGACAGTGAAAAAGAATGTGTCCGTAACAATTAATTTACCACATTGTAACTTTTCTCCTTTAGAAAATGGTATCATTTACTTACATTTATATTTTTCTACATTAGATTAATTTGCAGCGTTATAATTGTTCTTCTTTTCGAGATAATGCAATTTATATCTTTCAAATCATTCACGATATTATATAAAAAAGATAATATGGTACTTCGCTAATTTAATACCTATAAACTAAAAATACTTATTTTTCTGTTCAAAATACTTGTAATGAAAGAAGCAGTGCTACATTTTAACATGTAACCTTTTTAATATGATCTACGCTTTAATAATCGATAGAAATCAATATTTCTTTCTACGAACCATAATACATATTGTAGTAATGTACGTAACAAAACTTCCTTATAATAAACAAATAGAACTGACCAATTCAAAATCTTTTATCAATGTCAAACCATTAAAACATTTGTAATAGAATTTAATAGAGAAACCATAAAACTACGTTTTCCTTGGGATGGTCATAGAATAATTTCACGACAAACAATCGTTGATTTCACAGATAGCGTGTGTCAATGCATACATAGGTCTCAATAACGAGACGACAGAACAGCAACGAATACCTTCATTAAATCAAAGCCGCGGTTGTCTGAATATCGGGCAATCACGGTGCGTGTATCATCGAACACGAAATCGAATGGCGATGGGAATCGTGTCCGGCAACGTTTGGTTGATCAAAGGAATGCCGAAACTTCGGTTTCGCTTGTCGTCCGTCCGATTGTTCGATACGGCAAGAAGCAACGGTACAACGCGTGTATACCATCATGACGTGCGTAATGTTCCGTAATGCTTCGTTGTAATCCCCGAACTCCGAAGGAATTCATAAATCGTCATTCGATCTCGACATAGAAGCGTACAGAATCCGGCTAACTAACGGCTGGTAGAATGGAAACGGCGCGTGTCATTATCATTATCGTGATATGTTATACATGATGGCTGTGATAAATCACAGTGTATTGTTCTCTGCGCCTACTGGACAAAATACGGGTAAAAAAACAGGGCGATGAAAAAACTTACTGCTAGACCACAACTAGTTTCAATACATTACCTGGCATTAAAACAAACGAAACAAAGGAACAAACTAACAAACATCATATATAGTTCATGCGGTACACATACGCGCACACGCGCGCGCGCGCGCGCTATACACGACACATAGACACGTGGACGTGGACACGTGGACATACAACGGTACACGACCAGAGAATATTGCGATTTATCGTTTTTTTTCTTCTTCTTCTTTTTTATTTTTCTTTAGTTTATTCGTTGCATTTTCTTGCGTTACACAACGTGGGGTATACACACGTGTGTATAATAATGCACGTGTAATTATATACACGTATATACTATTCACGCATGGGAGCGCGCGCATAGTGGATATGCATACGCATGGTTTGAATCATTCAGAAAACAAAAGAAAAAAAGGAAAAAGATAACGAGACACAAACGAACAAAGGAACGATATACATATACATATACATTGAATTAAAACTGAACATCCAACCTTCTGTTCTACAAGAGACAGTCACAAGTCCATTTAAAAAAGACGAAAGCGTTTGTCGTAACACAACTCTTCACGGTAATAAATGAACAGCTAAATGGTCATCAATGGTCAAAAGTACAAGTAACGATATGGCGGTTATTGTATATTGTACAAGTACGCGACGCGTGCGCGTGCTTGACACAGGGCGCGCCTCGATCACGTCGAAAGTGGCGTGCTCGTGGACGCGCGCGCGCCGCGTACAGGTGTGGCAACAGCGTTACTAATCAACAAAATTTAAAGTACACAGAAACCAAGGAATGACACAAAAAAGAAACAACGCAACGACAACTGAACAAACCGAAAGAAGGAACGAGGAGAAAGAAAAAATGGAAAAAGAATCGAGGGACAAGGGTCGAACAAACGAACGAGGAAACAAAAATAAAACTGAGGCACTGAGACGATGGGGTAATCGAGGAGGACGACCGATCATCAATCGGAGCTGAACGTTCTCCAAGACGTTCAGACGGCTAAATCGCGATGGACACACCGGTCAGAACGAAAGAACGAAACCAAAAATTCGAGGGAGACAAAATGACAAAAGCAGAACCGATTGAAACAAAAAGCCAAAAAGAAGAAAAAGGGGGAAAGAATAAAGGGACGTGATAAACTGACGGATCAAAACAAAAGAAAAAAGAAAGAAAAAAGATGCGCGAAACGTAAAAGCGGAAAGGAAGAAATGAAACAAAACGAAAAATTGATAGACAGAAGGGGATAGACAGGAACAGAGCGAGAGACAGAGAACGTAAAAGAAACGCCAGCTGCCAAGTCAAATAATCATGAAGCGGCAAAGAAGCCAGGCTCTAAGCAACGAGAAGCAAGCCACCTCTTCCTCTCGCTACCGTTTCTTTTTTTTCTGCATTTTTTCTATATTGTTTTTTAAATTTTTCTATATGTTCTTTTCACTATGATCTTTTCTATTTCTTTGCGCCTGCTTGCAGCCACAAAACAGATAGCCAGCCAGTATCACAAAGGGGTGCACATATATTCTTTTTTCTTGGCTGAGAAGCAACAGAGGTTGAAGGGGCTGTGGAAAACAGAGAGAGGAGGCGAAAAATGGTGAAGGTCGGTTCGCAGAGCAGCGGCAGGGGTAGCGAGCTCTCTACTCTCATACAATGCGCCCTAATTGTTATCCTCTTTCCTTTTTCTGGTTCGTTTCATTTCCGTTTTCGTTAGTCATCTAGAAAAAAAGAGCAGCGATGCGCCTCGTATAAATGCTGGGAGGCAGGGGACACCGGGGGTGGGTAGTTCTCTCCGGGGCTAAATTCTCAAGTCGATTAGCTGTGACGATCGGCTTGACACGTTCTCGAATCGCTATTGAACGCGTAATTGCGAGTGTCGAATCGCTTCGAACGCTTCTAGTCTATGAAAAGTCTAGACAAGAGCTTTCAAAGACGTTAGCCGTGTTCTTAGAATAGCTTTTAATTTCAAATTACGAATTAAACACCGTTTAATATGGTTTGTCTTACAAAGAGATACTTATAGATACGAAAGAGATAATTTCTGATTTTTCTAGTTTTCATTTGTGAGATACTTAAATTAGAATAGAAAGATACTTACAGAAAGTACAAAACTGATTAGTTCACGGTACAACGTGATTTACTGAAAGAATTCTTAATTAGTTCTCCGTCTGCGTACTGTTTGGATTCATTAAGACAAATATCAAGTTTCTTATTTGGTTATTATAAAGTTACAAAGAATATTTCTCTTAACGGTATCTAGTTGTTGATCATTATGATAAAATGTGATTTACTGAAAGAATTTTTAATTAATTCTCAGTTTGAGCGTTATTTAGATTCATTAAGACAAATATCAATTTTCTAATTGTAATACAGTTACAAAGAATATTTCTTCCAATGTTATTTATTTACTAATCACTGTGGCAGAACGTGATTTGCTGAAACAATTTTTAATTAATTCTCAGTTCGAGCGCTATTTACATTCACAAAGAGAAATATCGATTTTTAAATTTTTCTTCAAATACTTATATTTGAATATTTGTGTTAATGTTACCTACTTTTTGTATGTTAACCACACGTTTCAATACATCTGAAAAGAAAGTGCTAATTACATGGTGAAGATACAATAACATGAATTCGGTACACTTAAATACAACGTTAGTTTACTCCAAGCAAAAGATAACGATCTTTCCTTCTACCTTCTACTGCTACCACTACTTTCTTTATCATCTACGTTTTCTCCAAATTTGTCGAACTCTGTAACTATAACCAGTTACCACAGTTACGTTTTTCCTAATTTTACAGGATTTTTTAAGAGATATCGTTAATTAATATTTCGATCAGTTTTAAACCTAACATAAAAAGAGTGAAATATTCCATAGTAAACGAAAGTCTTATGATTCCTTAAAATTCTTCGGAATTTTTCGTGACCCCGTTTAGAGACTTTCACCGTATCCCCCGGATCCCCAACGTCCCCGAAAACATCGAAAGCAATTCCAGCAAGGGAGAGTCTCGCGAAAACCCAGCGCAGAGAGTCGACCGCCCATCGCTAACAGCGGACAACAGTGTGCGATTTGCAACAAAGCGACAGAGAAGGGACGCCCAATCAACGTGCGCTCGTTTCCAAAGGATCGTGCACACCGTCTAGCGATAAAAAAAGCGTTTCAAGAGACAGTGCGTGGACAGTGGCTTTTGGTATCGTAGCAAAGAGTGCGGCCATCTGTTGTTCCGGATCGTCGGATCAATCGTTCCATGGAACTAGAGGGTCGTCTGGGAAGCGTTGAGAAAGTCCTAATGGAACACACATGCCGTGTGACGATTGGGTTGTTTGCTGGATAGGGAGGAGATCGCGAGAGCAGAGAGAAATAGAGACAGATAAATTATTTCTATCCAGGCGGAAAGAAATAAGACATATACTTTCGGTTTCTTTTTTCTCTGTAAAAAATCGCGAAGGATGGAAAAGCGGACAAGTAGAAGGAAATATATATGTTAAAACACGACAAAAATCAAGTGGATGAGACAAAGAGATGGTCGAGAGAAAGAGAGAGGAAGGATCCACGAGTAGACGATTGCATCTAGACGTGGAGACGTCTGCTTCTTCACGATAGTCGAGTATTTTATTTACGATTCCTGTTTCATTTTTTTTTTTTCTATTGTTTCTCTTTTCGTTGATTTCGCGCATGGGAACGAATAGCTCGCCAACTTCGACAACGAGATAACGGATCGTCTCGAAAACGAGTCAGAGAGAAAATCAACTCTGACTGCCTCGAGAATGGGGCGTTTTTTTACATATTTTTCTAGTTATATATATATATATATTTCTTCTATATCACTTTTTTGTTTTTCACAACTTGGGTTTGGTCGATGAAATTTCTCCAAAGTATATACACATATATAGTAATGTCACACACAATACATTGTATGTATGTATCTATGTATATATGATATATATATATGATATATATATATATTTGCAGGAATAAAAATACACTTTGGTACTTTCTCATCGCTAGGCGGGTGCCGATGGTGAATGTATAAGAAGCATAGCCTATTGCTGGGTAATATGTAATGTATAATGCGGCGGATAGTAGAAGCGAATGTTTGTAATAAACCAACGAGCCAATCAGCGTACAGCTCCTGCGTCCAGCCTCCTCGTGATCGCTTTTCCTGTTCTTCGCGAGACATCGATCGAACGACACACTGCTGACTCTCCTTTTTCTCCTCTGTTCATGCCCTCTCATTCCGTTTACTTATTCGCCTGACAAATCAACCGTGAATTATCCAGTTCGTTTTCATGGGAACTGGCTATATGTACTTTTTGCGAACTCATCCGATTCCCTGTTTCATCAAATATTGACGAAACGAGATATTTATCGTAATATATTTATTTAAGAATATTCTTCGCTAGAAATTCCTTTATTTCTTGGCGTTTTGGTTTTGCGAGAAGAACACAGGGTGGACAGAGTCGGCGTGGTTCGCTCGAGTCTCGTGAAAACGGGACCCAAGGTGGTCTCGAGGCGGGTTCGACGAACACGATCGCGAACCTCGAGCGGACGCGAGCTCGCGCATTCGTTAGGGCGGGTTACCTTAAAAATAAGGTCGCTTTTGCTGAAACCGGACTTCTTTTTACTCATATTGTCAGAACTTAGGCGCCCCCTCCGCTCAGTGCGTTTTTTTTGTAGGTTCTGCAATATCTAGAAACAAAAGAAAGCGGGACATAGCAAGACGTATAGTAAGAAAAGGGCCAGGTTATCAAGAAGATTCGTAATAAAGAGGTAGAGAAAGACAGAAAATATAGAAATAGACAAGATAGTGAGGGGAAAAAGAGAAAAAGAGAGGGAACAGAAAATAGAAGGAGTAAGATCGGTTTAGGTATTCGAGTTCCTTGTTCTTTCTTCTTTCTTTCTTTCTTTCCGTTTCTTTTCTTTCTTTCCTTTCCTTTCCTTTCCTTTCCTTTCCTTTCCTTTTCCTTCTTTTCTTCTTGCCTTTTTCTTTTTCCTTTGCACACTTTCGGTTTCGTTCGTTTCGTTCTTTCTTTTTGTTCTCTCATCGAGCAAAACGTATTCCGTGAAAGAAACGCTTTCCTTCGAGAAAAGGAGGAAGGTGGAAGACACAAGTAGAACGACGCTGTTCCTAAAAAATGTAACATCGAGATCCACTTGTCATTCGCTTATTTCAATTATGATTCGTGCGTATCTATGCACTTGTCAGCATAGATCGTGATCGATACACCGATCCACGAGAACATCCCGCGATCTATCATTTTCTCCAAGTTTATTCATAGCAGGACTACGCTTAGTCGTGTAAACTTAAGTACGCCAGTATATCAACGACAGGTTTTCTCATTGTTAGTTGGTCGTTCGTTGCGTGTACGAATCATCGTCGAAAAGTATTTGTGTCCATTTGTGAATGAATGAATCGATCGATCGATCGATCGAGGGATAAATATGTTTCCGATCGTCCATCCTCTTCTCGAACGCTGGTTCGTGTAGTTACGTAGACGTACGATATCATCGATTAGAGAATGGAAAGAAGATAAATAAAAAATCGTGTTGTAGTTAAAACATGGGTGTTTCGTGTTCATTCGTTCGTTCGTTCGTTCGTCTACATGTGTTCTTTTCTTATACGCTGTATTTTTTCTTCCCATTTTTTGTTTCTTGTGATCGGTGGTATCATATCAAACTTGGAGTGCAAGACGCGATGACGGATTGGCGCAGAAATGTGGATCAAAATTACGACGTGGAGAACAAATGATGCACAGATTGACCGTAAACAGCACATAATAATAGTAATTAATAATAATGGAAATAATAATAATAAGAATGGTAATAATAAGAATAGGAATAAATGTATAATAATTAATAAGAAGAAAGAGTTAATGAGTTTGTGAGTTAAAGAGAAGTAAGAATCAAGAAGCCATTCGTTAATATCAAAGCTTTCGTTGCAGCAGTCGCGCCAAGCGTGAAGCCGCAGTTTCTTGTCAAAGCTCGTAATAAAAGGCTCGAGAGATCGATTGTTATTTCTTTTTTTACTTCTTTTGCCTTCGTTTAGCAGGTTAGTAGCAACGTTGTACAAAATTGGAGAGTTACTTCAATCAGTGAGGAGCTCTCGTGACGAAGCGAGGAAATCTGACGATTTTCGGTTTTTCTTTCCTCGATGGCATTATCGATCGTAGATTTTTTTCATCGATAAAGTTCAAAGACGTTTCGACACAAGGCAATATGTTTGCTGAATTTTGCTTGAGAAAATAAAAAAGTGTACGAATATTGGTATCTCTTGTTAAAAGGAGCGAAAGGATCAAGTAAAAGGTAGAAGGACAATAAGATTCATCGTAATAATTGAAAGGTGTCGAACAGAATTGATTGACATCTGTTCAAATTTTTTATTAGCACAAATTTCTGGATTTTTCTATTACTCGATCCATAAAATAATTCGGTCGAATCCCGCGTCTCATTGCCAGACATTTGTGCATAATAAACGAAAATCAGTTACCAGCGTATAAATTAAGAAATATCGTTTCACAACCAGTTAGACTCTGTACAGATTTATTTCCTTGTACATACAGTTCAGAACTTTCTTTGTGCCTCCATTTGTATTACCAAAGTAACTGTTGATGATATTCCACGAGTAACACTATGACAAACGAAAAACATCGAGCGATCTGGGCGCAGAAGGAAGCCGTAGAAAATAATAGCAATAAAATAGAACCATCACAAAATACGATTAAATGAAAGAAACACAGGAACAAAGAACGATATCGGTCGAATGATTTATTAGAGTCCGATGAGATCTGTTCTCGTTTCTTCGCCCCTATTAACCGCAGTGGCTGAGCGGACGGATTAAAATCCTCGTTTGAAAGGGTGCAGAAAATTACAGAAACAACGGTCATCGTGTTCCTCCGTCTGGTTGTGTCTCGACGGAATGGAAATTAACGAACGAAAACAGACTTGCGCGAATCTCTCGCAATTTATCACTCCTCTGCGACAGCTATGATTAATCGTTCTCTAAGACCCAATTTCGATCAGGGTTTTCGAGTAGCTGGAAAACCAGCGTGCCACGTTGCTGGTCATCACTTGGAAATTGAATTTAAACTGACACTAACGCGTGGTCGTCGAAAAATTTGGATGTAAATCAAGATTTCTTCGAATTTCAATTTACTTAACACAGGAAATTATTTAAATATCCTCGAATAATAAATTAAAATATATTCTCAAATATCTTTTAAAGTAAAATTTTCCATTTGCTTATAAATGCGAATAGATGTCTCCTCGTATCCTTCTGTGGATTTGTAAGATTCGAGTCTTCAGTGTTGAAAACGAGACTCTTCAAGATTGCTTCTTCTGGTTCTTTTTCGCGATGACGAGGTCGACACGACGATACGCGCAACAAAAGACGAGAATCGGTGCTATTCTATCGCGTTCGGTTGAACAACGAACGATCTCTGTCATCTACTTACTGCATTCTCACGAAACAGGCAGAACTTCGTAAAACAACGGGAGGAGCAACCATGGAAATAAAGAACAAACGAACGATACATCGATAAATACACTTTGCCAAGCGAGAAAAACAACAGATAGGTCGGGACAACTGTTTCGAGTATCGGGGTGCAACTGTTCGTTCAAATATACAGACCACAGCCGAGGAGATCGATCGTCGAGTACACCCGCATGCTGCTTCTTCGTCTAGACTAAAAGAAGTATGATATAACGACCGGAATAAAATTTCTACTAATCTATGATGGAAACATTGATTCGTCGACGCGTCTGTCTATCGTTGCCTTTTCCTACTTGAACAGGCGGAGACAACAGCGAACAAAAATGCCAATGAAACTAAAACAACGCGACAAGGGAGACGAAAATGGACGACGAAGGAATCAAGGAGAACAAAATACGTTTAGAAACGTCTAAATTCTGAAAAAATCAGGCATTTAAACGACATAAAATAGCAAGCGAAACGCAAATGTGGGAACGAGACGCAACTGGATCAGAGAAAAATTCGTCTCCGTACCAAATGGCGTAGATCGAGTGGTTCTTGGGATGGCATAGGGATGATATATAGGGCTGAATGGAAGAATAAAACGTAGGAGGGAGCACACTGAACACGGGCACATCGCCAAAAAATTTCGGGCAAATAGGGTTAATATACACCTAACACTCACAGGCAGACCTACGGTCAATCCAACCAACTTTCTCGTCTGTAGAGCAGCCATGTGGATAGCGTGTCGTGTCGAATACCTCAGACAGTATTTCCCTATTATCCTGAATCTTTTGTTCGGGAATGGATCTTTCTCTTTTCTTTTCTTTTCTTTTCATTCCATCGTCCCTTCTTTTCTCTTTTTACTTAGCTTTTCATACGTAACTCATTCGTTATCGAAGAAAAAAATTTTCCTGTTTTTAAAGTCGAAGAGAATTCTTGATTCTTAATTATCATCGTGTCTACTGCGTGCTTGGTTCAGCTATCATCATCGTTAGCTTCATGATACATCACGAAATAGAAACAATTACATGCATACTCTCGTTTTCTGTTTCACTTTCTCTCTATATGCAGAACTCGTTCTCCATATGAAACAAACATTAACGACTATCGATCCACATGGTCGATATACGTGCGCACCTCGTTATATAATCACTTCAGTTTGAAAAGTTATGCAATTGGAACACAGAGACACGATGACGATCCAAAATGAAGAAACAATATCATCGAGATCGTATCGAGAAACATTAAAATTGCTTGTTGAGATGCCCAGTATTCGACACGACTCAGTGACTATATATTAAAAACGAAACGCACGTTAGTACCTAATGGTTGAAGGAATTTTTCCAACAAAATTCGGCAGAAAAAAATATACATGACAACATGTCATACCAAATCGTTCCTAAGAACTTTCACAAGGATCGAGCTAGTCAGTGTAACATGGATACTTCGTGTCTGGATTCGTGTTCGTTGTTTTTAAAATTTAATTCGGCTGTCAATTTGGGATTCTACATGATCCATGTGACACTTAGTATTGTCGGGACTACGGGACTATGTGCTAGCCGGATCAAGAGCTTGTTTCACGAAAATTGAAACGGGAATAGAGGCTTCTTCAATGTCTAAGGTTGATATCTCTGACTCGGAGATTCTCTCAAGTTTGTCTCTCGACGCTTTCTACCACGTTTTCGAACGATCCACAGAACGAGACACTTCGCTCTCGACGGTTTAATTAAATTCGTATGTACTATGAAACATCGGGCGCATGTCAAGTAATCTGTCACGATGCAAGACACAGACACAGAAACGAACAGAACGAAATTTCTCTATCCTCTATAATATTTCATTCGTCATCTCACACCTCTATGTCATCGTGCAACAACATCGATTTCTAAGAAACGAAACTAAAAAAGACGAGGAAATAAACCAAGGAACGAAATATACATGTACAAGATAAATGAAAAAAAAAACAGAAACTAAAGGATAAAAATAAATAAGAAATCGATCACGATACAGCCACGCTGCGTAAGAAAGCTCTTGATCGGCTTCGCTTTCTTTTAGAAAATCGGGATCTAAAACTCTGTATATATATATATATGCTTGTGTATAACTCTGTATATGTATGTACGTATGTATCATTAAGGCGTGGTGTATGGTGTATCAAAACAGTATCCTTCGATACTGAGACTGAACAGAACAAACGAAAAAAAAAAAAGAAAAATAAAAAATGAAGATCACACGGCAAGACTATGCACGTTCTCTCTATGATAATATATAGGAAACTTCCAAACCAAACGACAACGAATAATCAATCAATCGTAAAAAACGGCCATAATAAACATCGTAACGATAATCAGTAACCGTAACAAAAATTTACTATATATATATGTATATATATAAGTAGATAATATTAGTAATGATCTAACGTATATATATATATGTATATATGTATTTATATTTATACGTAGAAACATTAAGTTTTAAGTTAACGAACGCTTGAATCAAGAAAGGGCATTTGGCCTTGGTTTCGGGGTTACTAGGCAGGCACACCTTGCTGGTTCGGTCTGGTTGGGGCGGTGTCGCCCGACGCTCGTAGTGCCTCTCCGGCTGTTGATAAAGGGGGATCTGCAAACCCATTCGGAAACGTGTTCTCGCAATACGCCTACTACTTGGATTTTTTAAATATTTTTTTTAGTTGTTTTTCTTTTTTTTTTTTTGAAGTGTTGTTCTGCGTGTCTTGGATGTGTTGGGAAGAATTCGCGAGGTCCCTCGCTATGCAGAGATTATTTTTGGTTTTTTTCGTTGGTTTTCGTGTGTACAGTAGATTTGTCACGGTAGTGATGGTCCAGTCTGGAATTGGTCCCGGCACTTTCAAGACTAGACTGTACCGAAAATTGGAAAAAGTATCCAAGACCAATTGTACTATAAAGGATAAATTGTTTTTAATTATACTCTTTTTTTCATTTTTTGTTTCTTGTTTTATTTATCTAACGCTTGTTTCAAGAACGCGGAGGATAAATTTATAACTTTCTTCTGACAAAAATGTATCAGATAGTAGCTAATTATAAGTTTGAGATTGTAAAAGAGAAGATTACTTCTTATATCACTCATTGGAATATAAAAGACTATATGGTTTTTGGATCTTTAAACATGAAATAATTGATTGCCTGTTTCATAAATGATGATAGTTTATTTGATAATTAATTAATTATAACTGCAGAGTTCTAGGGATTATAATAATAATAGAAAATCTGTAATATTTGGCTCGTTCTAGTAGTCTAGTCTCGTATTAGTCCCGAGATATTCAAGACTGGCACTAATTGATTGTGTGATGATACAGTCAGTGATAAAATAAGTATAATCAAATACTGTAGACTATGGAATAACAGAGTTTGTGGTCCAGTTAGATAATCCTCGTTGATTCTTGTTCATGGTATTAATAAACAAAATATTGTGACGATTTGAACTGATAGCCCAGACCCGAAGAAATTCTAAAACGTTCAACATTTGGTTTACAATTTGTAATCGGTTCACAATAACCGATCATAATATGTATATATTGTAACACGATATCATAATCTAGAATTAAAAAATTGTTTCGATATAATTTAAAATACGTAGTTTCTAATTTTAAACGAGACTTGGAATATTCATTTGTAAATATAATTTCGAATGTTACGATGAATAAAACTGACAAGTTGTAACAGAAAAATTAAAAGTACAAAAGCGTATAAAAATCGTATTCTCCACACAATATTCTAAGAACTACTAGAACGAAAAAAAAGAAGAAATTATGATAAACCTCCTCGTTAAATTACAAGTCAAGTTCGGCTATGAATTCACATCAATAAAAAATCTATGTTCGATGGATTTCATTCATTCCATTCATCGTATATTCGCTTTCAAACTAATAAATCAAACTTTGGAGGATCGAGTAACACCCGTACGACCGTGAATCCATCGTGGCTGGACCATTTGCCGCGAATCAGAGTCTAGAGTCTAAATCTGAAGTTAATCCCTAGGGTAACTAAACTGGAGCGTCGTTATAAATCAGTTTTAAGTACGCCCAAGAGTGCAGTGTATCATTACACGTGCTATTTTTAGCTAATTCACCGATGCTGCTGCATGACCAAGATACACGGAAGAATCTTTCGCGGAAACGGTCTGCTGATCGGTTTTCTCCGGAACATTTTCCGCTCTGCGGGACTAACTCCGCGAAATCGCATGATTTTCGGAGAAACGACGTGTCAGAACAATCCGACGTTTTTGCGGAACGCTTGCATTTTCGGCGAACTAACAGAAACGAAAATGGGTCAACGTTTTCGAATATTATTCTAGAAATTTTTGACGATGGTATATGGATATTTTGATGAAACGATAATTAATGATATTTAATATTATCAGTAATAATGTGCATGATGTATTATATAATTTGTTAATGATAATATTTTATTTAACGATGGTTAAATGGCATCATTGGATCGTATACCATTCATAATAATTTGAGTCAAGTTACTTAATCTTGGAATATTTTTTCTTAATTTTCGCTCTGTATTTTATACAATGAGATATAGAATTCAAATTAAATATTATAAAGTTGAACGTGATCTAAATCAAATTTATAAATATAAATTTGATCCAAAAATTTCGTTTAAAATGCAATGTTTTGGTTATCTACGATCCAATGATATCAAACTATGGTTGAGGACATCTGTAGAACCGTTTTAGATATTCGACAATTTGCGATTCACAAATTTTTTCAATTCATGAAGATTCTGGAATACATGTATATCCTGCAACTTGTAACTTTTAAATCGTAGAATGGAATTCAATAGAATAGAAATAATACGCGTGTTCCGACAATTTATGTATTGACTATTCTGCAACTTGTAATTTTCATATCGTAGGAAATGACGAAAATTCTGCGATTTTCAATCAATTCTTTTGGAACACGAACTTCTCACACACGATTCAATTATTTTATTATTTTATGTAAATTCCTTGAAGATAATTTCAATCGAAATAGAAAACAAATCCAGAGAAGCTTTTTCTTATTGAAATAACAAGAATTAGGTTTACTACAGGTGTCCAATATCGTCGAACGATGCAGATGATGACTAATGATGAGATTGGTGTTTCAATTATTCACGTCTTTTTTGAATATCCAGATGATTTGATCATCGATAGTAGTAACCGCAGTCAGCAATTTCCTGCGTTCCTTATAATCGTGCTCGTTAAAACCGAAGTTGTGAATCGATTAAGCTGAGATGGCCGAAGAATATCCGATTTTAATACCGTGATAGTACGAAGTACGTCAATTAAGGAAATTACCAGTCCCTTATTTCCTCGATTTTCTAGCTCAAAACTGATCTCAACTTGATCCTTCATCGAATCTTATAACCGATGATCCGGGCAATCAATCTCAAATACTTTTTCGTTACGAAGTTTAAAGATGTTAGAGGTTTCGTGTACTTTTAATTTTTTCAATATTATATACTTAAATAAAATCTAAAATAAATATTTGGAAAGTAAATTAAAATTTAACGAAAGAGAGATTTATATAGAATTCACAGAGAATTCGTGGCATAAAGCGAGTACGATAGATTCCATGGCTCGAAATAAATTGAAATTGAAGAATAATTTTTTGTTGCACGGAGCTTCGTTTCCCAGAAATATAACTTTGAAATTCAATCGCGTACTCTGACATTTATGTCTGTCATTTTATGTAATTGTTTTCGTTATAAATTGCTACTATATTTGTATTTTAAATATAACAAATACGAGAAAAGGTTATTTTATCATTTCGATTTATTTAGAATAGAATGCACTTGCGTCATGAATTATGACACACTCTATTTATGTTAACATTTTAACTCCACACTGTGCAAATTCCTGTAGAATTTACATTGTTTTATTGCTTAAAGATTTATATTGGAACATTATTTTTTTGACGTCACGAGTTTTTTTAGAATTTTAGGTTTTCTTGGATTTTAGTATCTCTCTTTAGAATTCTAAGACCTCTAAGAAGAACTTTAGGATTCTTCAGGGATTTAATTTTTAAATAACAGAATCTTTCATATACAACATTGAAGTTATACAAAACTCAATATACATAATGATGTATATCAAAATATACAAAGTATACAAAAATGTAAAATCCAAGATTTATTACAATCTACGTACTTTGAACTATTTCAAAATTTCCCTCAGGCAAGATTAAAAGCACACGAAACCTTTTAACATCGGAATCACGACGATTCGAAAGAAAAAAAGAAAGAGAGAAAAAGACATCAAACACGAGAAAATCACCGCGATATCATCGGCGTTTCGATTGCGACACGATTTTCCTAACCTGAACATTCTGTTTGAACTAACAAGATTAGGGTCTTCTGAGACTGACGGTGATTGGAGCGATGATTGAACCACGCGACGGAAGCTCGCCTCGACGAATTCTGGCTCTCGTCGAACAGAACGGAAAAAAGATTAGGGATAGATAAAACAAAAGCACAGAGGGAGGCAACAAGACGTTCTCAAACACAAGCGCAAGTAACATTCAGAGTATAATTACGGTGATTAGAAAAAAGGTTGCTCTTTCGAGATTGGACGGAAAGCCTGATTGATTCGTTGGTCTGTTCGTTGCGCCACGGCTCACGCTAAAGGCAAGACACAATCAAACTGACACAGAAAGGACTCTTAAAAAATCATACGTGAATATAAATACCAAGACGTGTCCTTTATACAGTAGCTCACAAAAATATTCGAACACTTGTACACACCTTTTATGAATATATTATATGTTATACGAAATATTTTGAAATTTCATTAGCATTGTAATGAGGCCCTATAGAATGACTATATCTATGTGATAAAGTCTAAAATAAATATGAATATATATATATAGAAATTATAAGTTGTTCAGTACAATTCATTTTGCAGAGACCATAAGAGTATTTAAATAGACAATTATTCGTTACATTAATGAACATTACTAATTTTTTATCGAATATATGCCTGCAATAAATATCTTATAATTTCTATACATATATGTACATTCTCAAATTTGATCAATGTAATCATAATATTCGTGTCTCATTGCAGTGCTAATGAAATTTCGAAATGTTTTCATAACACGCATGATACAGACACGTAAGTATTCTATGGTAAGTGTTCAATACTTGTAGAAACTTTTTTCGAACGTATTACGAATGTTTTAGCAGAAACTTTTGTATGACACACGACATGATCAAATTGGTAAAGTTTGAAAGAAATCTGAAAATGTACATAGCAGTTACGTAATATTTATTGCAGAAATACACTTCGCTATGGTTGCAAAATTATTTGAATAATTTAAACAGACACAATATTCGTTCTATCAATAAGTTCCGTATTTAATGGGATCGCGTTTAACACTAATTATAAGGCAGCTGTTCATTCTATATACTAATTTATATGTCCTATAATTTCTATATACATTATACATTCTCAGATTCCAAATTCTACCACTATAACCATAACAGTCGCGTCTCATTATAAGAAAAAAGTTTTGTATAATACACATAATATATTCACAAAAATTTCCTGTGATAGGTGTCCAAATACTTTCGTGAATTACTGTATATAAAAAAGGAAGAGAAGGAAAATATATAAAAGGGTAAAAAGTGTGACAGTTACGTTCGAGCAGGTCCTCGGCTAGATCCTTCGACACATCCTCCATGTATATCCTCTCGCTGACATATTTCACGATATATTTCATCATCTTTACGTTTTCCCCGTTTTAACTTAACCCATTACGTACTGCGTACGAAACATTGCATAGTTTTGCCTTGTCTAACGAACGAACGAGTGCTTTCTCAATGATTTCTGATCAATGTGAAAGTTTCGTTTTCTTCTTGGTCGCAGCTATAAAGTGTCCTGTCTCGTGGAATCGCATTAATCTCTTTAGTTAGTTTTCTCGGTGTATTGCTTGTTATGGAGCTGTTACTTGTACGTAATGTGTTAATACGTGGCTTATAATACGAATAAACTCTGCCGTAATAGAGTTTTCATATATAAAAGTGTATTAAGCATAACTTTAAAATATGTGTATGTATCTTATAATGTAATTTCTCAGTTACGACAAGATTATTCCCGTGTTTCATGCAGATGAGTTGCATAACAGAAAAAAAAAAAGAAAAAAAGAAAGACAGAACTTACTGAGCAACACAATAGTGGCGTGTTACGCCAAGATCCGATCGAACGAATTGGAGAGAACGCTTCCTCGACCCATTTTAAAATTCACAGAGGAAACGATCCGAATTTCCATCGTGCGCGTCTGGCTTGGGAACACGATTCTCTCTCTCTCGTAGCCAGATGCTCGGGACAATCGTATAAAAATAGTTCGCATACGAATAATCGAGAGTATATCGCTTTAATGCACATACACATACATACGCGTGGATCATGGAAGATCGAGCCAGAGGAGGAATTCCGCTCGAAGAGAGAAACTACTTACCTATCGCTAACGAGACACGATCTGGCCGGTGGAACACCCTCGCGAGAACGCCTATTCGACCGGAAACACACTCGAGAAACCGTCTTCGACGGAAATATATCAACGATATATGTTTCTGTACCGAAATTCACGGCCTGCCCTCGTCAGCTCTCATGCACGTGTGTGTGTGTGTGTGTGTGTGTGTATGTGTGATTTTATATAAAATTGGGCTCTTCTCACGTGCCACTTGTACATATTAGAGAAATTTCTCGTGTTCGTATATCGTCGAAATTAAAGAATGAGTTAAGAGTTATATAATTAGAGAAATATCATCTTTGTTCGAGATTGGGAGATCTGAGGAAAATTATTAAGGGAGTTTGGTTAAATTGATACTTGGAAGACTTGGAAGTTCCGAGCGTTTGTGAAAAGCAATTACGTATAAGGCGTTGATTGCTCAGAGATTGGAACGGTTATGAAATGTTCTTATCGTTAGGCACTTGGAAGAATTATCTCGATTGTCGAGATGCATGATTATAAATATTTTTATGAAAATTAATAAATAAATTCGTGAAACATCATTATGGTGATGACCTTAAGCGACAAAAGTTATTTTTTAACTATTGAAAAGCAGACATGTGAAATGTCCTATTCGGAAGTCCGAAGAGGTTAATTGTCAAAATCTGATAAATCAATATTTCGTGTTGAGAATTGCTAATGTCTAACATTGTCACTATTATCATCGATCTTCTAGTCTTTTAATTCTCACATAATACTTAGAACTTTTCTCAGACTTTCAACGTTCTAAAAATAAACCACTGTATAATTCTATCAAATTTTAGTTTAAATAATAGTGAATAAATTTCTTTATAAAATAAATTAGAAAACTACGGACATTTATGCAAATTCATATTCTTACGAGCACAACGAAAAGGATGGAACTTAAATAATGATCTGTTTTCTTTAAATACGAGTATTTTGGATATTTTGTACATTACTATACGTTATGTGCATTCTATTCACTTTATAGATTTAAATTTTTCGTAAATGTATAAATATGCACGATCTAGCTAAACTTCCCAATTCGAACTACGCTCGAAACAACATCGACTAGTCATATCACCATTAAATAATATTTAAATTGAAGAAGACATTATTGTAACAATATCACACATCGACGCAAGTAAGAGATCATAAAACAGGTCATTGTACAAGTGGTAATCGCGTCATAGGAAGAGATACGGAGGATTTTTTACAGACTTTCTTTCACAGAAATGCTGGAGATATTTGCGATTGAGTAAGAGCCGCGGAGACGCTGTCAATTGGTATAATAAATATACACAACGAGCAGACGGAGATATGTATAATTATATACATGTATGTGTGTTTTTAATATGTTTTTAGTGTAAAAAGTTTGTTTTCCGAGGGATTCCCCGCAGTGGTGGAAGATAGACACGCGGCCTCGCTGTGTTTCGCTCAATCTGTCGCCTAACGAAAATCAGAACCAAAGAAAAACAAAAAGAAAAAGATAGAAAAACTAAAAGAACAAAAAGAAAAACAGACGGGAGAGCCTGGATACTGGTCCCGACGAAAATTCTACCCATATAAAATTCGGAATTAATTGGTCGAGGCGAAGCTTTTTCGCCTTTGCTGTAAACGAGACGTAGTTCACCTCGACCCAGACACGTGGGCAGACCGGCTGAGAAAAAGTTTGTGGGACTGTCCGTGGATGTAACGAAAGGAGATCCACCACTGGTGTGAGAACTTCTCCTGACTCGATCGGTCACGTCCATTCTGTTTCTCGTATCACATAATTGTATTGTTCTCTATTAAGAATATTTATGAATTTTTTCATAAGCCTATACCTATGCACATGTATAAATGTATGTATGTATGTATTGTATAACATCAGATCATTGTCCTTGGACAGACAACGTATGCAGGGACTTGCATCGGGCTCCTTTAATTTTTTTTTTTTTATTTACCTTCAGTTTTTCTCTTTTTGTTTTACCATACCGTGATGAACACGCACGCTATATTATACACTTTATTACATATATCATATATTCTGCGACAAAACGCGGAATTGATGCTCTGTAAATGCAGACAGTTCCAAAAACTGACCGTGTGGTACATGTGGCATCAAACGTATACACGGTATACGTACTTGCACGCGTATGAAAAAAGAATGGAAACCACGAGGGACCAGCCAGGCCCCATCATCGTCGTAGATAAAAAGGAAACATTGCAACGAACGGCGACGCAAAGCTGTACAGATAGACAGCGCGGCCAGATAGGGAGGTTGTAAAGGTAAAAAATAAATAAATATAGATATATAAATATATATAGATATATATATAGGGAGAGACAAAAGAAAGAGTCAGTCACTTTTTGAAACTGACAAATAAAAGACACGACGACGAGACGCTTGGTTTCTTTCATATTTTTGTACAAGGATCACACGAGCTGTGGGTATATTATATGAGGTGTATATATATATGTATGTATATATATATACTATATATATATAAATAGAATATCAAATGAAAAAAAAAAGATATATATATATATACGGTGCTTGGTATAAGAAACAATGGTAAACACTCACATAGACCTCTTCCCATTGCGAGACATACCGCACCAGTCTTGACAATCGTAGTAACCTAACCAGCGACAACAGTTTCGCAAGCCTGAGGATCCTGAGAGCACGGCCAGCATGCAGGATCTGGAAGGACTCGCTAAAGTCCTGAAACTGACGATTCAGACGATTATCCTATGGGAACGTTGACTCTCTACGCGGCCCATCAAAGCTGCGTGGAATTGAATCTCAGCTTGCCGCCATCGGGAGTAAATGAGAGCGGTTTAAACCGAGTTTGCGTTGCCTAGTCTACCGGGATTTTCACGGAAATTATAGCGCGTTGTCAAGATAGAGTTAATTAAGCCAGAAGCTTCTAAAGGGATCCTTTAGAAAAATTGGTAAAGGGTTGTAAGTTGCGAGAGTAATTTTGCTACAAAGTTTGAAAGTAACGATCGTAAGCTTAATTTAACGAGCACTATTCTTATTTCAAATAACGTTGTAATTTTTCCTGCTTGTCGTGCTGTATTATCTGGTTTATTCATTTTATTATTTTTACAGGTAGTAGTTCTCGAATTGGCACTTCACGTTAGTGCGGTATTAATGGAAAATTTGTAGTTGTGAGAAAAATCAATTAGAATACAAGAATGAAATTGTTTGAAAAGCTTTTAACTTTGTTTAATATTAATATTTCATGTGTACATCGTTTTAAACAGCTCTCATTCTCAGATGATCTCATCGTAGTGTATTACGTCTAACGCAATTTCACAATTGTATAGAAACACTGTTAGGTATAAGAGAACATTGAAATTACACAAATATTTGCAAAGTATAACGATCATTTTATTCCGCGAATCCAAAGTGTTCACATTTGTATCTCACTGACAGAGATACATGTGTCGAGTAAACTGCAACGAATTAATTTTCTCTTAAAGTGAACAGTTGGAAGTCACACTGACTTTCAAGATGTTACTTACTGTTCAGGATGTAAATTAATTTTAACTTAACATCGAAATAAAGAACAAAAAATTAAGTGCCGTAGGAATACGAAGAATTGAAATATTGGTCTCGTGTACCAAGAAACAGCTATGATTAATTTATTTACGCAGCTGGAAAGATTATACGTTGAAATGTTACGTATCTCGTCAAGGCTCGTGTAAACAGATTAATTACATAAATCGAGTTTGCAGAGAAACTAAAACACAACTCTGGCTTAACGAATTAATGCAAGAAATATGTACACCAGAGTGAGGATAATTAATATGCACTTACTTGATTAAATATGAGGAAAATGTAGTCTAGTGGTATGGAGGAAATGAGGTCGAGAAAGAACCAAGTCCTGAGGTAGTGTTTCGCGATTAACTTCGGGTCCAGGATCACTTGTTCGGCGTTATCCTGTTGCATTATGCCTGGAAGCAACACAAATAATACACATTTTAACCTTTATCGAATCAGACATTACTTATTCCTTATTTTCTTTTATCTCGTATGTGTTTAAAAAATAAATTATTGTTAATTATTCTCATTGCTTTTAAAATCTTTTAATTAATTTAAGAAAGGGATTGTCAGAATCAAGAAATTGATAATTAGAATATTTTTTTTAACTTAAAATTATGATATAATTTCCTTAATCAAATTTCTGACAAAGAAATATTTTTTAATAAGATTTTTTGTAAAGGAAGATATTTTAATAAAATGTTTAATATTGAAAGATCGTTAGTAAGATAGTTGACAAATTTAATATTTCCGAATTAATTATTATATTTGTATGAAAACAGCAATCTTTACGTAGCTCTTAATTTTTTAAGTATACAAGCGTTCTAAAGTTCTTAAATACTAACTTTATATGAATCACATTTTATAAAAATTATTAATTGATTTTTAAAGTAACAAACGCTTCGTAGATCTGAAACCACACACGTTCTTAATAAATACAGAATTTTTGTACAATTACGTGCCTCTACAACACATCTATATTTACATTGAATGTTACTTTGAAGTTTCTGAAAAGCATCAGTGAGTTGGTGATTACGCTTTGATCGCAATAAGTGGACCTTCAGAAATAAATAGAAACTCTAACAGCGAATTAACACAAATAAATAGAAGTGGAAGGATCAATAGTGCCTCTTTTGATGGTCAAACTAAGAGAGATAGTTCAGTGTATAATTTATATGTATATGCAATTGCATGTTGGTACTCTGAAGTTTATAATGTGGCTTTTCTCACATTTGCCAGCAGATAACTATTTCTGTATGTGTTCATCTTCTCATTGATTTTCTCAATCCCTCGAGGATTGAAAATTATCTAGGCTAACGTTTACCTAGACGGTTTGAGTATTTTGTCGTTCATCTAGAAGCTTTTTGTAAAAATTGTTATGTGGATAATTTCATAAGATAAAATTTTGATTTCTTCATATTATTTTCTTAGATCTCTTTGATCGATTTATTGTATCGATAGATCAATTTCGGCATTTACATGCAACGTAGTAATTTAGTTATTGTTAAATGTAGCTTCACATTTTATTCCATTTATTTTTTATTTTCTCAATTAATCTCTCAATTAATAAACCCATTCACTTTTAGATATTTCACTTTTCTAAAAATTTAATCTCCAAATTTCATTATCTACATTATCATAAGACGTTTCAAGACAAGAACGATCAAATCTAACAATTTCCCTCATATTTAGTTCTATATTAACCAAGAATTTCTTGTTTCACTTCATTAACGTTATAGACCCATCCATCCACCTGTAGATCCTTATTTTTCCAAATCCTATTATATCGTCGCAAAACATTTCGATGCAGAAATAATAAAATATATCTAACAGCTGCAACGAAATTCTATTTTTCCCGTAAACGATCACCTCATTGGCATCCAAACATTTCATTTCTTTATCGACCGTATCCGGTCCACCTAGCGTCCAGTCGTTAATATTCGTCACGCGAAACGCAATATTGGTCAACGACTGTTAATCTGGATCAAGAATTCGCGACAATCGCAAATCGACGCAGTTCACGTGCAGTGTTTAACGCGTACAATGGTTCTCATCGGACACGGCACGTGACCTAATTTCCCTCCGTTTCTGGGATCCAACTCAAACGCATTTCAAATTAATCCCTCGGCAATAACGAAAACGTCTGAGCCACTATACGTGTCGAGCAATGTTATTATTGCACGGAACCTGTTCTCGCTTGAAGGGTTGCCAACCGAACGTGCCTTCACCGCGACGTTTCCCTTCTAGATTTAATAACCGCCGACGATGCATTTAGGAAGCTCTTGATGTGTAGGTTCTCTCGATAGGTTTCCAATGAAGGAGCGGCTCTAGGATGTTTTCGAATAGTGTGTTTGCTATTGGTCGATGCTTAGCGAATTCAATTATTTGGGTCGTAATTGAAAGCGGGTTGAAGCAGTGGACAATGAGATGGACGCAATACTAAAGGAAACTTGAATATAGTAAACAATATCAAGATCTCTTGATATCTTGGAAATTACTCTTATACGTACTTGAAAATATGGGCAATACATTTTTTGGAAATAGGAAAATTCGAAATGAATCGTTTTTTCAGAAACAAGGATTATGTCACCTTCGTAACGATAAGAGTTCTTCTTCTTTTATTTAAGAGAGCTATAATAAAAGTAGTTCTTAATATTATTTATTGTATTCAAGTGTACAAGTAGGTTTGCAAAATGTATTGTAGCGAGGAAAATTTCGTGTAAAGTATCGCAATTGGCTACTAGAAATAAGTATAAATTAAACAAAATTTTGTATTTTAATATTATTGAACAGTAATAAAATAATCCTCCTCATGTTCTAAATGTGATTAAAGAATTCGTACAATTTCCTTTGTAGAAATTAGCTCTTTCAGTCTATTTTCCGTTATTCAAACCGCCTTTGATAAAACGAGATTGGATCCTCCAGTCCCGCATCGGAATGTAACTTCATAAAAATGTAATCGACTCGCGTTAAAGCCACGATTCGCTCGGTTCCATGCTTTTGTTCGTTCCCTTTCACGATTTTCCCGACAGCAACCTTCCCTTTAATGTCAACAATTACAAGTTCCTTCTTTTCAAACTTCTGCCGAGCTTTCTGAAGGCGGTGACACTGACGTTATCTCAAAGGGGGCTGCAGCTCGAAGCCTTTTCGCAACAATATTACCTAATCGTGACCAAATGGAGGAAAACACGAAAAATTCTGCTGCGAGAATTTTTCGAATAAAATTCTATCAGTTTCGCTTTAGCTGTTAATCAATAGCGAACGTGCGATAATTAGTCCGCGGATTTTTATGGGAAAATTTGAAAATGCAAAAATACGCGTAAAAAATGAACTCCTTACGAAAACAACTGACGAATATCTATAGGAAAAACGCACCCCTTTAGACACCTGTGATTTAAAAAAATCGCATTTATTGTACGTTGCTAATATCATTATTCCACTAGAAGACACAAACCTCGAAATTCCTCGAGACAACAAATCCTTCTTTCTCTCCAAAGTTCTGTCCAACTTTAATCTATATACGAATTACCCTCACTTCTTCATACTAGAAAAGACATGTATTAAAAACAACACGACTTTTCATATAATTTTTAACGTTCACGTAACTGCACATGAAAACAAGAATGCGTGGTATAGTTAACTGAATCGTCGCGTCGGTCGTTTAGGGAGGAAGTAGAGATTTGGGTTGGCCCGATGAGAGGAGCACGGAATGGGCGACAGAAAAATGAGAAGAGGAACGAGGTCGACCATTCTTTCCTCAATGTCCTTTTCCCAACGTGCACGCGACAATGCAAACTTTGCATCGCTTCTGGCTTCCCCTTCCGCGGACACGAGGTTACCATTAGTCCCAATGTGATCGTCCAGCAAAATGCCAAGTCTTTTCGTCGCTTCTTTTTGTACCTGGGGATCGAACGATTTTAGCTGAATACTTCGGCACACCGTCGATAATGCTTTGAAACGAGCAAGCGGACGGACCTCAATTGGAACGAGAAACTTTTTAGACGACGAGATTCGCGTTAGCAAATGGTCTTCGATTCCCTAGGCTTGCCTCCTTCTTTTTTATTATCGCAGGACTTTAAATTGTATGAATGTGTGTTTAGTGACCGACTGGTGATTGTTATATCTAGACTGCTGACTTTTATGCATTTATGCAAAATTTCAACATATACAAATGCACAGGACGAACAGAATATGCAATAATATGTGAAATATCCAAAATGGAGTGTACACTATAACTTTCAGTAGGCGAAACAGATTTCTATTTGGATTATCTTTTTAATTTGCGTTGATAAAATATGAACCTACGCAAAAATTGTATTTATATTACGGATAGAAATTCTCTGAGTAAACAAATATGCAAACGAAAAGATGACTGTCGAATATTTTATGATTTCGAAACGGTTGAAACAGTGTTTCATAGGAAAACGAAGTTTGCTGAAAGATATAACCAGCTTTCTTGACTTTTTCCTTCCTTTTATACTATGTGTACAGATTGTATACTAAAATATAGATTCCGGCAATGTTGAATATGTATTTATGTTGAATTTTTAGTACAGAACATTTGTATTCTTTCTGCGAGAGCGAACGTTGTAATTTTTCTCGCTTTTATCTCTTTTCTTTAGGTAGCTTACAATCTTTACTGTCGTGGTTTTGATAAATCGTTATTTTTCTGCTTCTCAGCATTCGTTATTTTGGCTGGTACACTGATTATTGATTATCTTGCTCTCTAAAACGTTACATTAAATGTTATTTGTGCTTTTGGACGTTTGGATAAATTGATTAGGATATTTTATTGTGCGCAACTAATTATTACCTGCAATTTTTAAGATTAAATTTTTTTAGTTTCAAATTACATGAGTTTCGTACGCAAACTCACCTGTCCTGAAGTTGACGACAATGTCTATGAGGAATATCGTGTCGGAAAGGCAGTTGAAGGCTATCCACCTAGTGCTTAGGTCGTCATTGAAAAAACTAATGGCGACTGGCAGAATTATCAGATTAGCTACCAGCAGGAGGAGCATGCAGAGATCCCAGTAGAATCTGAAATCAGAAAGGAAACCAATGTTATTAATTCATTACTCTCCATTACTTGCAAAATATCTACATTGTTATGTAATAATATTGCTTGTCAGAGAAATGTCCAGTTGATAATAAAATTAACAAAATTTTTCAATTTTTATTGAAAAACACGGAATCATATAAATCTGAATATTATGTGCCGTTATTGTCAATAATTTTCAGGAACCACTCTTAATGTATTTATGGACAACAGTTCAACAAAACAGTAGAATTACAGTAGAATAATCGTCTTAAGTAGAATATTCCGTAATGGCCAGACACAACGCAGTCTAGCGATGAATATTGTTCGATTCAAGAAAATGAGATCAAACATGAACTTCTTATATCGATATCATTCATAACCAATATTTTAGACAATATTTACGTATACATTAACAGTCTTAATTAGCATTTTTTAATACTCTTTTCGCAATAATTGTATAGTTAAATTCTTGTATCACAAGGAAATTTACATTTTAAAAGGAATTTTGCTTTAGAAAATAGGAAGAATGCTAAAGTCACTGTACAAGGTTCTAAGAAAACTTCTTTCAGTATCTTTCATACTTTCTTTATTTTTCTTTTAAATACTTTTGAAACTGTTTCTTGCAATATGTTTTTACATTTTTTATTATATCGTATACCGTTGACGTTATTGACTTTGCAAATTACTTTGACAAGTGGAACAAGACTTAAAATCAACATTCCAATATCATAAATGAATACTTTCGACGAGTCTAAAAAATCGAAGTCTAACTCAATGCAAATATCTCAACAAATGTGAAAGTTGCGAAAACGTGTTTCAGATGAAAGTAGTTGGATACCAGAGAACATGCCAGCAGATCGTGCTGATGCCTTGTAAAGATAAAGTTTATTTCTCGAAATAGAAATATACGTCCTTCAATACATATTTTTATAGTTAACACTGAAACATGCATATTTCTATATTTTTATATATAGGGTGTTTCGCTTAAATCATCAAAATCATTTCCCTTGCTACTAGAAATAGCAGAAGTTTAAGTAATTTCAAGACATGTATGTCATGTGTATCAATACAACACTTGTCAATATATATATAAAAGTGAATAAAACAACGTTTAATAATGTTTCAGTGTCTGTGAAATCATTTAATAGTGTTTTTATAATTCATTTTTTAATATAAGATATATGTGCCTTTGAAAAATATGCGAGCAAATTTCATGTGATTCAATCGCATTAATTAAAAAACGGAAAGAAAACACCCACAGGATGATTAAAACGAAACGTTTTCCTGTCTCGTGCCATTCAAGAGCTCTCAGCTTCCTGTCTCACTAAATTAGCCAGTTCTTTTCCTTTCATTCTCAGGATCAGTCACAGCCTTCCCTGGATTTTGCACTAGAATTTTGTAATCCAGGCCCAACGTGTAACCTACTTACTTCAAAAGGCTGCGGCCTTCTTCAAACCGGTCATTCCATTTATTGTCTTTCCGGGCCAACTTTACTCAATTACCAAGACTTAAGCCAACGTTTTAAGCGCATCTACCACGTGCTCTGCTCGCAAACGTCGACCAGAGATTTTATTTTCATTCTGTTTACGGTAGAATGCTGCGCCTTACGACGAATTTACGTTATCCGGATTCTTTTCGTACCGTTCCTCGGCTAACGAGCTGCTAAAAGGGAGAGGAAGAAGGAATATCGGTCGTAAAACCGCAAGAAACGCGCGAAAATTCCGCCAACAATGACCTTTCCTCGCAAATATTGATCGAGGCTCTTGCATTTTATTACTGCACTTCAAATATACGGAGTGTTTCGTTTAACTTTAGAATCTGAAATATTCTCTGACGTAATTAAAATTTCATAAAAATACTTCTTACGAGAGTTGCTTCTTTATAGCTTGTGTTTCAACAGTCAGAATTTACATACATTTTTACCACCTGCGATTTATGGAAGTCTTCGAACGAAGTAGCAAATATATATTAGATTGGCTTTCCAGCAATCTATTATATTTTCTACGATAGTATCAATGCTTTGAAAAATATTTTTCATTTAAAAAAGGGCTATATTTTTTATTTAAAAAGACCTATCCATTTAAATAATTTTGTGTCTAGAGAATAGACAATTATAAATAAGAATATTATATTGGAAAGTAAAAAATGTCAACTAAAAGCAGTTGATCCGTTTCTTTTGAAGAAAAAGTCGTTAACAAAATCCACGTCCGACGACACGATATATGAGCTGTTCACAGGGCAAAGTGGTTAACTATATTTTTTGAAATTTTCGAAATCTTAGTGCCAATGCGTTTGCTCGATGCTTCTCTTATATAATTTCATCAATTTTCTTTACTTTCCGTATTGTGGACTTAACCAATTTGGCAAATAAGCCCCTCGTATAATTGTTTCGCGTGTGTACGCACGAAAATATCACGCACCAGATACGCTTTTCGTTCTCGGTTGACCTAGAAGCACTCGTGAAATCATTAAAACGGCCCTGGTTGAATAAGAAAAATGACGATTCGCCGTTATCCCAGTAAAAGTTTCAGTCTTGTCTGTGCGCCAAGAGCATTGCTTTTTCTCGAAGACACGGAAAACACGGGCTGAGAGAATGTTCTCCAAGGGCGAAAGTTTAATTAACAGACCTCGGCTGCTTTTGTTTCGACTTACTTTCAGCTTCACCTTTTCAGCGTTTAAGTAGTCTAGGGGTCTAGGGGTTTAAACGAAGTGGCAGCTTTCGAGACAGCGGAAATATTGTTGCAACTGTTTGTTGTAGATTTTTGGTGCAAGGAAAATTGTAATTACAATTAAAACGCAATAATCAATTTAGAAGATGCGATTAATTATTGTTCCGCCTAGCTTTTCGTTAAGTTTGCGTTTACTTAATTTTATCTTAAGTTTCCCGTATTCAGATTTAGCGGAAGTAAGAATATTTTCTGATTCGAAATAGCACGTGGTTTCTTTAATTGCAAGTGACTGACGAGAAAACGAGATAATTAGAATAGATTAAGTAATTATACACATGGCTAACGACCGTTGATGACGCTTGATTATACAATTCACGCACAATAATTTCTTGCCGGCCAATGAATACCGTTTTAATCGTATCATCATTGGTTACAACTTTGAAATCGTTCAAATAATTATGAACGGTTGTGTTATAATCTATGACTATTCATCTGGTTAAACTTCGCACTTTCGCATTATAATCTCTACACATTTTAAAGAATCCAAAATTCGTTCCTCGTTAATCGCTATTTCTTTAATTCGAAGAATCAATAAAATAAAATTCTATCGTTTGCGAAATGAAACCGAAACCATTTCCTGAAGAGCCAAGGAAGCTCTCCGTAGATCACAACATATATTATAATCTACAACTATTATCATCTCATACTTTTGAGTTACAATTCTTGTGCGCTGCAAAATCTAAAATTAGTCCCTGGTCGACCGATACCTCTTCAATTCGAAAAATTCAAACCTGCGTATTCTACTTCTACCACAAAAAAAAAAAAAGGAATAAATATTCAACCCTTTGCGAAATGAAACCGAAACCATTTCCTGAAGAGCCAAGGAACCTCTCCGTAGATCACAACATATATTATAATCTACAACTATTACCATCTCATACTTTTGAGTTACAATTTCTGTGCACTTCAAAATCTAAAATTAGTCCCTTGTCGACCGATACCTCTCCAATTCGAACAATTTAAACCTGCATGTTCTACTTCTACCACAAAAAAAAAAGGAATAAATACTCAACCCTTTGCGAAGTGAAACTCAAACGATTGCCCGAAGAAGCAAGGAAGCTTCGCTACAAGATAGAAACAAAAAGAGGGAAAGAAGGGTGGTGAAAGCGCAATTTCTGAAAGGTCTGCTTTAATCAGTTCGATTCCAGGCCAGCCAGGCAACATTGGCCCACTTCGCCGAGTAATAACGTAGCTACATCGCATTGGGGCAATAAATGTGCTCGTAGCTCGCACGAAGCTGCTACAAGCTTGGCTCGAAAACCACCATCGAAGAGGAGGGCAGTTTTCTTCGTCAGCACGCACCGGTGAACGCGACCTTCCGCCTTGACACTTTCGGTGGAAAACCGAGTGGTTGTTTATTCCTTTCTTCCACCTTCATTTCGAGACCTATCTCCACGTTTCCGTGAAATTTCTTCTCTTTCGAGGCTTTGTGTCTTTGACAGAGCGAAACCTGCAAGCTTCTTATAGAGATGCTTCGTCTTTATTATGTCAGAGGATAATTTAGATTCAAATGAAAGTATTGAACGTTTTTAGCGTCGGCGTTAAAAGCTTTTGTGAATTGAAAATGAAAAATTAAATGAAAATGAAAAAGAAAAAAGCGATTATTAATAAGTAAAAATAGTATATTCAAATAATTTTGTACGATAGAATTGGCGGAATTTTATTAAAAATATACTCGTTTTTCTGATTAGTTTTAAGCACCAGTAAACACGAGCAAACAATATTTTACGGATATATTCAGACAAAGATTCTTAGCACTCTAATCAGAGATATGCGAATGTTTATGAAAATTCAACGTAACAATAAATAGAACTAAAGAAGTGAAGCTTAAACAGAGATTTATTCCAGTCGCTAAGTATTATTATTTTATGACGAGTACTATATTTCCGATATCTTATTTTTTGCGTGCTATGTGGAATGTGCATTCTATTATATTGGCGGGCTTTTAAATTTCCGATAGCAATTAGAGTTCGAAGAATTTTTGTTTCAATGCGTTTGTAAAAATTCGCGTAGGAATTTTGTTCATCCGTGTCTACATGCTGTTGTTTAAATTTGCCAGAGATTTGTGTATTATTAATAAAATTCCACTAATTCTCTAATATAAAATTCTTTTTATTTTTATCTAATTTCTATTATTTTGTAGAAAATGATATTGTTTCAGTAGAATTTAGTTTAATTTGAAACTTCTAAGATATGTTATAATATAATAAACATGATTTTGCAAATATTTAATATTTAATTTTGATTATTTTAAATATTTCAATAAGTATTTTGTAGTCATTGGTGTATTTTGATAAATAAATCGAAATTTAGAACTCTCGAAATTTTTTTCTGGAAACTTTCATAAAACCACTTCAAATATTCTTTCGAGGAAAGTGAACAGTTCGACATTCCAGAGAATCTTTTGCAATATTTCTAGACGGTGAACGTGTAGGACGATCCACAGAATATTCTCCATTCACTTGCTACTATTTCATTCATTATCAGATCGTACGGACGAATGAATAAAATTGTTTGAATCAGAATGAAACTAAAGAATCGTTTTGAAGGCTCTTTAAATATTTGCCCAACCTAAAATTAAACTGCCATTTGACCGCCATAAATAAAAAGAACGGGGTGAGGCGGGGTGAAAACGATACGATCGAACCGGAAAGTTACTACAGCCCACGCGTTTTCCAATTCAATTTCAATCCCAATACTTTCAGACTCCTTTTCAAATGTTTGAAGAAAGGTTAATTACGAAGATGTTCGATCACGAAGAAAACAGCGAATTGATATCGCATTACAGTTTCTTCGTTTAAAAATCTACCAAAATGAAGGTATTTACCCTTAAGTAGAGATGTCAATATTTTTGCTATTAAAAGTGTAGTCTGTCAGATTATGTGATTATAACCAGTTTACAGATGTCTATGCACTCATGGAAAATTTACACGAGCTCATATATATACATAGAATTGTGTCATTACTAGCAACTCATAAATAATTGATAAAAGAGGATATTTTTCTCATAATTCAAGAATTCTGAAAGGATTCGTTTTACTCCTATCACTATTTAAAATATCTGATATTTTGAATTTAATAGAGAGCTATCGATCCATTAGTTTCACATACGTTTAAATATATTCATCGATGGAACTGTGTGTTGGAATTCGCGTTAAACAGCCTTCTTCGAATCTCTTTTTCTAACACCCTGTACGTGCCACTAGACACTGACCTAAAAGCGTCGAGAGATTACGCCTTGGCGATAACCATATCCCTAAGAGTCGAGATTTATGCGCGACTTTTTACACGAGAATCTGTTTTAACGAGCACACCGCGTGGCCAGCTCCGCAAATTCCAGACAATTTAGAGCATTTTCGAGCTTGTCTCCTGCCAACATTTTCGTTGGAACTGGACCTATCGTTCTCGGAAGCTGGAGATATTAAATACCTAGTTTTATTCCTCAGTTGCTATATTATTCGAATACGGAAAATACAAAGGCTGCAAAGAATAGAATTTTTCTACGCTTTTCGTGCAAACTTTTGTTAATAATTCCTAGGTCATTGTATAATAAACGTCGTTTCTTTAACTAGTTTTTGAATGATAATTTTTTTTATTAAAATCAGATTCATCTAAACTTGTTTGTACAATTAAGTGATCGTAATTAAGCGATCCTTGTTTCTGATCTTTACATATTGGAAAGAGTTGCTTCTTTAATCGTAAGAAGACGCAAACTCTTTCAAATTTCAAACTTGATAAATTGCATGGTATCAGAATTTGAAAATTTCTATAAGTCGATTGTATGAAAACTCGAGGCATTTAAAGTATTCTTAGAAGTTGGCAATCAATGGACTTCCATGAATACTTAGAAACTTTTTAGCGATGTAACGTCATAAAGCTTGTAACAAGTGATCGTACAATGGCTCAGAATTCTTCGAATGCTACTTAAAGTTAGATGCTGATAGATTGTTCCCGTTTAATGCAGTGATGCAAATAAGGATTAATGGGGTAATAATTCAGGATGAGAATTCGCAACCCTTGCCTCAACTATTTTGTATCATGCTTGTTAGAATACAAGTCTGATTAATAGTTTCTCGAAGACTAATTTACCTGAATTTAACTAACATCTACCATTTCTAATTCTTCTTATTAACAGTATTTATATTACTTTTATACCGAATCTTAATTTCCGCCCTTTGGTCGTAGATGATCGTAACTTTTGGATTAGACTTGAACTTTATGTATTAAACGATAATTTATGTGATGTGATAAATTTTATGAGATATATAATATTAGGTTGTCCGAAAAGTGTCTTTCTTTTACAGACACGTCTTTTGCAATAACGTATCTTTATAAAAACATGAAACCTAATCTGTCGAACGTTGTGATCTCTATTTTGATAGAACAAAATGGATCATACGTAATTCGATAAAATAATATAAAACGAAAAATGTTGTACATCCATTATTTCCTTATAAAACGAAAGAAACTTTTCGGACGACCTAATAGAAGTAACTTCCATTGTTTTGACAATTATAACAAATATCATGATCATATTAAATATTAAAAATATCGAAAAATACTTCGGCAAAACTTAAACATACGAACAATGCAGAAGAACAAACAACGCATTTATTTGCCTAAATATCTGGTCTCACAGAGGCCAGTTAATAGGGAATCTACCGTATATCGATTTATCGGTGTTATCAATATTTAGCCGTAGTGTTATCAATAGTTGTAAGTACCTTCAACGCTAGTTTAGAATAGTTTCAAGGGAACAAAGTTCGATCTTAAGCAGAATCCATGTATCGAGACATGCGGTGTATTCATGAATTATTGCACATTTCATGGCCGTATGAACGAGAACAAACAGCACCATAGTTCCTTGGGTACCTTCTTCGAAGCGAGTTATGACAAAGGACCGTTGCTCGACCGACTAAAATCGATTTTCATCTCGTTGAAACGCGTCGTTCGTAGTTGAAGTGTAACTAGCGATCCAACATTGTGCACAGATTTCTATGAAACTTTGCGAGCTGATAGGCAATTGAAGAATATTATGCACACGCCAGTCTATATGCATTGAAACCGAAACAGTTTCCCGAATGTTTTATTGCGAGCAGAAAATTTTACGTCCACGGGATCGAGTGTTTGTAACTCGATTCATTAACTGATATTTCAATAACGGTAATAGTAATATTATATTGTTATTAATATACTAATTATTATTGTCGCTATAATAACGTTGTCTTGGCCCTGAATTAACTTCATCGCGTATATTGTTGAATATAGTCTTGCAATATTTTATGAAAATATGCTGAAATATATAATGTCGAGTTGTATAGTTCGCGAGCAGCTTGCAAAGAGAATAAGATATATTTGAAATACATTCTTAAAATAGATTATGTATATATTGTATTGTGATTATGTATATATTGATTTTCTAAATACATATTTACATTAAAACGATTTGTAATGTACACCTAAATGTATTAACACATAGTTGATTATAATTAAAATGATATAATGGAAACAAAAATACATATGTAAGTATAGGTTGTCCGAAAAGTTTCTTTCGTTTCATAAGGTGATAATAGACGAACAAGAATTTCTGTTTTATATTATTTTATTGAATTAGGTATAGTCCATTTCGTCATATTTTTATTATTATGTTCGTGCATAATTCAATAAACTAATATAAAACAAAAAACATTGGGCATTTATTATTTCCTTATAAAACGAAAGAAACTTTTCGGACAACCTATATTTACATATGTATATTTGCTTTCATTATATCATTTTAATTATAATCAACTATGTGTTAATACATTTAGGTGTACATTACAAACCGTTTTAATGTAAATATGTATTTAAAAAATCATCCTTGACAGATAATAATAGAATGATCATTTGCAGCAAGCTTCTTTTCATCTTGCATATGAATTAGGTAGCATTACATAAAAATTACTATTATAACATGAATTATTGTAAATGGTATTAAACAAAAATTGCTATGTCTTTTTACTGCCATTTACTTTATATTTTACTATTCTTAACCATGAGTAATTACGAGGCGATTTTCGAGCGCATTCGGGATGCAAATTTAAACTTTCGTTTACTGAAATCTCAAACAGCTGGAAGATGTTCGTCTTCTTTCCGAGAATAACATTAGCATTTGCCATTTTTATAGCGAGTTCCTCGTATCGGGATTGTTGCACGCCATTTCGTAGAACAGACAAACGTTCCACTCCGTTGATTGAGAATGCATAATACAGCAGCAGCCACGGATCGCACGAAATTCCGGCTCGAATCGCGCTTTCTTAAAATATACATAAGCGATCGCTGTTGCTGCTCGTATCGTATGCATCGATCACACGATAGAAACGAAAAATAATTGCCTATACCAAGAATTATTTCTGTCGTGATCATGTCGTGTATAGATTTTTATTTTGGACCTTCGCTATTACAGTTGATGGTGCGATCAATTACCTTCGGCATGTTTTCTTCGCAAAATATCGATAGTCTTTGGAGAAATTCATGATTTACGGAAATTTTAAAGCGTTAGTGTAATTTAATAATTTCGAGAATTTTTGATATTTCAGATATTTGATATTTCAGAATTTTGAGATATTTCAGTTTAGAGTAGATGATTTTATTCGCTTTTAGTGATTTAGGGAAGTTTTTAAGCTTTAGTTATAATTCTGTGGCTTAGGGAATTTATTGTGATTTCTAAGTGGAAATCTAGGGAATTCAGAGACCAAGAAGACTCACTGGTCAGAATACCTTTTTAGAATTTAAGGATTTTTAATCCAAAACAATTTTGAGTAACTTCGGAGAATTAAGGATTTGGAGAATATACAATGATTTATAGGAAAATGTTTTGAAATATGGAAACTTTTCGAGAGTAACCTTACTGAATTTGTATTGGAGTTGTAATTATTGCAAACGATTAATATTATTTAAATGCATTATTTGAAAACATCTTTAAATTAATTTCGCAGATCAAATAATAGCTGAATTCTAAGTTCTCTAGTTTAGTTTCCAGGGAATTCCGCTTTTTCCCTAGCGTAACAAATTGAATAGATAACATCTGCGTTCGATATTTGCTTTTTTGTTCACTATGCGATATACGTGACGAGTAAATTATTGCAGTCAATGAAATAGATGTTTCAGTCTCATGAATCGGAAATAAAAGAGGTTGATGGAATTGCGATGAGATATACTCGCTTAAAATCTCCCAATAGCGAGCAATAAATTGCTAGGGTATTTCGCCCTCCCATAAAATATTATAAAAGCAATATGTTGCGACGCATTTCCTACAGAGGAACTTTAAAGTATGCGCTATTTCTCGATCTGTTTCATATTTTCTCTCCATCGTTAATAAAGTGTTCGAGGAGTAGATACGTCGAAAGATTAAATATCTCGCAGATCATAAAATTATATTCTCTTAAGGCACTAAAAATTCTATGACAGTCAATTCGAGAAACAGCTGCAATTTAATCGGATATATCTCTTGTTCAAATATCAATCCCAAGCGAGCACCACCATTCGTTTCACTCAATCCTTGTTCTTCATCTACTTCGACAACTGCATCCTTTTCTATTTACTCTAGCTCGTAAAATCAATCTCACACATTTGGACAGAACTGACTTCTTTTTCATCTATATTTTATATGCATTATAAGAACTCAGTGCATTTATCTATTATTTCATTATATAAAATAATCGGACAGTTAGATTATATCTGTATATAATTATTTATATACTCCATTTTTCACCAACGACTCCAGATTCAACGAAGATTCCAGATTTTCGTCAGATGTTTAACGCATATTCTTTTCTATATCTTGCTATCTTGGATTTTACAGAGAAGAAAATGCGCTGAACGATATCTTCAAGCGTAATTTTCCGATTTCTAGAATTTGTGGAATTTAGAAATCTTTTAACGCAGGATAATCTGGGACTTTTCTGATCTAGAGAAATGTGGAAAATTTCTAGTCCAAAATGATTTGCGGATTTTCTAATCCAGGGAAACTTTAATATATCAACACATCACACGAATTTCTTTAGAATTTGAGAAATCTCAAACGCATAACGCTTAATAACTTGGAGAATTTTTTGAAATTTTCTAATGTAACAACAGAGGATGCATTTCAATCGAGACAGAATATTTACTTTGAAAGGTGAAGTACCGACTTTCAGAGCGCTTTAAAATCTCACACAAAGGATTTGTGACCTACCTAACCTAACCCCAATCATGGTTGAGTAGAAGCGACTGAATCTTCTTCCCGTTTATTTTCTATTCTAATTTCAATTCTATTTCATTGTGTCCTTTCCATTGTAATCCATTTGTTTCCATATAATTTTTACCATTCTATCGTCATTTTCCGAACCATTCATTACCCCAGTGACGCGATTCATCTATTATACTACACCTGATCAAGCGAGGAAAACTCACACTTTCAAGTCGTATTCAGACCTATTGAACGAGACCGGTCATTAGAGACCAGTAGTCAATGTATTCAGAGTTATCAGCTAATCCATCCAACAGCGATTGGTATGTACAGAATCCTCCTGTTGTCTAATTGACCAATTCTTCAGGTCCTATTGTACAAGCAAGGATTGAGAATTTGACCGATGGGACATGACTGATTGCAGATGACAACTATCCTGCTTTGTTTCCCTTAGGTAATTTGTGAAAATTTCAGTTTCTTCCCTTTTCACTAGATTTTCTTCATTTCACATTTTATTAGCTTTTACATAATGATACTGTAAGATAATCTACTATGTACTACTATGTACATAGTAGATAATCTAATCTACTATGTATGTACTGTAAGATGATGAGATGATACTTGAACGACTCGTAAGTTTCTACTTAATTTATTTGCTATTTTGTACCGTCGTTAATCATCGGTTATATTAAGTAAGAAGAAATTTGATATAAATCGGCGCATTCGATGTTAAGAAGATTTATAACGCAATTATGAAATTTCACTACAATGTGATTTTTTAAACGAATTTTAATTTGGAAAAAATGCCTTGATGATTTTTGGAAATGTAAAACGAGAACTTAGGGAAGATTAGAAACGTTTCCTATTCTATCTGAGAAATTTTTTAATGGGTAAATTATTTCAAAGAGATTTTTAAATGAAGAGATCAGAACAGCTTCGTTCTAAGACCTTTCGAATCAAACATTGTTAATAATTCTTACAAGTCTGGAATAATGTAACGAAATAGTCTTCGAAAAAGTATGTTGAATTATATGAAAATTATTTGGATTAAATATCCAATATTTTGTAGAAGCTACGAGCAATGAAATTTTTATTGTATAATACGACGTTTGACAAGCATCGATGTAGTAGCTCGTTCGATGTGTTTGTTTAGTTTGTTTAAGCAACATTGTTCGCGATTAATAAGGGAGTTGTAGCAATAGATTACAATATAAATTATGATAGCTTTTAATATGCGTAATAGGCTTTACTATGCGAAATTTTATAACGTAAAGGCCGTAAAATAGAAATTTAATTCACTCTAGCATGATCATTTGTTACTCGTTTCATTTCGTTAATCATATTCAAGACTAAACTGCCTGCAAACATTTTCGAAAATAACTCGTACCATACAATAGAGAGAAGCCGCCTCTCTGTTTCAACGCTGAGTTTACCAGCGAAGAGTCTGCAGGAATTAATCAACGTCTTCGAGATTAACCCGAACTGGTTCCTCGATATTTCACGGTGCTCGACGCGCTCGTCTCGAGTTCCTCGACACTTCATACACTATGCTGAATTTTAGTCGCATCGATGAAGAATTAAGTGGCCTGGATTTTCGTTCGTGGCGTCTTTGACGAATGGTACACGAATGATATCGTTAGAGCATTTTTGATCTTTCATAGATACGGAAACTGGTCAAGTAGACGACGATTAGACATGGTAAATTCTATACGTTGGAAAAATATGTTCGAGATTTCTGACGATATTCGAATGTGTAATTTAGAAAAATTGTAGAATAAATATGGTAAAGAGGGGAAGTGGAAGTAAATAATACATGTTTATTGTATGGAAATTTTTAAACTCCGTAAGTTAAAAGAAATTTAAAGATATCTGAAATTTGAAATTTCATTTATTAAAATAGTAAACTTGAATTATTATAATATATTAAAATAATTACTGCACTAAGGACAAGAAATTTATCATTACATGCGTTTAATGTAAAATGATACCTAATAAATTTATACGCAGGATCAAAGAAATAAATGTAAGATCGCTACAACGTAGTAAGTATACACATCGATATTAAAATATTAAACGTAGTAATTAAAATAATAATAAAACGGTAGAATACTACAAGCAGAAAAAATGTGTAATTCTTAAAACGTGAACCGCCTTGAATTTATGTTTTATAAAATAAAACACCCGTTTAAAAATGGAAATTGAAACTCGGTAAAGCAATACACGGCAGTTTCATAACAAACAAGAACAGAAATATTCACTCGCGTATTTAGCAGAAGTAACACGTGTCCAAACGCGATGTTAAGACGCGTGAAAAATAATTTACTTCGTTCTACAAATATCTCTTCCAATGCTACCACTCGTTAGACATATTCTTAAATTATGTGTTTGCGTGCATCACAGTTCAATGATGTGAAAACGTGTTACCAAACCACTGGTTCCCTTGATACAGTTTGTATAAGGATAATTGATCTGTCACAGGTGTTTCTGCGTTTCCAGGTGCGCGTTTAATGATTCACCTATCTGTGTTTCAGATAATTTATTCGTAACAAAAATAATTTATGGAGTACACTAATTAAACACGTAAGGTTTTTTTCTCATTTAAAAGCGTGTCCCGTAAAAGAGGCACATGCTCTTTAAAAAAAATGTACCTTTCTATTCGATTTCAATATTACGTTAGACCCTAAATAGGCAGATTTCTGTACGTTTACGCGAAGTTTAAACGTAGACACGTTCAATTTATGTTAAATATCGTCGGGTATGCTAATATTTATGATCGATAATGTAAATGATGTTTTGTCATGCGAAAACAAGATTATCCAAACAACGTGCTACCATGATTAATTCGTTTAATTAAGGTTTCACACTAACTCTATATTTATATAAATATTTTATAAATAATCACAATAGGTAACAAAACTTAATGTCATAAACAAATTATTTTCTTCATAAACGAAGAGTTACATGCTTTCAAGAATCTTTATTTTCTCGATCGTTCAAATTTGTAGTTTCGTCTGTGTCAGTAAAATTGAGATCTCGGGAAATCTGTTTAAAAATAAACAGCGTTCGCTGCTTTTCCATGACTAAAAAAAGAAGTGACCGTAAAAGTTCAGAACACGGGCTTGACTCATGCCGACAAACATTTTAACAAAATATTTTGCCTTGTATTTTTACAGCCTCTCGCGACACATCCGTGAAACGAACATTTCTGGATTCCCAAACAGCAGCCGGAACAACAGCTCGGGAAAGCAAATAAAAAGAGGCGAGTCGAAACAAATTTCTTGACGGGATTTGAATGGAAATTCCTTTCCTCGAAACATCCATAAATTTTACTGCAAACATTCATTACGCGAATCTTGTAAATATGTATTCTGAAACGAACTCGTAGTAGATCAAACGAAATGGCGTGATCCTCGACAGATTTCTTAAACGGAATATTTTAAATAGTCGCTATCTTCAATTTTATAATTTTAATTTTATTTGTTCGTTCTGGATAATATTTTACGGCTATAGAAACTTACTTGAATATATCTAACTGATCCGCGTCTAATTTTTTAAAAGTCAAATAATTACTAGTTTATATAAATGCTATTAAAAACTAGCGCTGATTATATTAAAACGTATTTCATAATATGTTTCCAAAATTTTTTAAAAGATACTTAAAATATTTAAATTTTTACGCTTTGAACTTATAACATATTTTTAAGTAATTTTTTTACGATTACAGCAGAAAAAGTTCCTTTAAAAAATTCCTCCATCGTGAAGCATTGTTGTTTGTCGTGAAGTAAAAATGGTCAAATATACTCGTTAATTATTCGGACGCTAGGATTTCTAAAAACACAAAGGGAACGCGTAACAATCGAGTTGGAAGTCAGGCACAGAAAGTAAGCCAAACAAGATCTGTAGAGAGAATGGCTCTAATAAGCTACCAACAATCCTTTCCACGAATGTTTAATTTAAACGTCTGTGCACATATCATTATGAGCGAGATTATCATGCTACAGCTGCTATTTAGCAAGAGAACATATTTTAAAATCCACATATTACAAGTTTCTCTACAATATTAGCAAAAATTATGATTTAGTTGGGTCGCACCAAATGTGCCTTATAATATAAAATACGAAATAAGGTAGTTCAGGTTTTTCAATAAACATATAACGGGTAGCTATCGTAATATGTACTTATAACCACCAGTGTAGTGAGCTATAAAAGTATATTTACCACTATAATCAAGCAACACATAAATTTTCCCTTCGTAAACTATTCCTTCTCATTTTTTATATGTTCCAGATTGTAACCCCTAAAATAACAGAATCTTTCAGAAAACCAATTCGACGTTAGACAAAGACATAAAACTGTAAAAAATATATGGAATGAATATACGTTTTGTAATATACACACGTAAATCGTAAAATATAAAATTCCAAAAGCGTCGATTCGAAACTTATGGACGGTAGTGTACGTTAGCTGCACGTGGATGCGTCCGTGGTGCATACACGTACACGCGATTACATCGATTAGTAAGAATCACCATGAAATAGTAGCCATACACTCAGCCAGTGTACACAGGCGTGCCGAACAATACCGCGGGGTCGTCCATTGTCTGGCAGAGGATGCTGACATAACCAGAAGCACGGCCGCGTGCGTGCAGTTTTATAGCGCGATGCAAATTTCAAGCTGACCGACCGATCTATCACTCTATCCCATCTCTGTTGCTCTATCGTTGTCGTTCTATCATTGTTCCTCTGTCGCTCTATCCTGTGTCCGAGCGTCGATCACGCCGCCGCGATTGCTTCGGCCCGTTTAACCGCGTGATCTGTCCAGATGTTTCCTTATCGAGAAGTCAATAGACCGAACATTGTATGGTTTCTGTATTTGCTTTAGGAAATGATTATTATAGCCAATGCTTATTTCGACGAATTTACCTTCTGATCAATTACTTTAATTTACTTTCCAATTAATTTACCTTCTGAAGATTGTACTGATAAAAATGTATATACGAATAAGTATTTGATTATTGGATTCGGCCGAATACGCAGCCACTGTAATCAGAACCTTAATATGGATGTTGTTGACGTTGTTGCGAGCAGGGTGCGGATAAAATTGTGCAGAGAATGTTGGATTTCTACGTATATATGGTGGATCTAAAATGTCGTGGTACAAGAGGCGCGAGGGACATTCTGTGATACGAAATAAGAGGAAAATCACGAATAACGAAATTGCGTTTCATTCTCGAGGAAATCGAGCTTGAAAACTTACTCAAGTATCTAATTCTCGATTAGATAGGAGTGAAACATTGGCAGCGGGTCATTCTACATGCTCATATGTAAGTCGAAAATGTAGTACAACGCTTGTTTTTCGTTTGAAGTCTGGTTTTCAAGAGAATTGAGTTGCATATTCTTCTTACATCTGGACAAAACGATATGCAAATTATTTTCTTCGAAGATACTGAGATTGGGTTTTCTTCGAAAGGTTTTATTCGAAAAACAGAAGCTCTGGAAATTTGCTGGAAAGGATATTCTTGAGTTTTGAATTTCGTTCAAGAGGATTCTGTTAGAAAAAGAGGCATTTGCGATTTTGGAAATTTGACGATCTTGGAACAAGAGGAATCTCGGGATTTGTAGATGAGAAAATTTTAGCTTGAAAAGAGAGGAATTTTATAGCTTTGGAAATGGAGAAACTTCCCACAAACGCAGACAGTTTGAGCTGAAATAATACACGAAGAAACGAATTAAAATAAACAAGTTCACGGCAGTTGAATCTTAGAGAGGGAATTCCTCTTAAAAAGTGGAAATTTGAGATAGTTTTAAGAAACGAATTTGTTTGACAGATAGAGTATACTTTTGGATAAGAATTCGATTAAAATGGAGATTGTAATAATGATTTTGACGAAGGTAGTAAGAGTCGGAAAGCAAGGATATTTAATCTGGAAGATCATCAAGGTAAAAACTTGGCTGAAGGTTCGATAAAGAGTAGAAGAAGGTACTGTATGGAGGAAAGCGTGATACGTCCCAGATACACAAGTTTTGATATCGGAGGAAAGTTCTCTTAGAGGTGCAGATAGTGGTAAAAGAGATGAGAGGCTTTTGATAAACTGTGATCAGCGTAAAAGTTGGAAACTTTACGAAATCTTCTCTTAAAATCACTAAGAAACCTATAAAATAGTAACTTAACAAGAAAACAAAATACCAGACTTTTGGTAAGACTTTTTTTAACACGAAGTAAACACTTTCAGAACAATTAGGAAAGGAAACAATATCTTTCAACGTAAAATCTATTTAGTTCCACAAAGAGTAAAAAAAAACATAATAAATTATTAAGAATTGCAACGTTATTCAGTAAAATTATGGCGTGGAAGGGCAATAAGAGTTAAAGTATGTGCATCGTATGCCCCTGGAACCAGCTTCAATACGCAGGACCGACGATCAACGCTACTTGAGAATAATTAATTGAGTCGTTATAGCACGCAGCGGACGATCAAATGTATCTCGTCGTGCTCATTAGCCAGACACGTTGCAAACGTTCTTAGAGGATAGGAGACTCAAGGAGGTTTCTTCAATTTTTAAACGTTTTCTGGAAAGTTTTCCAAGGAGCTAAAGGAAACTTATTGGACTTGCCTACGTTAATCAATTACTTTACCAGGAAATGAAAATACTTGATCATAGGACTAGTATTGGTATAATAATTATCTCAAAATTAGTATATTAATATTTGTTTTATGATAACAGTATTGATCAATAATCGTATTAGGCGATAATGATATTTTCAAAATTTTCTTGGCTCACGTGAGATCTCGAAATTTTCTAATTTCATCTTTAATATAATTTTGCAAACAATTTTATATCTAGCTGATCTTATAGTCGAAGTTTCTGCGAATCCTGTACTAAAATAAACATCATGCTTGCATTATTTCAAATGTGATTTTCGAATGTTCTAATTATACTGTCTATATAGAATTCATCTAATTCTGTTAATTAATTTTATTTTAATTAAAATTATCTTTATTTTTGTATTTCTATTAATGAATTTCTGTTAATTAAATATATTAATTAAATTAAGAAAATTCATTACTTTTATCGTTCTATTTCACAAATTTTTCGACAATATTATACACGAAAGGATATGATTTATTATCGTGTTTCGTTAAAAAAATTGACTTACGTCATTTTAGAAAACGTAGGTGTAGGTCAATATGCTTGTTGAGAATATTGGATCTTAATCGCTGAAATAAAAGTAAAGAAACACTAAGATTACACTTAGAATTTATATTAAAATAGTTTTAGATTTATTTAATAAACGATTTGCAGGATCTTCGTCGATATACATTTGCACGCGTCTCAGCACTCTCTTTACCTCACCATCTTCTATGCCAATGGAACAGTTGCATTCATCTATTTTTCGAGACGCTGTGCACACATATACTTCCATACACTCATATTCACATACGTGTGTCACTACTACGCGGCTAATCTAGTCCAGCACACAAAATTATATATATCTCAATAATACTAATACCATTTTATACTGCCCAATCAGAATACCTGTCATAGAGAATTAAAATAGAATACCCTGAATATTCCTTGTTATGCGAAATAAATTTTTCTTAATTTCAAAGCCACCTCGACAAATTCCCAAATATCCCACAAACATTTCCACCTCTACTAACAGTATCGCATTAAATTCTCTGGAAACAACCTCAAAAGCTCCTCGATTTCATACACAGTTCAGATTTTAATCATAACCTAAATTGGCCGAGCTGTGGTATACCGCAGGCTTACATAAATTCATTTTCAGCATTGAATTTCCCGAAATTTCACATAGGACCATGAAAGTCCGACGATTTTCCAGTTCTCTCCGCAGAAGCTCGCCGCGACCGGAGCAAAACCGCAATTTCCGTCCGTGCAACCGGAAGACTCAAATCGCGAGAACGCGGTGTGTCGCTGAAACCACGAAACAGAGAGAAGAAAAATGAGAGAAGAGACGAGGGAAAAAGGTAGAAGAAGCGTCGAGGTGGGCGTAGGTCACGGTCGTCGCGGTTTCTCGCCACGGGAATTAACGCAAGAATAGAGACAGATTAATTAATTAAGTTCGTCTTAATTGCGGACCCGTTGGAATCCTGTGGTCCTACGACGCGACGCGTGGGCCCCGTTTAATTGCACCGTTAGGACAAAAAAATGGAGAAAAAGACTGATGAACCTGTTTTGTCGCTCACGTGATGATACAATATTTCGTTCTTCTTCTTTCTTTCTTCTCTTTGGCTGCAGCTGTGAATGAAACGAGCGGGCAATTAGTAGAATGGTTGATGGTTACTCGTGTTGAATTATTAAGAGATTGTGTTACAACATCGAAACCTCTTCGTCACACATCGAAACCTCTTCAACGTTTCTATAACATTCAACTTCTTCCGCTTATTCTTCTGATTTTATTTTTTTACGAAGTCAGTTATGCCTAAGAGTCTGTTGAATACTAATGTTTCAATCGTTTTTTAAATGAACCGTTAACACGATTACATCAAAACCATGCTAGGATTACCTGTTACATTTGGAATTACCATTATGTTTCATTTAGACAGCGGTAGGGTAGTTTTAGTATGGTTGCTGTTTCATATGTATTTGCATAGGGGATGATTATCGTAATTTGAAAATATAATCTGAAGCGGATTGTTTGTTGTATGATAAACAGACTCGCGAATATTTATGCAAATTCATATTTTTATAAACTTGCTTGGAAAATTGTCTTATCTGTTAAATGCTGCAAAAGATCCTGTACTTTGGACGTTTTATACATCTTTCAGCCTAGTGATAAATATTTATTTTTTGACAAAAGAAATTAGACTAAACGGTGCCCAACATCCAAAACGCTTTAACACTGTTTCATAATCACAATCTTCAGCTCTTATAAATTCGTTAACCCAAAGCTCGCATCAAGCACCATCGTTCTTATGTAAATAATTACCCACAACCTTAAATGCAACTCTGTTCGTCCATAAACTTAAGAATTGCGAATAAAGCACTCGACGCTTTCCAACTATCGTCGGAAGCCAATGACGCTCCAGATCCGAAATTCAACTTTCTACGAGGAATTTACGAGCTCGAGGCTACTTACCGACCGGAACTATGGCAGATATTTCGGCTTTACGAACTGACCCGGTGTTTCGTGGTCACGTTTACGCACATTCGATTCACAATTTTACGACAAGTTTACGAGGAGCAACGTTCCGACCTGTCGACGATAAATCTTCGATTCACCACGTTGCTTTATACGATTTCGACGCTTTACGAGCCATCCACTTCCGTCGATGGCTGCTCTTGCGCGCGTTCGTCCATTTCCAGATGAAGATTTTCTTTCCGTGCAATAAACGATCGTTTTCCATACAAGCGTTCTGCCTTTGACGTCGCTCAATTTCAGCTGCTTTAAATCGCAGCACGAAAAATAGACGTTCGAAAGACACGGTTGCGTTAATCGGTTCAACTTAGCGCCACGAGTCTTCGCCAGCTTCTTTCACTTGCGTTTTTCTACCTTGCGAAGATGATGGATGAACGTTGAAAAAGACACTTTGTTGGTCTTCTCGAGTGATATTTTTTAGTGGTTTGTTCTTTGGCTGTTTAGTTTCTTTTATGATGGTGTTTGACTTTTTTAGAAGTTGGTCGTTTAATATTTCTTATAATTTCATTTTTTTACATGTTTGTTTAATTTATGGGATTTGAATGCTCTAGAGATATTACTTATAAATATGTAATTCCATCAAGAGCTTGGTTGTTTTAATATATAGATTCATAATTGATTTCTTCCTAAAGCTTATTTTTTAAGAACTTCTTAACATAATAATAACTGGATGGAATTTCCGGTGTTTCGTTCAAAGTTACTTTAAATTTTCCAATCCATCGATTTTACAAAATGGAGAAATAAAATACCGAAGGTGTTCGATAATAGTTTCTGTTGAAATTCTGCTTCCAAGCAAGCATTCTAGATTAAATCCCGGCAACCGACGGCCAGAAATGAGAAACTTGTTGCGAAAACATCGATTATAACGTGCTTCTCGAAATAATTACGAAGAATCAACTATGCAAACAACCTGGTCGTTCGACAGGAATGTTCAATAACTTGAAAGTTATTCGTACTAGGATATGCACACGTTTGATAAAAATGGCAGGTTGCTGAATACACAATAAGTCCATTTTTAATATGTACTGAAAATCAATTTCAATTAATTTTATCATATTGAATGAGAAATTACATTTATCTAGTGTCGTGGTGATGAATTCTATCTGATTTAATGTATTTACAAAGTTGGTGGAAATTAATAAGGTTTGGTCACGCGCAGTTTCGACAGTATAACGAACAGCTGACACAAGCAGCATTGTGCAATCCTGATCGTTCGAACAGAAATAACATAATATCAGATTGATCTTTATTCCGTTGGATTTTCTGTCTATCACGTTTAACATCATCGTGTCTTCGTGTTTAAAGTTCCGATTTAAAAGCTCGACGAAGAATTATTGCTGGCTGAGGCAATGTTTCACATTAGATGGATTTCGCATAGACATTTGAACGCAGATTCATAATGAGAAGAGAATGATAATAGTAAGAAGAAGACAGATTTTTGGGACATGGCATATTAATAAGGATAACTAGATTAAAATTTTATGAAGACATTTGTTTTTTACTGTCTTAACGAAAAAATATGTATAAGTATATAGAAGAATAGAGAACAATGATAATAAGAAATTTTTAGGACATGAAATCTTTGAAATTATCTTTGGGTTATAGTTTTATGAAGATATTTGTATCTAATTCTAAAAATAACGGTATATAGAAGTGAATAATAATCGAAAGCTAGTTTTACTTGGAAGCAGAAATTAACAGAATAGAATTTTGAAGGAGAAGAAGACAAATTGAATCAGCGGTATAGAATCAGCAGTGCAAAGTGATTAAAAGGAATTATAATTTAGGGGAAATGTACAATTTGAAATAAACTAATACCGAATTCCGATGTGACTAGAAGTAATAAATATACCAAGTGGCTTGTAAATATTTCTCCACATTTAACGTTTCATATTGTAGGAATTTTACTGAAGTCACAGAGGAAATATAATATACAAAGACTATGTTTAGAGTCATTAATCAATTTACTCTAAACGCGAAGAAACAGGAATCTGTCAATAGCGTAGATAACAAAGTCGACGTCATAAATCATTGTGTTCAAAGTTACCTTCGAAGCCAATTTGGAAAATTTCGCTAACAAGAAAGGAACTTCCGATTAACAAACCGGAATCAAATTGTGGAACCTTCCAAATAGAGAACCTTGAAAATCAATCTCCATTGACGCAACTGATTGATTCAGTTAAATTCTGCTGTTCTGAAAACAGATAAACAACTTGTCTAAAATACTCTTATGAGATGTTTGATAAGAAAATTGATATTATAAGAGAGAAAGAAACCAATAGGAATTTAGTTTACTTTTAACATATCGAGATTTACGAATATAAAAATACTAAATTATTTAACACGTTGGCTGCCACGCGAATTTTATATATTTGCCTTAGAAGTCGATAGATTGAAATATACTAAAATTTTTGCAAAATATATGATACTTGCTGGCTATATGATAGTTTTTGCTAGCGTTATCTAGATCATTCACATTGTTGAAAATCTTTCAATCTATGAAATTTATTTTACTGTAAACGTTCTAGAAAATTTGCTAACGTGGATCATCGATGACCGTCGTGGCAGTCAATATGCTAGAAACCTAAAGAGTTAAAATTTCAACTTTAGTCCAGCGTGCGTCTTGACGTAAACTCTCCTATACCGATGCTATAGCTAATATTTCACGTCAGTTTAGAAACTTTTATCGTTTTTAAAAACTCGTCCAGATTTTCCTTTAATTATCTTCAAACTCGGTCCAATCCATCAAGGAAAAACTCCAGAATCTCGATCACTCATAGTTCTTGAAAAGTACCGTACTAAATTCGAAATACATATCGTTACGATTGCTCCTACACAATTGTTTCTAGTTTGCGCTCCATCTGGGGCTATTCCGGAGGGCTGTTAATCTTGGCCTAATAAAATATTTGAATCGCCTCCTGTTCCTTGTATCTACGAGGTGGCCATGGCCCACTAAAGGCCTAACCATGGCGCAGGGTCGCACCAATACTAATGTTCTACCTGATGTTTCGACATTTCCTCGTGCAGCACGCAACACGTATAGCATCGTGACAGGCGCACGACCGCGGAACTCTCTCGAGATTACCTGGCAGCGGTGAAGGTGACTTAAGATCAGCGAGTTCTCCGCTGAATTCTCTTGGAAATGTCGATCAGAAGAGAAGACCAACCTTGACGCAACGAGACCTCGCTCCTTGCTTTGGACAGATTATTCCAAACAGTTCTGTTTTCTCTTCGCTTTTTCCCTTTTTGTACGCTGATTTTTGTGTCGTGATTTTTAGTTGGTATCTTTTTTTGACAGAGAGAGGGAAGGTGAACCGGTTGATTTCCATTGGTTTGAGGTTAGGTCGCGCGGATTGGAGCGGCTTGGAGGCTTCGATGGCAATTTTGTTATTCCCATAGAGAGGTAGTTTTTCGGAATAGATACAGAGAGATCTGTGAAAATTGTTTTATTCGTAGTAAAATTGTTTTATACTTCGAAAAGTATTTGTGAGATCTAGTTCGGCTTTTTATTCTGTTATGTGTATTCTGTTATATTACATGGTTAGTTTTGTAGCTATTTGTTAAATGGAAGGAAAAGGAGGGATTTAAATTCGATGAAAGTTTGAATATTCTGACAAAATTTTGATAAATGTATCTATTTAGATGTATCATGGATGTCAGGAACTTCCCCTCGCATAATGGCGTGACAAGAATAGAATGAAATTATCCTAATCATAAAATATTATGTTCACGAATGCCGTATTTTCCGATGAAGCGTTTCTTCCGTTTAAGTTCTATACATCTTATTTCCGTGGTACTACATTTTTGTAATTATGTGTAATCTGTTGGATCTAAATAATTAGTATACATATAAATGCAATAATAAATGCTATGATGTAAAAATACTTTTTACAGCTATTGTATATGTCTGAATAAGCTTCATTAGGAGTCCCAAACGAAATATTTTTTTAATCTGAAAATTTGACTATCAAATTTTGTAGTAGTGTCCCGATACCAAAAAGTCCTACGATATCGAACATATATTTAACTTCCTGTCGCATAATGGCTTAACAAGAACAGGATTAGTCTATCGTGTCATGTTTTGACGTTTGTGATGTATGCTCGGCACTCTAGTTGCGTTTCAGGAGCCCGCAAACTGACTGGAGGAGGATCGATAACGTCTCCAGGCTTCCGGTTACGCTCGATTAGACTAAATTAAGCGCACTGTGTCAACACTATACATAAATAGCCGCGTGTACCCGCTGTACTGGGAGGTGCAGAACACCACGGGACAAGGGGACGTCGATTGCAATTTCAAATTTATGCTAAGGGAACTCCGACGCCCTCATGAAACGTCATGCATGTCCGATACGGTGGATGTCCGTATTTCGCGATGCTACAAGCCCCATTCAAGAACCTTCTAACACTTTCATATCTTTCGATAATGTCTGCTTTTCTTTTTTGATCTTTTTTTAATTTTGGATTATTTCCTTCCTTTTGCGATTTATGTTGTTTTTGCCTCATTTGTGTGTCTCTTTTGTAAATCATAATGACTTCAAACATTCTCATTTTATGGATCGCATTAGTTTTCATCACGTTTTTATTGTTTCACCAATTATATCGTTTTTTGATCATTTCCTTCTTCTATGTCACGTACAATCACGTAAAAGTACGTTAAATATAGCCACTATTCTCATTCAGAGAAGAATGATAATTCTTCATAATACTTTTTCTATCCATAACTCTAGCATTATCTTTTCCCTTTTTCTTTTCTCAATATTTATAGTCACATTAACTGTTTGCATCGGTTATTAACGACGTAGAAGAATAAAAAAGTTATATGAGCTCACAAATTACTATATAATTTGGTATAATGTAAGTAATTTAGTAGCTCTTATATTGATTTGTAGTTTTTTAAATTGCTTTTTGTGATGAATTCTACTGGCTGTAGAAAGAACATCTCTTGCATACCGCATAATGTCATTTAATGAAAACTAATGTGGCCTACTATTGCAATATTGGACGATTTATAACACAACAAATCTTCTTTATTGAGGAAGCAGTGGTGAGTAATTTGATGTACTATCTCATTCTAATTTATGACATTACGATTTAATCGTATCTTACTAGAATGCCTAGTATCACGGAAGTCATCTCCAATTAAAATTCTATCATCATATTTTTATCCTCCTTCCATTTATCACGATTAGCACGTTTATCCTTTTAAATCTCACAAGCAGTATTTTAATTAAAATCTTTTACTCACACGAATTTATACACTTCAAATTTAAAAAAAAAGGCAAATAAGTAGAAAAAATAATAGTATCTAAATATTACATTTTCCTTATGATCTAATCTTTAAAATCGTTTCTCACATCGAAATAAATGCACTTTGTTCTTCCTTATTAAACAACCAAATACCTTACAATTTTAATCTTTCACACTGCGAAAAAATGTTTCTATTGTAATACGATCAATTAGAAACTTCAGCACACTTTTACAACGGAACTTCCGTAAACTGAATGTGTCCTTTCGAAAAGGAAGAGATTTCATAATATCTACGATATTATTTATAGAATGTAGAATACTCTGCGCTTCTCATTATTCAAGGACTAACGGCGCTACAATTTTAACTCTTCACGCGTCAAGAACTGTTTAACATAATCAGCCAACAACTGCAGTACATCTTTGGCAGTGAAGCTTGTTGAAACTAAACACTTCAATTTGGAGAGGAACAAATTATTGAAATATGTATGAATTCATTTCTACTAAAATAATCATCGTCTTCTTATTTCGCTCTTTATTAGGCAATTGAACGCGCTAAGATTTTAACTCTTTACACTGCAAAAATTGTTTAATACAGTCTTTAATTAACGACTCTGGCACACATTCGCGGTGAAACTTTTCCCTTTTTATGGATGAAAACAACAATGAAATAGGAGATTTGATATTATTAGATATCACTGAAACGCTGGCAGACGAGTACAGAAGGTTGATTATTTAGCCAGGTTAATTAACCGAATCACGAATCACAGTTGTCACGGTTAAAACAGTAGCGAGGTTCACCGATGTTTCTATGGAAATTCCAAGGATGTTTTCGCGCGTGATCCACGCGCGAGGTCTCGAAATAAGCTCGGCGGGGAGCAGCAGCGTGGCTTGCATGCTGCCTCGTTGAATTACAACAGGCTTCACCGCGTAAAACGATACGCGAGAGAAAGAGCACGGGATCCTCTTATGATCGAGATCGAGACGCATCGTACGAGAATCAGCCAGTTTAAGGCGGTTCGTGTGGCCGTTGTACCATGCACTCTCACGTCCTCGTTGTCCGGCAAGCCTTCTTTCAATTCATTATTCATTATTTTTGACGCATAGAACAGGCAGACTCTGTTGCGAGCTGGTTTAAAGCGTGATATCATTCGCGGTAAAACCTTCTTCCCGTTGAATCCTGTGTCCCGGATGTTTTATGTCAGTCTATTAAGTCAGTGGAATAGTAACGTCTGTTTCGTAAACGAGGAGAGATAAACCGATTTATAAAATTCGTGCAGATGATGCGCCTCTTCTTCAAAATTTAGACTTGCCGACCCAACATTATTCATTTAAATTATTCGTGCAATAAATTTCATCGTGGAATAATTATGAAGTATATTAACACGGTGGTCATCGGTGGTCCACGATACTAAATTTTGTAGAAAGATTAAATTAAGACAAATTTTGCGGACTAAAAAGTTGTCAATAATGTGAATGATTTAGATAACATTGCGAGAAAAATTTGCGCGAGTATGATATAATATATTACAAAAAATTAAATATAAAATTAAATATTTTGAGTATTATCTCTTAAATTTCTTGGTTCTCAGGGCAAGAATATAAAGTTTGCGTGACAGTCAAGGTAATTTAGAAAGAGAAATTTGCTCTAAATCACATACACATACTCGTATATCGCAGATCCAAATTCATGATACAATTGAAGTGAGAAAGTTAGTATGCCTCAGTGGCAAAAAATTAATGTTAACATTTATTCGGTTATACATATATAAAATATTATAACTGTAAAAAACAAGTGTCTGAATTCTCGTTATACTTATAACCTGTAATTATAATCATTTATACAATATGGTAATATATAATGCAATAACAATATGCAATAATAGCATATCAAGAACCGTATTGAAAGATCGGTAATTCTAGCGTTAAGCATTTTGTGGAACTGCATCCTCTGGTCGATTAAACACGAATTATATCACTCGTATTTATAATACAATAAAATTTAATTAATTTGAAATTCTTTCGAAGAAAAATTCTCTTGCTATTAAAATTTGTTTATTAATTTATTGTTTAAAGAACAACTTAATATGTAATTATATTGAAGTTAAATTAATATTGACGAAAAAAGCGTGGGAATAGATTTCAATTACTCCCACGTTAAATGTGCGTCTATCAAAAACGAACGTTCGTTTTAATAGCGTTAAAGCACGATACCAATACGATAAATTGCAACAACAATACGGAGAAAATCGAGAAACCATTAGCGTGGAATCGATGAAAAAACGATCGTTCTTTTCATCGACATATAAAAGTATTAATTTCGTAGAAAGTCCAGACACTTCTACATTCTCATCATCCATCAGTGTCAATTAACGTCATCCGTGTGACCTTACATATCGGCGGCGGCGATTAAAAATTTTCTGTATTAAGTCTCTCAAGATTTAAAAGTATACATTTCGTAAAGTTTTATGACATTTTCTGACTCTTTTTTAATCTTGATAATTTTTCATCCTCTTTATTTTTTAATACTTTCTCATGGATAATTATTAAGGATATTAATCAGAAATATATTATCAATTTTTGAAAAAATTTCCATTAAAATTAATATGGGAAGATCTATACCAAATTTTGTAATATTTTATGTGAATTTATTTAATTTATATTTTAATTTAAAAATTCACTGTGTTGATATATTTGCCATCGATCTTTACGAGGTAGTTATTCAAATGGCAAGTAAATGCAAAAAATTTGCAAATCATCATTCCTTTCTAGCGAAAAATATCAATTATCCTTAACACCAAGATAGCATACTTTTACTCTCGGTAGACTTATCGGTAGATCGACATAAATTATCCTTCGAATAGGATCGATGTAATAGCTTGGCTTATCTTGATTCTAACAAAAAGCACTCTAATCTCAATTTTATCGTTCCACTTAACATCAATTTATCATCCTTAGATTTGCTATCAAAGAGACCTCACTTTCACGATCATTAAAATCTGTTAAGTCTAACATCCTCCATACATCGTATCTTAACTAATCATTTTAGAAACTGCAACACCACAAACGTAGCAGAGGAAACAACATGTAAAATATAGGAACGAATAACTGCTATAGAAAAGAAAACATCCTTATGCATTTATGAGAAGTTTGAATGTGCAAATAATGTTAATAATATGCAGAAGTATATAAAATATGCAACGGTTAGCTATCTGGAACATAATGTTGAATCGAGTAAAACAAGTTTCTGCTTAGATTCTATTCCTTTATTCGTCTTTATAGAAATGTAAATTCGCATAAAAATGCGCTTAATCATGACAATCGTGTCTTATTACAGAGCTAATCTTTTTTCAAAATATTTTCAAACCCACACAAACAAGTAATATATCATAGTACGTTGGATTTGCGTCGTACAGCTATAAAGCCATCATACCTACCTTTCAGCTACACTACTTTCAGATGGTAATAGGTGGGATAAATTACGATGTCAATTTTTACCGTATTATTCACGTCTGCGAGATCGAATTGAGCTTCATAATTACCGGGTAGAATATGACCATGTACTATGAGAAGATGGCTATCGAGATTACAAAGAGGCAAGAAGACTACTCTATTCTCTCACTCATCTTCACACGTTGCTATAGAATCATATTTGTTTACAGTGGCTATAATAAGTCCAACTATATTAAGTTTCATACCATTTGATGCTACTTTCATACGAGTATAAAAATTGAATGCTATGAAAACGAAAGATGTAAATGTGTCATATAAAAAAATGTTGATCTATATTTTCGATTTATCTTTTCTCTTTAGAATCAGCTCGCATTGGATTGTACCATCCGTTCGATCTCACCCTCTATAAAACATTACTCCTATGATAGCAACATAAAGTTTTTCCATGATAAGTAGCGAAATATTTTCGTAACTAATATCTGTACTTATAGACGACAGTGTACCATCGCGTTGTCATAAAATATTCTGTTTATAACAGCTCTCAATTGCTATCTCTTCTATCGGATTAAAATTATTAATCATATTAACGGTAATTCGTTTCTTTGTGAGCAGAGAAAAAATTCGATTAGAAAACGAATTTAATAAGTTAAAAACGATAACAATTGCGCGTTCCTGCGATTACCCGTGAATTCTGACTTTTCGCAGCTGGATGTTAAAAGATAAACTCTATTGATATCAATGAACACCGTCAGAACGAAGACGATCGATCGCATAAACTCTGCTGATCCGACTTTAATGGCCACGCAAACTCGAAACGTTGCGGGATTACTTCCTGGCCGAGTCAGCGACTTGCGTTCCAGAATAACCTCGACCGAAACGTTTGCCGATCTTATTAGGCGCCTCGAATGAAAATGGATCGTCCGGTCAACGCTGATTTCCGCCTACGCTCGCGAAATATCCTCACCGTTTAGGGACACTAACTCACCAGTTCGATCCAATAATTATCTCAGTTAATGAATATTTCATGAGAATTCAGTATCATTGTATTGGAATTTCAAATAAGAATCGCGAGTAAAAATTGAACGTGAAAATGACACGATTAATTCAATGGTATCGAGAACGTGTTAATTAAGAATTATTATGATAACAACACAGAGAAGTTAATTTCCGATATATTAATCCTGCTGCTTAATCGATATATTAATTGCTTCCTCATACAAATTAAACAGTAATATGTAGTACTTTATATTGACACAGAGTGTCGTTAATAAAGTCATTAATAGATAATATTAAACAACCACGATCGATATGTCTGTCAATGAATATACCTACTATACTAGCCGCAATTATAGTTTCAACATTGATGAAGATATTCTCCAATTTACCATAAACATAGATTAATCTCCATTATTTGATGTATATGTATACCGTATACGAAAGACTTAAATTATATTTTCATTTCTACAAATGAAGAAACTTTTGTAAAATCAAAAAAGATTTTTTTAATCAAGGAAGATTTCCAGATCGTATCAAGATTAAAGATCGACTCGATCCCAGTGCTTTAAACGCAAGAAGTGATCCAAAGTAAGTAGATCATTCCTAAACCAGAACATTTTTGTAATAATTCTATTAAAAATCGATAAAGACACAACGATGTAAATTAGTTTTAGTCGTTGCTAAGCGCTGGACGTAAATGCTGAAAGTAAATATAATAGATATAAGTATGATAATTTACTTTTAATAAAAATCAGATACAAAAATTCGTTCTTTCAGGTTAACAAGTTAAGGTCAGTCTCCGTAATACGTTTGTTACATGCTAATCTAAAATTCCACTTCTGTGATATCGTATATATATGTATGTACATGAATTTTGTTCGTTTGATCCATCATAAATGAAGATAAAAATTGTATTCCCGAAAAATAGTGGTCAGTTCAGTCAAAAAGGTCAGTTCAGTCAAAAAGGTCAGTTTATCGTGACTTACATAAGAATCAAGCGGCGTTGACACAGAAAACAAATGACACGTAAAAATATAGGGCAGCCTTAAACAAAGAAATTATTATACCTAAGACATTCATAGTGATTGATCATTCGAACAACGAGATAATTCATCTTTCCCGGTTAACAGGCTAAGGTCAACCTTTGCAATATTATGTTTATCGCGTATCATCCTAAGATTTTCACTCCGTAATGTTACATATTCAAATTTTATATGTTTCACTCTTTATTATAAAATAGAAAAATAAGAATTTTATCCACGAAAAAATATTTTCTTTTAATGCAGTTATATAAACACGTATACAATACGATAATAGAATAAAGAGTACATTTTCCCGAAAATCTGTCTGCTCCGTCAGAGGTTTAAATTCATAGTACGCGACCGATTGGACTTGGTTCGGTGTCCAGTTCTCGTGGCAAGTGCGATGACACCCTGGCTGTCGGCAGCTAAACTTAGCAGATGTGATCGGAAACCGGCTGGCAGTTGAAAATTGCAGAGGCCTTGTTCGGCTCTGTCCTATCATTAGGTAGTTTGCAAATTTAAACAATGGTTTCCTACCGCTAACGCGGACCGTCGCAATGTGGCACGGTCAGCCCGGGTTACGCAATGGCCGGGCCACGTGACGATACTGATTAAAGTCGGAGCTGCTCCACGAGAAATCGTCCAGCCTCGCACCATCCACCAGAGAAACCTTTTTCCGTTTTCTTGGCAATTCGTTGGAAATATCGATGAACACATTGTTGAACTTCTAGTAGCAATATGCTTAATTAAAAATATCTTTCTTTGGAATTTTGAATATAGAATAATTAACTGACTTGTAATTTGTAAAATTTATATCTACAATTTCATTTGTTTTATTAGCTAGTTTGTTGTTGTTATGGAAGAGAATTTATTAGTGTTCGATAACTCGTGACTTGTAACTCGTACAATTTTCCTAATAATAGTAATTTAATCGTGCGAGAGGATCATCATGGCCATTGAATTAGCACTACATGCGACAATTTCATTTTAATTCAATTTGATTGGACTCATCGTATTTTATTTGTAACGCAAATTTTGTGATCAACACTAGCTCCTAAAGTGTTTCTTAGCTGGTTTCTTGCTAGTATTAAATTTCTTCTCCTTGATGCTACTATACGCAAGGTGTTGATATCCATAATGTTGATTTCATGTTACTTTGTTTGAGTAACAGAATATCGGAATAACAGAACGTTTAGACGACAGAATGTTCGAATAACAGAACGTACAGATGATACAACGTTGGAATAACAGCGCGTTTTCTTAATATTAAGCTGATGAGTATAAGATGATGTCGTTCCTCCATAGTTGGCATATGTCGGGCTAATGCCAGCCATTCAGTTTTGCCTCATTGTCAATGCTTATCGATCGTATTAAAGAAGAAGAAATTTGCTATAAATCACGTACAGGGACGGCTATAGTACACGCGTTTCACATAGTCTAAAAGTTTTTGAGAAAGTTTGTTTAAAATTCTGTTATCTTAGAAAGTTCTTTGGTGAGATATTTTATCGAAATAAAGAACGTTCAGATTATTAAACTCAGAAATCTAATTAACGTATTAGTATATCCAATCAATGTTTCTTATTAATAGTAGCAGTCGAGATACGAATGAAATTTAATATTGGTTTCTCTCTAAAAATGAGAGAAAGAAACGCAAGTCAAAATGGGGAAAAACGGTGAAATTTGTCAGAAAGCCGGTAATGGAATTGCACTGGAAAATTTTTCAAAGTTCTCAGGAGTTGCTCGCTTTTATTTATTTCTATGGTCTCAGTTTCCACGACACATTTGTCAGAATATTTTATGACCCGAGAACACGAAACACCGGAGGAAAACGGCTAAAACATATCTCGAGCTCCATCTGCCATTTTCCTACCGGTCAAACACAGGAAGTATTTTCTTCTCTGAAATAAATGTAAACACGGGAAGGTAGTTTTCGTGATCATTATCATACAGTTATGCCATTTAGACAAGCACTGCCTATTCGTATTCGTAACGTGACTCGAAAAATTTCACTTGGAAACGCCCCTCTCCAATACTGAGAATGAAAAACTCTGGCAAAATATCGTAATTTATCATCTTGATCTTTAAACTATACGGATTTATGAGTATTTCATTCAGTTTTGATATTAGTTATATTATATATTGCTAATATTATTAGAGAATATAAAGATTAGATTATGTATGCAATGTACATCACTACACAGGTATTTTGCATCGTTTTATGGAAAAGATCTGCAACATGTATAGTCGTTATTTATAACCGGTATATTTTATCATCTATCGTTATATCAATGACGTGAATTTTTCGTGAAATGAAATGAATTTTTCATCAAATACAACAGGGTTTGGCTTGCTTGAATGTTAAAATTGTATTCGGTAATTGGCATAACCGTCTTATTGCCAATAGTTGGATAAGATCACGAATTCGTTAATCCTTCGTTTCTTCGTGAAGACAGCTTCGAAATTATGTTATTTTATATTGATAAGTAATTAGAGCACACTAACGCTCAGAAACAGTCATTTTTCTAATGCTCTAAATAAAATAGTTGATCAATATTTACGGTTTTACTCTATGATCTAATAATGGAAAGAATTGAATTTTTAAAATTACATTTCAATCATCTTTGCGCTAAGTTCCAATTTCATCTATCGTATTAATGAAATATTTTAGCGAATGTGGTGTTGTAAAATGCCTTCAAAATATAAAGTGTTAAATCATAAAGTATAAAACGGCGGCTGGATACTTTTGCGATTAACTCTGTATATATGTTTATTAATATTTTCCTGAATTAAATTATAAGCAAAAGTACGTGGATTCGAGGAATTCGAGAAATGAGCGTTCTTTACCATTGCTACGGAAACCGGAAAACAATTTCCTGCGGTAATTATAATTCAAATGGGCGAACAACTGCAAAACAAACAGGTGGGCATTAACGAAAACGGTGCGCCGTTCTACCCTTAAGCGTTTTTCCTAATTGATCGTCGGAATAAAACTCGATAGGCCGTGCAGTTAGGAACAAGCAACACTCCGCTTTCCAGCTCCGTTCCATGGGTCTCGACAATAACAGTTTGCAGTTTCGACCAGGGAAAATCAGGCTAATTTCGACTTCCTTCCTTTTGGTTTGTTACTCGTCGAAGAAATTGAAACGCCTGATAATATAGAAAAAGAAATCGATGGTCGAACACACGTGTGTATAAGATTCATTCGTAATTATAATTAGTGATTATAATTGGTGATTATGTTGCCATTGGAAGCTGAATAATCTCGTTCTAGATTCCAAATAAAAATGTATCTACACGGAAATGTGAGTGACAAAAGAGAGTAAAGGAAATGGTAAAATATCAAAGAGACATCATTTGTCGACTGGATTTATTGAAAATTTGTATTTCTACTGAAATTCATGTTGAAAATTTGAAAAGGATTGAAACGTTTAGAACGATAATAAATGAAACAAGTCGGAAATAATTATTTAAAAGTAGGAATATCAATTGCATCATAATTTGTAAATCGATTAACTCGATTAAGAATTGTGATGACAATTGTTGTCATTATGTTGCATAAAAGACGTCAATTACTATGCTAAGAACTGTGCTAAATATCAAGTTTACACCGTACGTGATTTCCTAGCTGTTTTCGAGATTAAGGATTTTCTTACTCTTTTCGCTGGAACAGCTTTCAGTCAAATTATTTTTAGGTAGGAAACTCTGAATTCTAATTAGCACTAGGACTCTGAGCTTCTTTCTACTTTTTAAGAGTCATTAACGTATCGTAAATCCAACGAAGCTACCAAGTACAGGATAGAAACACCGCGTCTGAGGATTCTTGGAACTAAACTAAACTAAAAGAAAATAGACGAAATAGGATTTGTGTAAATTAAATTGCATTAATTACCATTTATAATTTTACATTTTTATCAAAACTTTTTTCTTGAAGTATCATATTCACAAAAATTTGTTTATCTTAAAAAAATAATTAATCTTTTGTATCAGCTTATGTGACAAAATTAATTACTTTTATATTTTAAATTTGTAAAAAGTTATCAAACATATTTATTATATTTCTTTCGATCAAATGACATTTTCTTAATCTTAAAAAGTATATTCAATTTGGACAAAATATGAAAAAAGACATTCATATGCATCACTTCCCGCTTTAATTTCATGTTAAACATCATTTTAAAACATCACAAATTCACAAAAATATAAACACAGTTAAATAAATTATTCGATATTATTACCAAAATATCTGTTATTTTATTTACAAGTATTTCACGTCATTCCGTATAAAAACCACCTGCATAGAATAATCTGTATAATGCACAGATACAAATAAAAATTTCATCCACATATTTTACAAAAACACATTTAAATCCCCGAAAACACAGCGTAAATACATAAATCCACAACATTCTTTTTTAAATTACGATTTCATCATTTTTACCATCCTGGTAGTTCTAGTGTTAAGAATCAAAAATCGAGAAGAAAGAATATGCTGTCGTTAAATTTTAACGAGTTTCCAATGAACGATAAACACGAAGAGATATGATAATTGCGCTCGAATAACGAAGGTTCCTGAGTATTCTTTGCAAATAGACGAACTGATTAGGTTGCGCGTGGAATTGCACAACAGAGCCAGGGTCAGGAATGGTAGAATAGCCACGAGACGTCTTAATTGACCCGGGGGAATGCGTGAATATGAACCAGGCGAGATACGATATGCATTGTCTTGCGCGAAACGTCGGACTAATGACGCCTGTCGTCGGGATACCTAATCATTCTAACTAAACGGACGGTCGCTGGATGATTAAGTGCTATCCTCGCCGGATCTGCTGCACGAATCCACTTGTTTTTCCTTTTAAATTTACATTGCGTGTTTAAGATTTTATTCGATTTCATTGATAATTGAGTTAAGAAATATTGGGCTCTTAAAATACTATGCTGAAAATATATAACTAGATATATACTAATATATCGGAATTTCTTGTGAAATTACTAACGATGTTGATTTGAAATTTGGTGAGGAACGAAATTTATTAAATACTAAGCTTCGTGAGATAAATTTAGGAAAAGAAGGTAAATTTAAAGTCGTGCAAATTTAGTAGCAGAAATTCCCATTTATATTTCCTTTATTCCTTTACTACAGTCTTTTCCCCAATTCTTTTTTAAATTATTGTCCAACCTGGCTTTATCTTAAAAGAAATATTTTGTATTGGTATAGGAATCAAGAATAATACCATAGATATTGATATAGAAATTGCAAAAATAATATCTGTTAGGGGAATTGTTAGAATGGTACAGATACTGATATAGAAATTGCTAGAATAGTATAGATGTTGCTACAGAAATTATTAGAATAGTCTACATACTGCTATAGAAATGATTAGGATGATACCTATAGATATACACAGTAGGTATACACAACTATTAGAATTTTATGACGTTGTCTTAGAAATAATTTAATTATACTAATTTAACCGTTATGTACACGATTGTTCCAAATGTAACATAATGAAACATATAAAAAATGTCAATTTATGGTATATAATCCTGTGTTAATGAATATTTATTTAGCGAAATTTTTATTGTACTTAGAATTTGTATATTTTTCTTTAAATTGTTTTTCTTTCTTTATTTGCCTTTAAATTTATATTTCGAATCCTTGATACGAGAGACTCGGGAAGATTAGAAATTAAAACATAAAAGAATCTTAATAGTTCAAACTTTCAATCTTTATTTCTTCTCGAACCTCGAACAATATTCATATATTACAAAGTAGAACACAGCCAAAAACGAAATATTTATGGAAAACATGTTTTTTATCGTACATTTATTTGTCGCATAAATTATAAGAATAAGTCATCGTATTTCTAATCAATACGATAATTGGTATTGTCGTGCTAATCGAACACAATAGAATAATCAACGTGGTGAATATTACGTACGGCACGTTAGTTTTCTGGGAAACATATTTCATCTTCGTATTACGTCAAACTGTTCAAATTTTCAACATAATTGAAACAGTGCATGAAGCAATAAGAAGCATGACGTCACTTTCCTTGAAAGTCGTTCTCTTCAAATTCTCAAAACGTGTCTTGCATTTCATGAGAAAGCAGCAACGTTTCCCTTTTCCCCGTGCGAAAATGGCGCTGAATGACTCAGATTAAACGAAGAATAGGGAAAAATGATTTAACTGGTAATTTCCAAGTTTCGCAATTCTTCGTTCATGACACATACTTATGACTTTAAACGCCGCCGCTGTTTCAGGATTAAGACGCCATACCATTCTAGATTAATTCCAATTAAATTGTATTGCATTTGTTGCTTTATACAGATAGTTATGGTACCTTAAAGGATACGAATGTTTAAAACAACTTGCACTGGTTTGTTTCATCGGTTGATAGAACCACAAAAGATGAAACGGAGAAACGAAAGAATATGATTCGATCAGCTAAACAGAGAAAAATTTTCGTTATAAGAAGTTCTCGGAAAGTTGTAATGAGATTCTTCCATGAATTCTAAATCAGTTAATCTTTTTCTCTTCGATACTTCGATTCTTTGATCAATTCAAGATTTCTGCTTTAATGAAAAATATACTAAATTAACTATATATTATATAGTAATATTGAATCTACAATGTAAATGTGCAAACGAGTTGTTCCATCTCATCAAATTTCGAAATACCTGGTTTGCTAACTTTCGATTTTGCCAAGTTCCAATGAAAATTTTCCAGAAATTTTTCAAGCGACATATGGCATACAAAGAAATAACTACGTAATGACTACAATTCGTGTCAAAATCCCAATACAAAGTTTATTAAAACCTTTTTGAAACAAGTAGGAATATTAAATGATATGTACTAAAAATAGGAAAACAAACCAAGATGAGGAAAATTCTAGCATAAATATTGTTATTAATGTAAGTTTAATTATAACATATATAAACTTTTTATCAATGTAGATAATAGTGGTCGCTAATGACTGCAAGCCGATGCGGCAATAAATAAATAAAAAAATAGATTCATTAAGAAATATTTCACATTTAAAAAATAATGTCAATTCAACGAAAATTAATGTATCTGCGTAATTCAACGAACTAACGATTATATCGCAAAGAATTCGTCCAAAAATCATGCGAACGCTGGAGTTTATCTCGTTGTTGCGCGCGGAACGCGACACGAGCATACGCGAAACACGTGCGATTCTCGCAGCAACGTGCCCGTAGTGGCACAGTAGTCTCTCTTGCTTAATCGGATGATTATTCTGAGATCATTCTTACAGCTGATGCCAGTCGCCACGATTTTAACTACCATTATACCGAGCACACCACTCAATCTGCCTTCTCTTTGTCCTCTCGCGACGCTCCCAACTGTTTCTTGCATCGAGACACGAGACCACTGGTGGCTCGCTCGATTTTTCGTCTCGATCTCGCCTATAAAACACTTCTCATATCGATCGAACGTTTTCAAATGGAATTTCCAACATTTAACTCGTACACATCGTGAGTGACGTTTCATCGATCGTACAGAGACTGGCATTCTTAGTTTATTTTGAGGAGAAAAGAAAGTTTAGCCAGAATTTCTGTTTCATCGCGATATGAGGAGATTGAATCAAATTGGACTTGTTTCGCAATTCATTTGTGTGTTTTGTGTGCATTAGAAATTAATTCAGAGTGTTTGTTGAATAATTAAAAATGTTTTAGTGTAACGACTTTTTACCACACAGACCAAAGTGTTCACGTAACTTAGAGAAATAACAATTTTCTTTTGCATAGACATCTTCTTGTTTCTATCAACTTCCATGTCAATAGATCTAAGTACTTCAATGAACAAATTATTTTTTAACGAAGCAACTTATTTCCTTTCCAACCAGTAATTTTAGTTTCGAGGAAAATTGTTTTCTGAAAATCATCGTTAACTTAAATAATTCTGAAAAATTATCTTTTAACGAGACTCTAAACGAAATGAAAAATATTAGACCTTTATTTCCTACGATTGACCCAAATCCATTGTGATAGACCGAGCAATCTTATTTCTAACGTTGATGGAAATCAATTAAATAATCAAAGACGATGAGAACTGGAGAAACAATTTCGATAAGTGAGCGGACAGACAGAAGAAAAAAGTTGCCGTCCACATTTTGAAACGTCAACGGCAACTCTTAAAAATATTACAGCGCTCGTTTCTGGCGCGATGAAAGAAGAAGGCAGCAAATATTTCTCTTCCTCGCAGAATCTTCCCTTTTATCTCATCGCCGAGCCAAGACGAGAATACGTACTTAGTAGTCTCGAGGAAGCTTGAAAGGAGGCAAAGACTTCCGAAAGAAAGATCCTTTCGATACCTAGCCCGTGAATTTATTTCGTTGGTATCCTAGCCAGCCATTAGCGAAATTGAGGCTCCAAAATTAAAACGTGTCGTCGGCACAAGGACGAAAATATTTCGGCAAATAAATTCCTTTTTTAAATATATAATACTCCGAGTTCCTTTGGATTTATTAATCGGTTAATATTTAATTCAACGATCGTCACAGCTTCTTTTCGACCACCGAAGATGAAGTTTCGGTTCTGAGAAAGCCCAGCACTTTATCATCTTGTTATTTTTATTATTACAAGATGTCTCGCTTCTTTGTTGGAAGTTTAAAGGATACGTTGGTTTCTTCACATATTTAAAAGATGATTAAAATGCAAGAAATAGGGATAAAAGGAATGAAGCAGGATATAATTTATCATTGCTTTACATCGGCCCAAAGACAAAATATGAAAAACATTTGAATTTTAAACGACTTCCAGATATCAATGCAAAGCAGTACGAACATAACCATCGTCGTGTCAAGCTCTTCTGATGATATCTAAAGACAAAGCTATGAATAAATTAACTATTAAAAGATTTACAGTGGAAACGATCTGCAGCTGTCTTTTCAATTTCCTGGAACCTTCGTTTAATTCTCGCGAGAATTATTGGATTTCCTTCTGCGATCAACAACAGTGATCTATTCTGATTCCATGATCAGGAAATGGAACGTATCCGCAGAACGCAGATTCTAACTATAAAAGTGACCTCTGATCTCTCTAGAGCCGCATGTCAGATGCTCGTTTAAAAGTTCGACTAAAAATAGCAAGTTCCGCCTGTAAGACCAACTATCACTGTGACCAGAGATATTTATAACGATGGATTCTTGAAAAAGGGATGCTCGCTCGATCTCGGATGATCCGAACTACGAATGCTGTCCTTACAATCAAATTATCGCGGCCATTCACTTTTATTATACGTTGTACCTTTGATAAAAATTTCATAAAAACATTTTTATAGAGATACATGATCTGTTTGATATTTTAGATTGAAAAATTTGAAATCTCGAGGACGAGGAAACAATTATTCTTCTGATCGTTCAGTTCTTCGAAATTATGTCGTATCATCGGAAGTTTAACCCAAGGTTATGAATATTTAGGACTTCGAATTCGCATTTGCTAGTCTAAAACTTCCTAAGTTCTAAAGCAAACTTGAAATTTCCAGCAATTCTATCTCATCTATCCTCCGACGTTAACGAAGCCAAGGACCATAAGGTACCTAAATTTCACTTAGGCGATTATCAGAAGTCAAACAGAAATTCTCCGCGTTAAACTGTCGTTAATACCTCCTTTATCCTGACGTACATATATTTCGATCAGCGATTAGAACGGCCGAGAGGTTGCATAATTGAAAGATTCCTCGGGTTCTTGTCATCAACGATCGCCAAAAGGCAACGCAGTAGGATCGTTAGCGGTGGTTCGAATGAAAATTTCATCGTCCGAGATAAGCTGGATACAGCGTGTCCTTGTATTATCAGTAATTAAAGAAAATTCTGAACGGAAGAGCGGGGCAATTTCAGGCAATTGCCACGACAAACGCCCGGTGCACTGTTTCGCGAATGGTTATGGCACGGTGCCTGGTAATTTCAGCAATTCCAACCTACGATCCACGCCTCGAGGGCCCTTCAGACGTAGATTTTCCATCTGTCGACCAGTTGCCAGTCCGTGATAACGGAGAAAGCCGGTCTTTTCAGAGGATCTTAAGTACCGACATTTTTTTCGCTAGAAAATATCCTGCGAATCATCCCATTAAGTTACGTATACAAAATTTTTAATCATTTGCGTTTGGTATTACAATTACGCCGAAGGGATGTCTTCGATCGCGTGAATTTTATAAATTTACTTTAAAAAATCATTATTAACAGAAATAATTTTGAAATATATTATTTATATCTAAAAAATTCGAAACTAAAATAATTTATAGCAGAAGTACACTACATTAGGATAATAGCAAAACTGACATCGACCGACAAAACGTATTGCTTAATTAAGTTTCCATTGCAGACTCGGATAAGAAAAATTGTAAAAACCGATCTTTAGACTGTCTTCCTCGCGATTCCGGTTGATTGCAATTTTTCAAAAATTGTATTCACGCGTCGTTCAAACTAATCTTTGTAACTTCTAAAAAAAAAAAGAAAAAAATATCAGGACCTCTGGTCGAATTTTAAAAAAGTTATTCCGTTTTAAAGTGTGTCCCAGTATTTTAATGCGAGCGAATGTATGTGTGTCCCCCTCAGACGTTTTCGGAATATACAGACATTGTTAGTCATCGATTCTCAGAAATATTTCCTTACAATTAATTTTACGTTATATTTGATTGGCAACTAAGTGATTGCGGATTTTGTCAATACCACCTAATGATCCACCTAATGGCCAACCCAATAGTTCGGGAACGATGATGGACCGTTCATTGAAGTTCGTTCTGAGTCGAGCGTGCGGTACCTGTGACCATTGTTACAAAATCCGTCATAGAACTGTCTTCATATATCTTAAAGGTTATATATCGTGTGACTGTTCTATTCTAAAACCCAATATAATATAGGGATAATTGTTGTTTCGATCATGCGGGCGTGTACTTGCAGTCAACTAGCAAAACAGGGCTAGCGGGCGGTCAGTTAACGAGGCAAGAACGCCCTTTTGAAACGACGTTTAAAGTGGACTTGTTAAAGATCTATTGTACAATTAAATTACCCCTCTTGTAAAACGCAACATATACTAAAATAGTACCATGTCCGAATATCAATGTGGAATAAAACTGGACCACCATAGTAGTTTCAATGACCCGAATCGATCACATCAGTCCAGTGGCACGCGTTATCCCACGGGAAGAATATCTTCTTTGTTCGATCGTTCCTCGAAATATGTCGCGACACAGACAGACGCATTCCGGTTGTTCGGATGGAACTGTCCAAGCCGCACGAGGAATTCGACTGCGATACGGGAAAGTGCTGTATACTGTCCAGGAAGCCAGAGGTCAGGGATCCTCAAAGCATCTATAATTCTTCCCAAAATGGTTGACACGCGAGGATACCATTGGAGAAATTTTAACCCTTCGCAGTCCTGTGACACTACTAACGTATATAACCACATTCGTAATACATGGCGTAAAGCCATTTTGCTGGCGCTATAGCGACACGCGTAATTTGCATCGCAATCGAAAATGTGTTGGACTATATTGATATACGTAACATGCATCTCTGCATGGTAATTTTCAGGGTAAATTGTTGGTTGATTTTGGTTTGTACGATAAAGTAGTGGAAAATGGAAATCGAGTAGCTGGAAAATGAGGTTTGAATTTAGCTAAACGACGTTTTGTTAAGTCAAATTCGAGGCAAGTGGATTGTTTGAAACGCTTTGTTTCACTGAAATAATTTTCACGATGATTGAAGTAATTAATTACGCAACGTAAGGATTGAAAAGTTTTGATTTCTTCTATTCATACAAACTTGTTTAAAAAAGATTACAATCGTATCGGTGGTTACTCATCAATGTGAAAAGATTGAAGTTGTTGTCTCGATGAAAGATAAATAAACTTAATGCAAATGTCTGCAAGATTGCCAGAGACAAATGTTTATCGAATCGTCCGTTATTCAATGTTAGCCAAATTTATCATCGATTGTTTTCTCCAGCAAGATTGCGAACTGGGTCAAAGCCGATCACCGCGCAATCGCGATGAAGAAAACCTTCGACGCAACTGTTTCGTTCGATTCGGATCTGCTCTTGCGGCGAAGCACTTTAATTAGACGTTTTAATTGGTAATTAGGCTAGACAGGAGTGGTAGCCACGCGATGGATTCACCAAATTCACTCCTCGTTAGCGATCGTCGTGGAATGTTGCTTTCAGATCGAATAAAAAAGAGAAAAATATTTGAGAAAAATCTGCAACACTCTCTATTTGCAACACGCTCTATTTTTCACGCAAATTAACCGGTCTTCGAGGGTACACGATCCGATTTCTATCGGAAAAGAATTTATTCGACCCTGAAATTACCTACGATTTTTCTTAACCCCGCTGCACTCTTTAAGCCATTTCCAATTCACATATATTTTTCAATTCGTAAGAAATTTGTTAAATAGATCAAGATGGAGTGGAAAAATCACATTTTTATTTAACTTTGAAAAAAATTTTCTAAATATTGCTCGTCATAATATTAAAATATCGAAGGTATTAAAATATTTCTTGTCTTAATAATTGCATCTCTGGCTCTCATAACACTTTTTTTAATTCATCAGTTATTAAGTTGATTAGTTAAGAGAACTTACACCTTTGAACTTAATAGGTGGCCGTCATTTTCTGTTGCATTATATTTTCTTTATGGGTCACGTTTTTCTCCTGCGATCGTCGTATGTGTAATGTCACATTTCAACTTTAACTCTAACGGAAGACAACATGATCGAGTGCAGGCAAGGGCCTTTAAATATCGGAAGTTAAATTTATCGTTCAAAGCTTCTGCAATTAACTGGAGTATTCTATACATAGAGTGCAACAAGAATGTGCCACGCTTTGTTAAATGACCGCCTACAAAAATAACGGCACAAAGAAAGATGCGTGACGTGCACAACCTTTATGAAATTCTTCGACAGCTCTATTAATAATTGTTACACTATGTTTCTAAGCTTAGATAAAATCTCGTATATTACGTCACTTGCATCCGGAAGCCTCAGCCAGTGTACGTGAAACCACAGGTACGTATTTAGATGTATGAAAAATTTGCTAATACAAGAGAAAAATAAGTCACATAATTTACAAAAAATTATTCAAATTCCTAATAATGTATTCTGTGCAAATTATCCATAATTATTCTGTATCGATTTATCAACTTTCTACCCGATAAAGATTATAAATTGATCACTTTCACCACTCTGATACTTCTAATGTAAAATGCCACTAACGACGTGATTAAAGAAAAACGTCATTAAAAATATCTTTTGAAGATAAAACCCTTCGTCAAAAGATACGACAAAGGCTGCATAGTCCACTTCTCTAACCAAGATATATCATCATACAGTATGTTTCTTGTAGAAAATCATACACTCTTTTAACGCAGGACAAGGTACAGCGTCAGCATGGCTAGAAACCATCTAGTTGGAAAATCGAGACAGGGTCGATATCTGGTTGCCTGTCAAGGTGAAACGGTTTGATATCTGGCGGAAGGACTCACCGAAAACTGGAGCAAGGATGGATGACCCAGTGACCTGCAGCCTTTTGCCTGATCCGTTCCTTCATCAAAGCTTTCTTGCTTCCGAACAGCTTCATAGCCAGTTTGTTGTCGGTAGGCTGGAACAGGGCCTGAAGCTGATTCTTCAAGAAGCTCTGCTTGACTTCCTGGCCCGGAAGACCCGGGCCCGGCTCCTCCTTCGGCGTCCCGTAGAGGGACACATCGTCCACTCCGAAGTGGACCTTCCCGCTGCCCTTGTAATTCATCTCGTTGCCTGAAACATAATAACAAAAGCATTTTGTTAAGCAGTGTTGTTACGTTAAATAATACACGTTATAAATTTTTCGTTCTGATTCTGCTTATAATGCCTTATAAAGAATTTGTACGCTTATAGAATCTATTTAAGAATATACATACTAGTGTATGTACTTATAACGTAAGAATTAGAATATTATTATTGATATTTAGTATAAATTGAATAATACTGTTCTCTATTTTCATTTTCCAGCTGTTTGATTGTAAGTCAGTTATTTTATTCGCGACATGTGCTTTATAATCTAAAATGTTGAATATAACCAATGGTTCCAAACGTTTATGGCAAACAGTGTACGTGTTATGTAAATCTTCACGTATGGGTTTACACGCACTCTCATACCTTTTTGTGGATACTATGTTGTATAATCGTTGTATTACAACGTTTCTTTTTGTTTTTACTTATTTAACAATTATATTACAGTCTATAGATCCTAATGTCTAAACATCTTATCATCAGTCTATCAGTTAACTTAATCAATCAAACATTGGTTCAACGTCAACACATCAAACGTCGAATGTAATCAATTACAATCCTAATTTCGCTGCAATTATCTAGATCGACAACAGTTCAATCTGTCATATGCAACAACTTAAACTAAACTCACAATTTCATATATGTAACTTAAAAATTATCTAAACTATAATTCGATGGGTAATACACCTAAACGATGCGAGTTACCTCCTGAAGCGTTTCTCTCCTCGATATGCGATGTGAAAAACTGTAACTCGTGGAACAAATTGTATATACGTGTGAACCTGTAGTTGAGAAATTAAAAGAACTCGTAGTACTCGATAATTTCCAATTAAACACAGCAATTTGCTGAAATGTATAATCATTGGCTATTCTATAATTTTCGTTTCGAATAAACAACGATCGAGTCCAGTTACTGAAAAATGCTTCGTCGAAAGCCACGTGAAATCCCCACTACGAGAATCGAGGTACACGCGAGCTCATTCCAATCTCCCATCGACTTCCTTTCCAGCTCTCAAACGCAACCATACGCACTATTGGCTCTGTTGAAGCACACATGAAACATAAAAACTACCAAGCACCGTTTGCTCGTCGACTCCAGTTAAATACAGTTAACCGACAGAACTCTGTCTTTTTTCGTTTTACATTTGCAACACATTGCCCATAATAAAGGAGGGGAGGGGGGACTTACAATTTAAGCAGTCGAATATTGTAAATAATATTGGAAATCCGATCGACTTTCAATTAATATTTTCGTATTTTTTTTATGAGGACTTTTATTCGAATTGAATAAATTATTTGATTGGAATAAAAGTCTTTATGAGAATTTTTATTGAGAAATTATTGGAGAATCTTATTTTGCATAATTGAAATAACGATATTAGCTAATTAAATTATGTAAGCGAAATTGTACGAATAAATTTTGGAACGATTTTGACTAAGTGTTTAATATTTATATTTAATTCGTTCACTTAAATTAGAGAAAATTACTCTGTTAATTTGTCATTATTTACCCTCTAAAATTATATAATTTTTTTCTAGCATTTAAACAAGTTATTTTTTTTTTGTTTTGGGACTTTCCTTTTTGCCTCTGATTTTTCTAATGTAGCACAGAATGTTATTTAAACATTCGTGCAATTCTGAGTGGAATTTTCGGTATTATTTTTTGAAACCTTTTAAGCCAATTGCCTGGAGATTTGAGTTATTTTTATATAGAGATGCCCTGTCTCTCTCTAAAAGTTTTTGGATAGTTTATCTGTTTATCATTTTAAACAGATAGTCTGTAGTTTATCTTTTTAAATCAGTTCTGAACAAATCAACTGTTCTTAATGTTTTAAGGAATCCTTTTAATCATTTTCATAGATAATATAAAAATATTAATCTTTGGAAAGTTATAGATCTTGGAGCTTTATAATTATAACGAGCCAGTCATTCTTGTGAACCAGAAAAATTGTTAGTAGACCACTTTGTAATCATGAATGATAATTTCAATGGGATATGAGTTTGAAAATTATTATTGCAGTAGAATCAAAGATCGTCATTGCTAAGAATAGGTTTTTATGAAGGTGAGGAACTATGTAGTTACTCTGCGATAAAAATCATCAATAAATCAATTATACGCACAAACTGTTGCTAAGAGGATGCAAGAGCTCTAAATCGACTTGATTATTACTAGTTGAATGATGTTGGGTTCTGTTGTAAAAAAGTCTCTACAGCGAAAGATGAATCGCCATAAGCTAGACTACATCGATAAACCATTTATCATGATCATATAAAAATTTTATAATTAATGAACTAAAATATAGTATACCATGAACTTAATAACCAAGAAATATAGTTGAAAAATATTCTTAACGTTCTTATAAAATTTACATATAAAATTACATATACATCCGAGAAGATATTAAATTAAGTAATTGACAAGTAGAAAATAGAATTCATCGAGTGATAAATTTCTACGAGGAAACAACAGAATTATAAAAGTCTTGTAATTTCCAAAACGAGACACGATACGATATCAACCTATTTAGAAGATTTCTAAACGTTATGCCAATTCAGAATTATTCAGAGAGTATTCAAATTTGTATTACCAGGAAATTTTTCAATTTTTAATTTCAGGCTGCATGAGAAGATTTTATCATTCCACGAAAATAACGCATTGTCAATTCTAGTCTAAAATAGGAACATATAATAAGTCTTGTAATAAAAATACATAACAAGTGCATGTAATAAATAACAATTAAATGTTATTAAATCAGTGTATCAAATAATGTTAAAAAATCAAATGTTATCGATCTAATAATGTTAACAACATCTCGTCACAGTGTTAATGAAATTTCGAAAACTCATATATGACACACACAATATATTTATAAAAGTTTCCTACAATAAATGTTGAAGTACTCTGGTGAATCACTATATATTTATTAAAGCTGGTTTTTTCACAAAATGTACGATGACTTTCATAGATAACTCTTTCTTTCCAAAACACTTCAGTAGAGACGATATGAACACATATATAGACTAAGAATATCTTAAATTTTTCCGTTTCTATACATTCAAGGATCAATCTCGTTATCAGACCAACCACAGCGGAACCTTGTCCTCGAAATGCCACCTAGTCTCCATAAAAACCGTGATCCTTCAATTCCTCGGTACAAGACTTACCAAACTTCGGCGTTGCTCGCGCGTGCGACAACTTGGGCCAGCTGGAGACAAGGACAGGATAGCCCTTGTTCCCTTGCTGTTGGTCTAGCTGTGTTTGTTTCCTCAAGAGCGGCGTTCTCTGCTCGTCGAGCTGACTCGCGCGCGCCAGATCGTCGGCCATCGCCCGAAAGCAAGCGGCCTCAGGATCGCGAGAACGGTCTGCCCCGTTTACCGTGTAACTGGTCCCTGATGCAGAGGTTGACTAATGACGAGCGGAACACGAGGAAAAAGAAGCCACGCGGCCGGCGAAAGCCAGCCAACCCGACCAACCCACCCAGCACCACGGCCAGAACGAACGGAACCCAAGTGGAGAAGAAGAGAAAAGCAAAAGCGATGCAGTGGAACAGAGAGAGAGGCAGAGAGAGAGAACGCTGAGACTGACCGGTTTTATTGTGGAACCAAACGACGACGCGGCGTTCGATTCTTTTCCATGGCATTCGACGAGGAACGCATGCAAATCCTCCGCGCGACAATCTCCCGTCAACCTTGACACTGGAGGCGGCTAGAACGTCACGAGAACCAAGCCTCCCTTCCACTAATCGCGAATGATAATTCCATTTGTCTCGTCCCGTGTTTATATCACGCGAGATACCTATATATTCGTATCTCGTAGGTTTTGTATGGTCGCTCACAAATTTGGTACAAAGTATATTTGATATAAAGGATACCGGACTGTAACATTTTCTATCTAAACTTTTCTGTCTTTGTCGGGGCTATTTTAGATCGATGAAATCGAAAACGAGGGTCATCTTTCACATTAGGACAAAGGTTCTAATTGTAGAAATCCACGTACGACCGCGACCATATAAAGCGGCGAGTGGCAAAACATGTGATGGCATAGTCAGTGGCAAATTCGTCGCTTGCCGCTCTCTGTATGATCACAACTTAACCGGGCGTCTCGCGCAGACTGAAAAATGAAGAATATCCCAGAACCTAATCCACTTCTGGCGATTCAAATATACAGAAAGTAAGCCATACTTTCTAGTTAGGAACAGCAAATTTGAAAAAAGGTAGCGTCAAAATCCACGAGGACATCGTACATCAACAGGTTGACTGAAATTTTTCCGCCTTATTCTCGTGGAAAACGACTCTCATTTTCGACTGTCGTCAGCAATTTCAAAAATCTCTAAAATACGTCGTATTAACCGAACGAATTATATTAGATTGTCCGGAAAGTGTCTTTCTCTTACAGACACGTCTTTTGCAACAACGTATCTTTATAAAAACATGAAACCTAATCCGTCGAACGTTGTGATCTTTAGTTTGATAGAACAAAATGGATCATACGTAATTCGATAAAGTAATATAAAACGGAAAATGTGGATCCATTATTTCCTTATAAAACGAAAGAAACATTTCGGACGACCTAATAATAATCGCGTCTCGTTATAATGTCAATTTCAAGATATTTCACGTGACACGTACTATGAGCGTATAAAAGTTTTCCATCGTAACAGAAAATTCTGTTCAATTCATGAGCCATTATAATACATCGTCTAATGAACATTTTAAATGCGATTTTAAAATGTAAAATTATCTTTCGTCGCAATCTAACCAAGCAAGATAACGCAAGATGACGCGACGTACACGACAAGACCCACGCAGAATTCTCCCTGATCTCGTTCGCCTGAAGCGAATTCGAGAGAGTGGATTCGCATTCTCATGGAGAGCGCTTGAGAAATTTGAGCGTGCGTTTCTTCAGAGACGGCTGGCTGTATGCCGCGTGAGAGAAATTAGACACGCCCGGGGAGATTCGTCGAGGATGCAAGGGTGTTTTTAAAGAGCCTTGATGGGTTTGCAGGTGTTGTTAGCGGTTTGGTTGCATGTGAAATGCTTTAGGTGATTGAACTTCAAAGTTTAAGCAGGTAGAAAGGCTTAGCTGGATGCCATACAGTTTGATTTGAGATTTTCGTAAAAGGTTGTAGCAAAGGAATGCGTGTTCTGTTGTTTGTGCGATCGTAAATTCTTATCTATAGTAGCGTAACGTTGTTTGACTATTCTAAATTCCATTTATGCTACATATTTTTCCGTTATGTTTCATCGTGTTTGCTTTTCTATTTAGGGAGAGATTCTTTTAATTTGAGGAATGTTATTATTTGTTTCACTCACAGAACATTTTGTGAACCAGCTGATAATAATTAGAGAATCGTTTTTAATGTCATTTTGATTTTTTCCGGTGCCTATGTGCAAGCTTGTCCTTGTGTCTATATATATTTTTTAATTATCTTGAATTTTTATTAGCGTCATACGAATAACATGACAATTATTAAGCCAATTTGCTTGGTTGGAATAAAACCGCTCATAGTGGCAATTTTTCTAGTTCTGGTATTTGAAACTTATGAAGATTTAATATATTTAATTAAATTAACTAAACTAACATCTATAAGCTAAATTACGATATTATACGTAACCACAAGATTGTCACCAATTAAGTATTAAATAACCAAAAGTGATGCTTGATTTAATAATAAATCCTGAAGAACTTCGGACCTCTCCGCTCTAGTCGCTCAATCACAAAGTCTACCAGCTGAGAATCGTTTCGAGCGATTACGAAGAGGAGCAATTTCCATGAACAATACGAAGCGTAGAAGGGCGTTTCGCGTTGAGAAAGGGATTTTAGTGAAAACATTCGCTTGAAAATCAACGTCGTAAGTGGAACGACTTTAACGCGACATTCGAGACCGAGCCAGTGTTACCGTGACAAAATGTTCTCTTTCCGGTGTCTTTGTAGGACCGAGCTTTGCGACAGATAATTTGCCTGATAGACGAGGAGCGAGCAAATTATCTCATTCGAGAGGGAATCGACGAAGAGAGAGAAAAAGAGAGAGAGGAAGGAAAAGAGAGAGAGAGAAAGAAAACCACTTCTTACTACGCTCCAACGCGCAATTTTTGCTACGTAACATTTAATTAACTTCAGCTTCAATAATCTTTAATTATGTGTGTACGATTATTCATATTTATACGTGTGTGATAACGAGATGATATCGATGAATAATTCACATTCGTTAATTATGGGAGTTGGCGCTTTCAGAAAATATTGAAATGTCGATCTCGTTGAATAAACAGCAGGTTTTAAATTAATATTGTGTTTGCATTAACAGACGAGAACATTACAATTTTCGCCAATTACTGTAATCTTTTTGTTTCGGCTTGTATTTGAGGAGAATATTATAATTATCGTTAACTAGTTTAATTTTCTCGTGTTGATTGGGTATGATCAACGAGATACGTTTTTATACTGTTATTTTTGGTGATAATTTCGGAAGAGTAATGGAATATCTCCATTCATCTCTCATGGAAGCTAATAAAAGATTGCTTTAAAAAATGGCCTGGTTGATATTAATTGCTTCAATGTTCTGTAGTTTACTTATAGCCTGATCCTTGATAATTGGAAGACCTAAAGGTTGGAAAATTATTAAGTTAATAATTAAAGATGTAGAGATTGAACATTGAAATATTCTTTTTAAGATTTCATTTTCCTTGGGAATATCTCTCAAAATCTTCTTTCAAGATTGTAAAGTTTTGACAATTGAAAAGGAAGTTCAAAAACGAAAAAATTGGAAAGTTCGAATGGTCGAAAATTTGGAAAATCGGAACTATGCCAATTTGATAACTTCAATATTTGAAAATTTGGAAGTTCGAAACTTCGTCAGTTAAAAATTTTGGAATTTCAAAAGCCATAAAATTCGAAGATTTAAAGCATCGAAAATTGGGAAGCGTAAATCGGTAACATGAACATTTAAAAGTTTATACATTCGATATTCAAATTTCCAACATTGGAAAACTGAAATTTTACACGTTACTACAATTCTTCCTACAGCCACCTTAATTAGCGTTCTACCATTTTAACCAAACATTTTATTGATCAAAGGAAAATTGTTCTACAGACTTTTACTATAACTTCATCAATTATCTTCATATCAGCCTTTATACGCGTACATATAATTTTACCGAATTGATTTCAACAAAGTGCAATTAATATACTCTCGTCCCATGTAATGGCATTCCTTTCTCGTTTATGAAGGTTACTATAAATTTTAACAAATGAGAAATGTTTTTAATCTCCTCTCCGATAATTCCTTCCATCTTCTCTTTACTAATTAAATATTTTCTTCTATAAATGGATACGTTGTATCTATTTATATGCATTTCGGTTTTATTAATTAAATTCGCCTAAAATACAATTTGCGTAATGTTTTGTAAATACAAGTTCGAGAATAACAGAAACTATTTTGAATATCGCAAACACTGATTCATACTTCAACGTAATTTAATGGCGATTCCACTGAAGCTTGAAATAACATTCACTAATGAATCGACGCCACGGTGAAAACCAGTAACGTTAATCGCTTCTTATGAAACAAATATTCCACTGTAGTAAACAGGATTCGTGCGATTTGGTATTTTTATTCGACAGCTCGTTTATATGCGCTTGGAGTTTTGCATTAATCGATTATCATACTGTTGGTCTATATCGTTACTTATGTAATTATAAATATCTGTTAACTTTTCTAATTCCTCACACCGTTGAAAATTTCGATTTTTTTCAATTTTATTTTTCTATTGAACATAGAATACACCAAAATAAAATCTTCTGTATTTGCCCCAATTCTTTACGTCCCATTTTTCAATTTCCTTTCAATTCTTCGCGCTATTTTAAATTTCAAACTTTTGTCTCTTTTGTCGTATTTTCTGATTTACCGTAGAACATTCCACGAAACAATTTTCTTTATTTTTCATATAAAGCGCTTGCTCAAAAAAAACATATAAGATCGTTCTATTTTCGTCAAAATACGTGCACGTTATATTTTTTAATTTCTTTAATTTAGAATTTTTCTCAAACAAAATATATAACATTTTTCTGCAACTTTAAACAATTGATCTCTGTAAACAGAGGTTGGGTTAAGAGATGAATTAAAAGATCTGAAGGGATTAAACAATCAGGGGAATTAATGGAAGAAGTTAAAGCGTAAGTTAAGGGTAGAAATGAATTTTGTCGAAAGTGAAATTTCATTTCTTCTCGTTGGCAGTCGGTTGTCAGGTGCTCGTAAACATGCCAACTAAATGTGCGGCTAGCTCGATTGCTTTTCTGTATTGCAACAACCGATAATGGGCTCGTTACGGGCATTTGTCGACGAATAAACGGCTTATTGAACGAGCATTCTTACGGTGCTCCATATTTCCTCACGCGGACACGTGTGCCAATAACTTCGAATTCGCATTTCTCATTTGAGGTTTCCTCGACAGAAATATTCTACGAGCTTTCTCCTTGATTAATTATCATTCGCATGCCCATGTCGGTTTAGCATTCTTAATTATCATTTCTTCGTTTCAGATCAATATCGCGATAATTTAGTATGAGAAATATAAAAAGATTAGGTAAAAAGGAAATTTTTCATGCAAATTTTTAACATTTCTTAAATATTTAGGGATTACGTAACTAAAAAATGTTATATGCAAATAAAACATTCTTTTCTAGTTTGAATAATTTCTAGTTGAAAGTTTGAAGATAAAAAACTTAGTATTTCAGAATTACATGTACTTCTGTTTCTTTTTTTAAATATAACGAAGTGCTATAAGCTATACATATGCGCTACAAGTGATTGCATAATTGAAAAAAATTCTTTTTATAGATTAAATTCTCTTTTAATTAAATATTATTTTATTTACTATGTCATTTGTTCAATGAAACTTATATATAAACTTATATATAAACTTATATATAAGATATATACATGTATGTGTTATATTTTATTAAATTTCTTTTTAAATAGAATTAAATAGAATAAAATAATATTGGCTTAACTGGGTCGGAACATGATCGGTTCATGAAATGTTTCAAATAAATATCGTCGTATTTCATGGCAACATCATTAATATTCCACATTCTTGATTTTCATTGTTTTTATAACAAAAGCAGATATCTGGTCGTATTAATAACACACGTATATTCATTCTTAATTACCGTACTGCATATATAGTTATAAAATTATTAAACACTGGCTGCTACTCAAATATACAACTAACCACCTCTGGAGCTGCATTCTTTTGTTTGATCAGAAATGTCTTCATTTTATGTAACGATGTTCCAATACGCAGTTTGTTGCTTTATCTGCTTGCCTAAATTATTTTATCGAAACACAAGCGCGAAAATTAAAATCCAATGTTGATGTCACAAATAATCGAGGCGACGCAACATATGCGTTAGATGTAATGGTAGCGGATATATCAAGGATTAGCCGTGATTATGAATTTAAAAAAAGATCAATAGTCGAATTGAACTTAAAACCATCACTTATGACTATCATGCTTGAAAAATTACGGTTTGATGAAGAATTATGGAAATTGAATTCTATTTGTTACTTTCCACTTTATTTCAAAATGTTACCTCATCTTCTAGCGCTTAATTGGAACAACTATAATTGGAACATCCTCTCGATTAATTCCTTTGACTTATTCGCTGTCATCACCTTGGAAGTATAACGGAACACTGTTTCATAGGTGTGGCAAAAAGAAGGTTAAACTGTTTCGATGACGCGACCACAAAGATGTAGCTGGATTTGTATGTGAAGATAGATGTGTTTAATTCTATGTTGCATTAGATGAGTCTGATATGTCTGTGGAAGAGCGTGGGTGCTCCTTGTATAAGTGCAATCATCCTTAACACTTGTTTCTTCTTAATCTTTTTTTCTCAAGGTAAATTGGGCTTTCAAAGATTGTTATCTTTTAATTTCAACATCCTCGATTTTGAAATCTTGATTTTCGTTAAGGAGAGAAAGAGGAGCATTGATTATCGATTTATCGAGAAATATTTAGGATGGTTATTTGTAATTATTCACAAACGGTATGAATATTGAATTATTTCGTATAATAAAGTTAAATACGAATGGTAGGAAACTATAGACAATAATATACTGTTGAAGATTCGCTATTTTGGGTAATTATTGCTATAATAAAAGAACTGTTCAGATTGTAGCAAACGCTTCTAAATTTTCCACAAAACGTGTCGGAAATCTCATATGGAATACGAAGAGTATACATATATACGTCGCGAGCTGCGCAATTAAATTTCCGGTGGGGTAAGATTCAACTGTAACTGAACGCCACTGGACAAAACGACGAGCGTTCCTAATCTTGACACACTATAACTTTTATCAAACTTTCAAATCTAATTTCTAAGAAATACAGCCATTGCAACTATAATAATTCTTGACTCATCACCGTAGAAAATTCAGTGAACGATTTTTTTTTAATAGATACTTTATAATTCAATGTAATATAAGCCTGAAGAATAAAATAAAATACGATTTTTCTATATTTATTAAAATATCGGTATTGTAAATTTCATTAGATTTCTTCCACAGTCAAAGTTATTATTCCAAAATTAAATATTAACTCATATGTGTGTGTGTGTGTGTGTTTCAAATTATAGAAGTGTCCATATTCTGAGTTCAGAATAACATCAACGATAGGTTTTCCAATTGTGGGAAGATTTTAATTAAAATTGAATGGAAAATACGATATGCGAAATAATATCAGAGTATTTCTAAACTGTTCATTTAATGTAACAAGAACTGATTTCTCGTGTAGTTGATATCTCAGTATTAAACTCGAAAATATGACGCTAGAAAAAAAAAGAAGACACGAGAAAAAAAGACAAAGATAAAAATAAGATAAAAATGAGTCATAATCCAAATTGTGTGATAATCAAAGTGATCAAAATTAATTCAGCAGCATCAAGGAATTGAATTTTATTTCGCTCTAAATCCTCTTTAAATTATAATCGCTCAACCAAATATATCGACTTGCTCATATATTTACAATTTCTTAAATATCTGCAATCTCAGAATTTAAAACATTATCGAAAAATCCAGGCACTCTCCGTTTATGTAAAGATTAAACAACATTTGCACAGCGTACACATTTTCTATACCTAATATTTATACAACTGAAATAAACCACCACGCGGTTCCAAATCTTCGATAAACAAACACGAGAAGAGCTTGAGAACGTTGCATGAAAAATTTTTAATATACAGTGGGGAAAAATAACTTATGAATTTATTTGATTCTTCGATAAAATTATCAAAGTAGAAAAAAGCCTTCAATTTATTCTACCGATTCAAGATGATACTTGCGCCATGCACAATGATAATTAAAGAACGTATCTAATGAAAACCATAGCAAATATCGGATATAATACAGTTCTTCACGAAGCTATATAAAAGTCGTACGAAATCGGAAAGACAATGAGACGATGATTCGTTAAAAAGAATATCGATAGTAAAAAGTAAAAATGACTTACCTTGGTCGGCTACGAAATCGGTGATGAGCAATGTCTCGTCGTCTAGAGCAGTGACGAGGCTGTCCGTGCAAGTGTTCGTGTTCTCGATGCTGATCTTGATGCTGTCATCTTTGTTAAGCCGTGGATGATTGTTCGCGGCGGGGTTATTACCGGCGTGGCAGTTATTGTTGTTGTTGTTGTTATTATTATTATGGTTGTTGTTGTTATTGTTATTGTTGCCGCCCTGCTGCTGGCCGAGGTGGTGATGGGGTGAACGAACGGATTCTGTGCTGCTGGTGTGCAAACTAACCCCCGTAGTCGCTCTTCCGTTCACCAGCCGTAGACTCGGTGCCCGTCGACCTCCACCTCCTCCTCCACCCCCACCAGCGCTGGTCACAGAACGGCCGCCACCGCCGCCACTCTCGCCCTCCCTGAAAAATAACGTTTGATTTCTCGTTCAACATTGTTCTTATACTCTCAACTTTTTATTTTTACTATACTATATTTGAATGGCACCAAGTAGATGAAAAAAGTTTATACGTATACTTAGACTGACGTTCGAAAATGCTTTATTAAAAAGTTATAAACGTTCGGAGATTTATTGGTAAAATTGTTCTTATGCATTTATGCGAACACACATAACAATTGGTTTATGAGAAAATAGAAAGAGAAATAGAAGAAAGTATAGAATATATTCATATAACGCTTCGTTTCTGAGAAGATCGAATTTGGAAAATTATCAAAAATGTACTTGGATTCTAATTTTCGATTGGACAGAAGTAAATATCGATAGGAGCTTATTCTACGTGCGAAAATAGATCGAAAATGAAGAATAGAATTTTCTCATAACGTGTTTTGTGTCCGAGAAAAATAAATTCGAAAATTGATCGTACGTGTGTACTAGGACAGTTCTGAAGTAAACACGCTCGGATCTTATTTTCTTGAAAATGAATCTTCAAAGAGAAATATCTCATTGTATTTTTTTTATTTCGTATCTCTGCCAAGCTTAACGTGCGGCGATTATATCTATGGATGTGATCGGAATTGACACTAGAAACTAAAAATATATAAATAAGAAAATTGAAAAATATAGATATGAGAACTAAAGCTATTACAATGTAGGTTTTTATATTTAGAATTTTGACGAATGATTAAAAATGCAAATATATAAAAATATAAAGATATGCCAAGGTAAACGTACAAATGTATACAAATGTACAAGGAAAGCAATAATATAAAAGTACGATGCAATAGACCAGAGGAAGTAGTTTTATAAATCAGGAGGAATATTTAGTCTGAAGAAATATTAAAAAATCGAATGAAATACGAAGAGTATTAAAGTATAATGCAATAGAAGAAATTATTTTACAAATCAGAAGGAATATTTAGTTAGAAGAAATATATTGAAAAACTCAAAATAGACAATACAAACCTTGTATTAAATAAATTGAAAATGTGAATAATGTAAAATTTATGAGAACTACACTGCACGTAAATGAAGATAAAGCGTATAAGACACGACGAACTGTATTGCACGAGAAGAAAAACAAGACTGAGAGTCCTTCAGTTATTGTTTTGGTATAGAACCCCAGGGTTGTATACAGGTGTGGTTTCAATATTTACATGCCTGCTTTCATAATTTGGGATTGGTTCGAAGAGTGTATTGAAGGTTTTTCTTGACAGGCATACGAAGTACCCAAATGGCAGGTAGTTAGAAAGGTGAAAACAGGCAACGCACGTTTATCACCAGGAAGCATTTAAAATATTTCAAATATTGGGAAAATTCTTTTTACAATTTGCGTTCTCTTTTTACTTATGAAAAGGTTCGATTATTTCGTATGCGCTACACTTTAATAATAAGATTATGATTGTGGTTTATGTTAGTCTTAAGTAAAACTTAGAAATTCGTAATGAAAATTTGCAATATTTTTATCTTTTTAAAGAAAATGCATAACTTACGAGACTCTAATATTATAAATTGGTATAACAGAAAAATATTGAGAATTTAGTATGCGAATTAAATTTCTTGCATTGAAAAAATATTTATAAATTCAAATATTCGTACACCATACATCTCCTCCATAAAAAGCTTATTCACCTTTTCGTACCATATTCGTACACCCTACATCTCCTCCATAAAAAGCTTAATACCTTTTATGGTGGATCTTTTCTTTCGTAAAAACACCATCAACGAGATATAAAAAATCTCATTTTCTTGTCCTCACAACTTCACTATTATCAAAGTTACAATAAGAGTCACTGGCATAAAAAAAATATTAAAAGCAAGAAAAGAAAGAATAAAACAAATGAATACCTATGGTAGAAACACATAATAAATCATGCTTTTTTCACTCTTTATAACAAGACATATTTAAAATTCACTACGCTATCGAACAATCGCGTCCATATTAGCAAATGTGCCTTTATATTTGATTTTAGCAGCAAATTCAATTTATCGGGATTCAATTGCGTAACAAAGGTCCCGTAACAAGACTGAGAATCTCGTAAAAAAATTGGTCGATTTGATTTCTAATACTCTTATACGTTCTTCGCGCCAAAAATCAGACAATAATCTCTAAGAATTACCCTAACAAAATTAATTACCAAAATCTTGAAATCTCAAATCGAACACACAACACAGCTTCTTATTATTAATTCCATTAATCTTCAAAGAGATTATTTTCACAACGAACAAGATCGCAAAATTATATCCTAATACACGACTCGCAGTGTGTCTCTGAGATCTCAGCACGCTTTCTCTTTCCAAATGATCAACGAATCCGTCGATGAAGGAGCAACGCAAGCATCTCAATTGTGATCGGTATACACGTATCTCGCAGATTTGACTTGCACGTTAAGAAAGTGGTCTACCCTTGGAAACCATATAACGTAACGGTTTGTCTGCAAAACCGTCCTCGACCATCGTTCCACTTTTTAATCTTTCCATCTCTCGAAATCGTCCTTGCCATTCTGGACGCTCGGTTATCGCTGCGTATTATCGCCCTCCACAGATTCCCCACTGATTCTTGTCTCCCTTTCTATACCTCTATTCAGCCGATCGACGATCTTTTCTCAATTGTTTGCTTATGGTCGTTGACACGATTAATAGATAAACTGGTTTGTTATTTATGCGTATCTAGATCGTGATATTAATATTCGACAGACAAGTATTTAGTAGTTTTTATGATTCAGTGAAAGGAAGGTGGTTGTTGTTCTCTGTATCTTTGAATGTTTACATCATTTATGATTTAGATTTAGAGGAATTGGAATATTTTGGAGAACTGAGAGTATGTAAAAATAATGGTCTTTGCATTTGTGTATTAATATCACTTGGCAATTCTTAAGGAAGATAAATCTAAAGAGAAGAGACGATTAAATTACTCTGTTCTTATAGATCGAAACGTTCTCCCAATGAGCTTTTACGACTTTTTTAGAGCCGTTTCAAGCGTCTTGGACATGGTTCTCCTAAGGTAATCGTCAAAGACTATGAAAAGTATCTATCAGATGAAAACAGATCAGAGGCGGAAGATCAAACGACAAAGAACGCGGGCATAATGACCTTAGGTCGCTGCTATCGACAGCTCGTTTCGCAAGAAACGATTTCTTCCGCGGTTATTCTGTGGTCTGATCGCAATTCAGATAAGTATCTGGCATGAGCGACGCTCTCCTTATATATCTTCTGTTTCCAATTTTTGCATTCTTTCTTACGTAACGTCTACGAACAGGCGTTATCTACATTTCTGTTTCTATTGTAAACGATTGAACAATCAGAATTTCTATGTTGCATATTTCGCGTAAGTAATTAATTAATCGATGACGAGCTAATAATACTTTTCAATTGGAATGGGAAAATGAGAATCAAGCTTGATTGCATTTAAATATATACTTCGACCGTTGAAATTATTATAATCGAATCTCCAATTTTTATGCACATATTTCAATCTTCAACCTCAATTTCAATAAATTGTCCATTAGCTATTAATAGAGGATCGGAAAATATTTCGTAGGAAGATTCATTTAACACCAATCTTACCAGGCCCGATCAAATGACTATTTTCAAAATTTCATTTAAAATTGTACATTCATTGTTATTTCTTTTGTTCACCTAATTTCATGTAAATTCTTATATTAACAAAAATTGAGAAACTGATTAATCAGATAATATAAGAATTTACATAATGTTAGATTGAGGTTAGGTTAAGTTAGCCTGGTAAGGTTAGCGTTAATTTAAGAACATCATATAATGTTGTTTCAATACCAGAAGAATTAAAGAAACCTTTTTACAGATGCATATACGTTTTTAAAGTTAATATTCGCGATTAGAGGATATATGTATATACAATAAATATACATAAATACAGTAAGAATATTTTAATACTAAATATTTTACCTTACAGATATCTTAATATACTAATTTCTTAATTAAATCTTAGTATCTCAATTAAACGTTTTGAAATTGACTATTTTATAATTTATAACTATTGAAATACTTTGAAAACTACATATTTTATAATACTAATAAAAATTGCATAATTTAAGGCTATAGTGTGTCAAATGTTATTTATCCATATCGATCAACCGTTCATTCGTAAACGAACTCGCGATTATACCAAATCACGAATACAACTCTCATTTAGCATACAACGATCGTCAATTTACTGTAACAACGCATAATCAACAAATTCCATTAAGCGACAATTTACACGATCGAAGAATCCCTTTTCCGGAGTAACGTTATTATTGTTATTACTATTACCATCGTGGCGCACAACAAATTGTCCATTTACCCGAGAATATTGTTTAAGCGGTTTAATAAAGCAGTCTGTACACAGCGGGCAGCGAATAATCGTGGTTAATCTTCGAAGAGTACACACGATAATGCCGTTCAATTCTCTGAGGTCAGTTTCAAGTACGCCAATGAATATTTATTAGCACTAAATCAAGGGACTCAGCCTCTCGAGCTCTCGAGAATACAAATTGCCATACGCGTTCACCTCTTGCAAATGCAACCATCAACGTCTTATGGCAGTTATGGCGAATGCATAGGAGGGGACAGCACGAAATTATTACTTGAAATCTTGTGCATTTCTCGTCTACAGTCAGTCATAAAAATCTACATACATCCCTTGAATATAAAATATTATTGTAAAAACAGCTGGACGAATTTTCTTTGTCACGATAAAACACACATTATTAAAATGTAAAGTAATTAATTCGCCTTTACCATTATTAAGAGAAGAAAAAAGAAAAAAATATAAAATACAGTGTTACAAAAATTACATACAGCTGTTATGTCTATATGAAATCATAAAAATAAGCTTGATACTATATTAATGTCTGGCAGGATTATGTCGAATTTGGGCTAAATTTATATCAATCCCTGTTTGTGTCGAGGGATTATGTGTTGTATAATTTTATAGTAAAATATAAATACACGTTATGTATATATTAATACACAGATAGCTATAAAAGAGTCATATTGTCAAAATTTATCACGAATTATTTAGTTTCGTCTTTGTTAAGGAAAAAGGAGTAAGAAAAATATAAAACGCAATGTCAGAAAAATTACATACATTTGTCATATCTACATAAAATCATAAAAATAGTAGCTTCATATTGTATGAATAGGCGTTGAAAAAATTACAAGTTTTGTAATTTCTAACGTAATTGTATTGCAAAATTTTTGCAAGTTAAACTCTTGTCTACCCCTTCTTTAAATATATCAATAATAATTGTCTCGATATGCAAATATAAATAATTTTCTGACAAAGTGTATTTTTAGCTTTTTGGTATATCACGTACACAAAATTCAATGGATGTATCTAAACTATTATGACTAAGTGTATATTCTTTTGTATTTATATGACTTGCGCAAGATCCATTTCAAGCACGTCCAGCTAATTTATGGGGGATTTTTACGGCGTGGACGAGGAAGAAGGAAACCTTGACTGATATTGCTTGGAACCTCATTTGGCAGAGAGTGAGACAGAGAAAGGGAGAGAGAGAGAGAGAGGAAACTGAGTTCGCATCCCATTTTAAGAATTTTTTAGCCTATTAACTGAGGAAGACGAGTTACAGTGATCGACAAAAGTCTTCGACAATATAATCTTGTACAATGTAAGAATGTCATTTACACCGAAAAAAGTATGGGCGAGTGATTTTAAAATAAAATTTACACGAAGGGGTACAGTTTCTTTTTCCCATATGCTTTTGACAAATTCGAATTTAGTCGGCCAATATTCGAAGCTGTTTGTGAGCTGTATTCGAGCTCATCACTGATAATCATATCAGTTAACTGTTTCCTTTTTGTTATTTTAAAAGTCGCGTATACCGAGCTACTCGTGTGAGGCTTCGAGACGCAACAATTTCTATGTACAATGATAAAATAGGAACTCTGAGAAATACCACCTACACTGCATTATACTTCTGTCACATAAATCCTCTTTGCTTTCCAAGCAGCAGTTCCGTGACAATCGAATTTAACCTGCATTGTTTGCCGGAAAAAAAGAAGATGACATCTCGGCGCGAGCGCGCTGTTGCACAATGCCGCGCGCGCCATTTAACAAGACCGCTAGCCGCCCGATGAACCGGACTTAATTTCACTTTCATTGAATGCGAGGAAACCTCGCGTCGCGGATAAATTCGCAAATTAATTCTATTGGCTCCGCGCGTCGCGAGATGAATATGGCCTCGCGCATTTATTGAACCGCGCGCCGCGCAGATGATCGTTCCGTCGCCGCGAGCATTCCGCGGAAAAGCCGCGTTTCCATCGCGATCCACCTCTCGACATTACAGTTACTCGCATTAACATTCGGACACAACACCATCTATTTAATTAGATTGCTTTTAAAGAAAGATAAGCGTTTTTCTATATTTCGTTTAAAGTGATACTACGTTATTCGTTAACAATTGGCTTTAAAGTGTAACAAAAAGATACTTATAATTGACATATAGGTACAGAGGCTATGTCACTTCTTGTCCGCACGACTTTAAGAAAGTTATACAAGAGCGTTGTTTTAGTTATTGAACAAGTTGTTTGCAATCTACTATATACGATCATTAATAAATACAATGTAATCACATGGATATAAAAAATTCGTAGAGGTCAGAAACTTTGTAGATGTGTGGTCAAACGTGGAAACAAAGAATAAACTGGAGCAAATTACTGCAGCTAAGCATTTTACTTCAAGCAGTTATAAGTTTTTTAAACTCGAAATCGAACTAAAAAATTGCCATCAACGACAATTCTCGATCACATAACCAAACGAAACTTTGATTATGAAATAATTACACAAGCCTCCGTAAAAGCTTGCAAAATCCACTAACTTTCTTAAACATCTACAATTTTGCAAATACGTTTCTTTCGCAAAATAAACTTTGCAAAATATAATAATGCCAAACAAGCGTGTTGTTCAATGATTCTCTCATGACACCTGCCATGCACAATCCGCCAGACAATATCTCGTCACAGATGCTTCGCCATATCAACCCCCGTCACTATAGCATCATGATCGACGAGGAAAACAAACGAAACGCTGTGGTCCCCAATGAAACGAGAAATCTGTCCAACGCAACCCAACGACCTAGTTTCCATGGTCGAACAGAGATTCGTGTTACACGACCAACCCGTTCACGAGTCATTGTAATCACTCTTATTTGATTCAAGCCAGCCAAGCGACCCTGCCTAATCGAACACTAATTATCCTACCCCCAATTAACAAGAACGTCGATACGGGGCCACGAACAATAAGCGTTGGCCAGGAAAAATATCAACGAGTGGATGTCTCACCTTGCTCAGTTGCTCTTAATAAAGCGAAGGAAAAGTTATACATATACGTGTATAATAACTTGGACTACAGAGAAACGCGGACGAGAGTCAACCTTACAATTTTTATACTTCGATTTTATCGCCGGTTTAACCAACGAAAGAATTTTTCATATTTCAAGAAAGACTTATTACTGGGCTATGGATTTTTATGCAAACTGGTATTTTCTCTAAAAACGAGGTCTTAAAAGAAATTCTATTCCACGCTTTCGACTTAGTCTCACACGTAGAATAGCCTCATATTAATTATCTACTCTTGTCCAGTTGCGAATTAGGCAAATTTACTTGGGTATGCTTGACAAATTTTCAAACTCGATTTTCTCGAAAATAAGTCCTCCAATGCAATTTTGTTATTCTTGATTTCCCCCCCCCCTATTTTCATCTTATTTTTTCAACCAGGAAATCAGCCTGATAACACTTGCACCATGAATTTAGGATTTTTACCAGGAACTTAGAATGGATTTTAGGATCACGGTGCATAGATGGGTCAGAGGACGTGTGTCAAGAGGAGATTGAAAGGGATCACCTGAGGGTGAACAGATGAGAAACACGAGTAGGAAACGATTGAAGGGGTTGTGGTCTTTTTATGAGCGAATTATGGCTGGTAAGCGTGGGTATTAAGTGGAAGCTGTAGTTGGTGGAAGGAGTGTGGGTACTTTAAGTGCTTGCGTTGGGAGTTTTTTGGAGGTGTTTGATGTTTAACCCTTGACGACGGCCGAGATGCAGCGAAAAGACTGAATTGGAAAGCTGGTTAGAACACGGGTGACTGATAAGGACTGTGTCATTTTAAGCTCCTCTGCATAGTTTGATATGACTGTGTAATCGAAGCGATTATTTAATTAAGATATCAATGTAAAATGCAAAATATAATTTTCATGTTGATACTTTCTAAAATTTGTTATATGAAACACAAAATAAAAATTAAGAGAAAATATTGTAAGATTAAATAATTCCGTCCAAATCGTTATAATCCATCGATGATCTAACGAGGATTTATTAATTGAGGTTTAATAACGAGTATCAGACGAATAAAGTTGAAAGTTGAAAAACACGTTAGGAAAAAAGAAAATTGACACTTTTGAAGTCTTCTATTTTTAGTTCTAATTCTAAAAATATGATAAATAGCTTTCGTCCTTTCGTTTCAAGAGATTCTAATACCTGACACTTGCTACTGCTCGACATCTAGCTGAACCTGCACAACTTCGCTTTCGTATGCTTTTCCCGCTGAGTATAGCTACGTGAACAAATCTCGAAAGTATGTGACATATTTACAGAAGTAATATCTTAAGAAGAAATATTCTGCTACGTGCTGACTGGGAACAAAGTAATATTAGTTGCATAATGAGGTTACAAAATGCGTCAGAAATATTTATGAACCGTGTATAGATTCTGAGAAAGGACTAACGATAATTTTTACTCTTTCTAGTTTGGATTGCTTCTCTCAAACGGAACAAATATATTTCTAGCTCGTACGGTAATCTGACAGCAACAGTGTAAAAATTCTAAAGAAGCAATTCCATAATTGAATAAGGAAACGACTTAAATTGTCTGACGTATTTGGAACAAATATATATATTTACAAAGACTTTGCTAATATGGATAGGTGTAGAACGAGTTCGAATATAAGAAAAGATGGAGCAAAATAGAAATATCAGAGGGAAAAAGGAATAGTTAAGAAATAGGATTGGTACATACACTTCACTAGGGCGAATTATTTCTGTTATCTAAAGGTAGAATATATATAAATAAAGTCGAAGTTCATTGGAAGTTCGTACGGTCTAAATCTATTATTCAGTAAAATTTAAATCAGACACCCTTCTTTCGATCGTTAGTTTTCCTTGCGCTTCTTCGGAAAACAATATTCCTATCCTTTGAAGTAGTGCAACGTTAAACTACTTCCCATTCCGAAACTCTCTCACGTCCGATAATTAAATCTTCCATTTGCGTATAGAAATGTTCGTATAAATGAATTCAGAAATAGCAAAAGAAATCACGTTCACCTCGTAAACCTAATCCATCTTCATTCGATCATCTCTGATAACGATAATAACAACAAAAAACAAGGGAAAAACGGCGAAAAAGAGGGACATAAAAAAAGGAGGAAAAATGAAAAGGACAAGCAAAGAGTAAAGTAGCTCGACCCTGAGAGAAAAGAACGATTGTCACACTTAAACGCGAGGGATGTTCAGCGGAATTCGCGTGGCTGGCGTGCATGAGCGGGCACATTCAGCCGTGCGCCTCCCTCTTTTTCAACCCTTTTCCAACCCTTCGACCAACCTCGAGTGGCTCGACACTGTGTGTTTGTATCATCGTCCGGGACGGGATGTGTTCGCATGCATACAGCAACCTCCGGCCCGGCACTAGACTCTATTTTAAGAAACTTCCCTGCTGGCTGATGCGGTCGACCGAGGAGAACAACACATGTATCCCGGTGTCGAGTGTGTCGCCTCTCGAAAAACGACTAGCACAAGCTACCTAGGCAACGTGGAGGGAGGAGACAGGGACAGAGAGAGGATAGGTGGGGTTGTAAAAGGTGTCAAGGTTCACTTTCGATTGCTACGTTTCCAATTTGTCCGAAGAGAGAGGCGTAAAGAGAGAAAGAGAGAAGTTGACTTACGAGATGTTCCAGCTGACGTTCCAGCACGCGTTAGAGATCAAAAACTCCAGATAAGAAGGAAAGGGAGATAGGCGTTTTGTCGTTCTTTCGTTGCTTTTCTTGAATTCGTTCACCTTTCTTGCATTCGTACACTATTGTATCTATCATGTAAAGAGCATTCGAACGATCGGTATTACTGCCAAACTTTAAAACTCTTGGCGATATCGTACGTAAGAAAGCCTACTTTTTGCTGCCATTATAAATAGACTTTTGTATGTATCGATCTCGCTTTAGTTTCAATATATTGTCGATACAATGTCGAAAATCTTAAAAATTGGCAATAATAACGACCCTCCTTTACAGTGGCTAGAAAAAGTATTGGTCAATTTCATTTCTAATGAAATGCTTTTTTTATCAGGTATCAAATTCCATTTTTACAATGTCAGTCTTTTGCGGAAGAATTTTTATATTCGAATAATTCAATGGTTTTGGAACATGTTGTCGGTGGTCAGAATCATTCAAATAACCTTTCCCTTGCATACAATCTGCGGACGGTCCCAATTTCCAAGATATTCGCAATAAAATATCGATAATTATAGTGAATTCTGCCTATAGTTGCACGTCCGTGACAGTGTACGTGCCTAGAGGCGACCGGATCCAATAACCCAATCCAAATCTAACTCTTATCTTTCGTTTATAATATATACAATGTCCACCGACGTTTGCCGAACGATCGACAGTAACTCAACGTAATAACCGAAAGATTGACAATCGATGCTCAGCTTACGCCATCAAGTTGCATGCCTTGTAGTCGTAGGTAAACATTGTGTTGCCTAAAAAGAAGCTACATTTCTTTGTCACCTCTCTGTGTTTACAAACTGAAGCACAGTATATAATACACTGTATATAATATAACCATGTCCGTACATAAACAACCGCGCCTCTAGGGCAATCGACAAACAATACTAACATGTACGTTGTCACGGGCACACAACGATAGGTAAAATTTACTGTACTGGTAACGACAGCTTTTTACGAATATCTCGGGAACTAAGGCCGTCCGCGGATTATGTGTAAGGAAAAAGTTGTTTGGAATCATGATTCCGACAACATATTCAAAAATCGTTAAGATCATTCTGTTATTTATTGAAAACATTTTGAGAACTAGCCTTTATAGACGTGTATGTAGCTCAAAAAGCAGTGAATCCTAGAAATGTCTGCGTGTATCAGAATTCAGCCAGCCTCCGAAGGTTAAAACACGCCATGTTCATAAAATTAAATATGAAACAAATTGTAGAAATAATAGGAATAAATAGAAAATTACGTTGAAAATTTTACGTAACGCAACTTTTCTTTGCGTAATATGATATATATAATGCAACGTATATGTATGCTCGGTTCTAAGCAGGTCGCCTTGATTCAACTTCAATGTGGTTATTGAATCAATTATTATTATCAAACCAGCTGGCTTCCCTTGTCATCGTACATCTAATCTCGATTTCGCTGCGAGTTAATTAATGCTAAACAATACACCATTACATTGCGATATGATTATGTGATCGATGGAAGTGCGTTTCGTCGTTCTGTACAGTTTACTCAACAACTGTTTAACTTTCCTCTCTTGTCAGTCAAACATTTCTATCCAAAGACACAACTTTCCTTCCTCTTATCTCTTTCACAATCTTTAAATTTTGTTCTATATCTATATTGATACAAACAAATACAAAATATATTCCAATCTATTATTTTTATTTTGATTTATTTTGTAGATTTATCCTCAATATGTAAGGGTAATGTTCATAAATTTGCTCGTCTTAATAAGGATAGTTCAAGTAATGTATTTCTTCTATCCAAAAGAGCAGCAACTTTTCTCCGACACATATTTTCCACGATTCTCTTGTATCTTATATAAAAATTCATCAATGTATTGATGAATTTGTATGTATGTGATTTTGTATCTTGTAAAAACACAGAACTCTACAATATCGAAAATTTGTAATTGTTTTCAATCTTGATTTTTTCGACAACTGTGGGTACTGGAAAAAACAGGTTCGTAGATTCGTGTCTAGCTCATAAAACTCAACAAGTATCGCTTATTGGAAGTTGTAAAATTAGATACTATCCTTTGACTGAACCTTCGTTCTAAATAACAAATTTCCTTATCATAACGGACAAAAGATCTTTCCAGAACTATCAACCCACTCCAGATAACACGAACCATGACTAACAAACTCATTTCCTCAAAGATTACAGACATCATACATAATCTTAAAGGTCTGAAAGAAACAAAAGCAAAGAACCTATAATATTCAAACGTCTCAGGATTCTGTAATTCGTGTTTTGTTTTTATCGCCGAATCGTTTGCGATGAGGTGAACTCTGGATCGATGGAAAAAGCCAGAGCCTGGGACTTTTGAGTCGCTTACGAGCTTTGTGAATGATTCGTCGCAGTTGCGAGTAAATGGCTCTTTACCAACGTTTTTCTTCCATCTTTCCGGATTCCACTTCTCGAGCATCGATCTCGTTTTCTTGGTCTACGACGTCGTTCGACGTCTCATTAGCAGGATAATTAGTTTCCTCTTTTTACAAATTTCTACCTCTGTTGAGATGCAATTACATCTTTAGACACAACGTTAGGCGATATTCTGAGGGGACAAGAAGTTCTGGAGGGAATGGTAAAGAAAGTTTGATTTATGACACATAAGAATTATTTATTTTATTATGTAAATAGACCGCGATTTTTTATGCATTTGTGGAAAATTTGAACGTGTAAAATTACACAGAATGCACGTAATACGACGAAATATATATGCTTCCTTTAATATTTTTCTATAATATTTAATAGGTAATGCAATTGTCTACCCTTTCGTCTTTTACCGGGGTTTTACTTTTTTAAATATAATCTCTCAGATGAATTTGTATAAAAAATCCGTAAGTCTAATTATAAAATATTATTGTAGGAATTATCAAAAATAGGAACCACGGGGCAACCAGGTGGGATTAAACCTGGTATTTGTAGCTGGACTAACTAACACTATATATGGCCAATGCTTATTAGTACATAATCATCCATCATCTTCTCTTTCACAACCATTAAACATTAATTATTTTGGGCAGGTGACCTTCGTTGTTTAGTAATATCACACGAAGTTTTGAGTAGCCCTATGATTGGTGCAGATTAACTCTTAGATATAATACCTTAATATTTACTTAATGAATATTTACTGCTAAGGAGGAGGAGGAGTTTTTTTTTTCTTTTTTTGCCTTTTCTATGTTGTTTCCATAGGTAGGCTTTTTTTAATTTTTTTAACACCTTCCGGGGGTAATTTTCCTCCCTTCGTCTTAACTCCTCCTTCTCTTCGTATATCGTTACTTAATAAATATCAACTATAAATAATAACCCTAATTAAAGTGTCGTGCTTATATCTTACATAAGATTCTTATATATCACACATTTCTTTATATGTTCTTCTTGAATATATTCTCCTTAACTATTTGTACTAAGATAAATCCCATAATGAGTAGAATCGAACGGCTGCCCTAGTGTTTGCAGCCAGCTACAGTAACCACATAGCCACCGTCGTCCGCTACTAACTATGGTTCCATAATTCCTATTTATGGCTAAACATTCTGATCTCGCACTATTAGATATATATTGTTCATTATAAAATATATATGAAACTTTACTTCCTTTGTTTTATAGTAAAAAACGTGTATATAATATTTTGTAATGAAATAAATAATTCTTATCATTTATAATAATACAAAGGCCAAACTCGTCTATACAATATTATTACTAATAAATAATATATAACATTATTTAGTATAGAATAAAAGGTAAGGTTTTATGTATACTTGTAAATAGTATTATTAATTTAGAAATTATTCATTACTATTATTAATGTTACATCATATGTTGTCTAGCATTTAAAATCAGAATAAAATTAAATTACATTCTTGTAACAATGCTTTCCACGTTCGTGTTCAAACGCTGCCTATCAAAATACAGTTTCGACGTCCAAGAAATAATAAGAAGTAACGCAAATGCAATTAGACGGCATACAAAAGACATAGACCGTCGAATAATTTCAGCTCCGTGCTGAGTGCGTTTGGAAATGACTATGAAAAAATTTGCATAAAGCCACCAAGATGTAAATATGCATAATGTGCGCAGTTCTGAGGTTCTGAGAACGGGCGAAAGTTTCACGTTCTATACTCCGCGAGGTAGATGGCTTGTTGGTGACGAAACGATAGCATAAAATAAAAGCCTGTTTGTAGAGCCTATTTTGCATCATGAAACTCGATAAAAAAAGGACTTGATGAGTATCGTTGGACAAACGCTCATATAATTGAGATGATTGAGAGTAAAGCGATCTATGTTTCACATGATCGTAACCGATCAAATGTTTTATGTTTAAATTCGAATGAATTTTGTCGAATTTTGTTGAAATTTTATTAGCAATAAATGCAAGAGACTTGTTAATTGAAAATCATTGGATTAGGAAGGTTATTATTTAGGTTGGACTCTTTTAGAATTATTTTAATAAAAATAAAAATTTGGAGGGAAGATATTGGAAGATGAAATTTCTTTGATTGGCTACAGAGGGTGGATTACAATAGCGAAAACAATTTGTAATTTATAAATATGTAAAGTTTGTTTCACAATGTATCCCTATGTAACGATTTGTCATGCTTGTTATGAAGTGTTTTTCACTTGCACAATTACCTATTCCTACGTAAATTACTCGGAATGATTAGTTAAAGAGACGATTATTCAAACAAGATAACCAGTTGACAACGAAATCACATGTCTTGCCAGCATTTATTAAAAATTAAGACACTCTTAACACGATTAATAGAAATAGAATAAAAGAACGATTTTGAACACGACAGTCAATAAGAATAAAGATCTCATTAAAAGGCAAAGATATCCTTTCATTCGCTATATAGATGGTAAGTTACGTAAATGAATAAAACGAATGAATTGGAGAAAGAAAACGATATTCACATTATCATGTAATTATCAGATTTTTTTGTGTTAGTAAATAAATTATATTACTTTATAGTGTGTTATAAGTAAAAAAAAAAAAAATTGTTAGAGGAATAAGAAAGAAATAAAGTTTTACTATTTTTTATCCGTAATTTGAGAGATGCAGAATGGACAGACTTTTTTGATCCAGAAAAAATTATACTTACTTCTCAAAATACAGTGATTAAATTTTTGTATTGCTACTAGCTAATCTTAGAAAAGTGTCCACCAATTTTGAAGGATACTGGATAATATGACTAGTTCTGGAAAAATTGCAAAATATAATAAAATTATCTTCGAATCATCTTTTGAATACTAGACATATCTGGATTAATTTATTATAGTTTCATGTGTAATAATGAGGCTGATGAGGAACTTTTTAAGTTAACAGCTGTAACTCTTTTTACACCATAACAAAGTGATAGAGTTCATTTCATAGGACGACTCTAATCTATAATAAAACCTAAACTATTGTAGAATATTAACAGATATACAGCAGAAATATAGAGAACAGAAAAAAATCGGCAACATAAAAGATTCAGCTTCATTACCATTTAACATTTACACTTCATATTTTCGTATTTTACTATTTTTTTTTCCAATGAAAAAGAGATCCTACCCATTTAAATTCTACTTCATTTTTACATCATTAATGTCCATAATATTTTACATACATTTAAATGACATTAACGTACAAGTACTGCATCACCAGCATTAATAACATAAAATTTCAAAGTAAAATTCAATTGCGCCTCTCAAATGCTACAAAACCGCAAATAAAGTTCCTTGCAATAAAAAATACAGGATTTATCACCAGTAACAGTCGTAAAAGACATATGCGAAAAATATACTATTGATACAAAATCTACAGCACATGTTTGTCGAGGTGTTATTTAGAACTGTGCACGTGAGCCGATCGATTATTATCGACGATAACAGGAAGAAACATAAATTGTAATCAAAGAACGAATTCTTCCGTGATACGTGACGAAATTCGCGAGCAATCTTACGCAACGATCGTCCATGGTGCTATGAAAAGTTATACGTATTAACGTATTACGTAAAAATTCGATGCAAAAATACCTCGATGGCGATAAATACCGAGGTCAATCGAGTCTGGCCGTCTTTAAAAATCATCCAACGCCGCAGCAAAATGTGTCAACGACCAATTGCTCGGGATTCCATGAGCTTCCTTCGAAACAAATACGAATCTCGTGGAAGATTCGAATCAACGAGGTAAAGATGCCACAAATTCGTGAGATGTCCAAGATAGAAATAAAAAATTTAATTGGAAAGGCTTGATGATAGTTTGCGATCGTTCTGAACGATGATGGATAATTATCTAGATAGACCACGAAGATAGCTATGCATTTTTAGAAACTTCAAGATTTCAAGGATCTATAGAATGCATTGTAATGTGCAATAATGTATAAAATATTCAAAGTACATCACTTGCTATGATATTTAGTTGTTAAAACGAATTTCTATTCAGATTCCACGTCGTTAATTATGTTCATAAAAATAGAAACACGAACATCCACAGTTCCATTAAAAAAATGTAAGGTTGTACAGGACAGATGTAATATATACTTTTGCTCGTAAGTATGCTAATACACTGGTTGATTTGACGTCACGGTATGAGATTTCACCAAAGCGTATAAATTAATGCTGAATTAGTAATTAGAAGCAGCACATATTACCTTTTTACGGAATCATCAAGATATAAATCTAAATTGGATATTTAAGAAACACTGCAGTCGTGCATGTACTGTAGTATATTTTGGTATATACTATATATACATTTATACTATTTAAGTATCACTGGTTGTATTAACATCAGAAGTATTTCTATCAGTTTAAGAGACCTAATCTGTCTTATAATTCAAAAGTTAAAGGATTATGATTATGAAGAACCAAACCGTTGCAGCTTGATTTGACTGCAGTCTTATTATTAAAATATGCCTGGTCAAAAATAAGCAAATATCCGGATATTCCTGAGCGGTAATGTAATAATTCACAGAAAAGGCTACAAATGTTACCACACCAAACCATCGCCACACTCGTACCAAAGAAGGACGTCAAAAGATCCGTGAAACCAAGAGGAAGAAGAATCGTCCCTCTTTCTTGCCATTTGATCACAAGCTAAAAAAAGAAGAGGAAAAAAGATATCTCGCACCCTTCTTCACGCCAGGAAAATCTGATTTAATTAATTCCTATCGATCGACGAGCAGATTGTCGGCTCTCTTCATGCGCCGCTTTTCGAATTAAATTTGACATACGACGCGCATTTAAGAGACTGTTCAATGTATCGACAACCGGTGGGTTAAAATTTTGCTCTTTTTTTCTCTCGATATTTTCGCACAACGCAGCAAGAGAAGCAAACGTGAAATCGATTCGACTCGCGCGAATTCGCAACGCCGAGTTATCCAATTGCACGATGCAACGACGACGATACTTAACGTGCTATGAATTGAACCGTTGAGCTCCACCGGAGAAAATCGAATTTGAAAATTTATCAACTGTACTGTTGAACGTGACTAATTCCGGATTGAACAAGAGAAAATAATCGACGGAAGGTTATTTTACAAATAAAAATAAGTCGAAGATGTAAAATAACATTTGTTCACAAGGTGTTCTGTTTCCGAGATAAATAAATTCGAAAATTCTTCATAGTGTACCAAGACAATTCTTAACTAAACAGAAAAATGTTATTCTACATTTCTGTTGTATTTTGTTATGTAGAATAACCTTCTGCTGGTTACTTATTCACATAATTTACTCAGTCGGTATTAGGCAAGTATACCTGACAAATCTACAAACTAGATTAGCTGGAAAACTAAGCTTAGGGCGAAAAAATTGTATTCTATATTTTCTTCTCACTTTTGCAAAAAGAATCACGTCATGCCAGTGTTATTCACCCGGACTTCCTATGTCGGTGTTTTCTGATCTTTTATGTCTTCTCATGAAAAAAAATAGCGTTTTATAACGTCTCTGTTCTATAGATACGTACATAATAAGCTATAAAAAAGTGAAAAAAACGAGCATAAAATTGCGTGGTACATGCGTGACGCAATTAACCTCGCAGGAACGTATAAAAATCGCGAATGGCAGTAAAAATATCAGGTGCAGTAACGAGCATTTACATAAATGACAATCTTGCTGTACAAATTGTATATGATTAAGTTTCTTGAACTAATATTTTTTGAAAGAAGAAACGGGAGAGACAAATCATTGGAACAGACACACTTTCCTTTTATTTTTAAAGTATAATTGTATTAAGAACTTTTCTTTCATAAGCGAATTATAGGGCAATAAAATAAGTTAAGAAGATCCTGGGGGAAATAGCTTATCGTAGGATTTCTCCTACTAATCGTAATCCCGACATGATTAATCTTTGATGGCTAATTTCGAGCCTTGGAAGTAGAAGTCTCAGAGAGTTGTAAAATGAAATAGAAGAAAGAACTAAATACCTAAATAAACTATCGGATCGAAAATATCGCAAAATTCCTCAGCGAGTTAAATCCTACATCATCACGGACATTAAATATAAACGTATTACGAATTTCCTGTAGAATGTCCCATATATAAGAATTTATTTCATGTCTCTCGGAAACACTCCTTTAATAAACCCAAGAGGTTTCACCAAACGAATAGACGTAAATCTTTCATGTTTCTAAGATTTACAACCCTTTAAGACACCGGTTTACCACATACTCGCACCTCCGCCGATCTATCGTGTAATTATACAAACTACTATTACTCTTTCCATTTACATATAGATTCGTGCTCTTCGTTCAAATTTTATCGTTTATTGGAAATTGTTCCGAATTTGTATGTTGAATCTGTTCCACTTATTTAATAGTCCATCTCTGTGGATAATTTATAGTTATAGTAACATCTATAGTTATCGATCCAAACCTTTTTTGGCTTGTCAGGTATATTTGTCTAATACCGACTGAGTAAATTATGTGAATAAGTAAAAATGTCGTATTTTGTTATTTCTTCTTCTATCGTTTTGTATCGTTTAAATAAAGTTATATCATGGAGATTGTTAGGAAATAATTGGATATTTTTAATCGAATCAGAAATTGATAAAACTCCACTATCTGCTGTACTATAGTTTAAAATTACTACGAGTTCTACAGAATGCAAATATTGGGAAAGAAGTCGAAGCTTAAAATCCTATTACCATAGGAAACTTTATGTCAAAAATCTCCTGAGGTATAGGAAAATCAGATTAGAATTCTGTTACCTTAGAAAAGTTTTTCGTCAGAAATCCATCGAAGTAATGGAAAATCGGGTTAGAATTCTGGTTGCCTTAGAAAACTTTTTCCTCGCAAATATATCAGAGTATGTAAAAGAAAATATATCAGCTTAAGATACTGCTACTTTGGACAACTTTATCGCCACATATTTATCAAAGTAATGTTAGCTTAGGGCATCGTAGCTTCGAAAGACGTCAACATTTTTTGTCCAAAACTTATCTATAAATAAAGTAGCAGAAACAACTTAGGACATTGTTACTTTAGGATACTATTTTTATCAGAATTCTATCGAAGTAAACGGAAGTCAGTTTAGTTATCTTGGGAAATATCTTTGGCAAAATCTATTGAAATGATAGCGATCTATCAAATGCAAAGTAAATAAGGCCGGAATAATATTACTTTAACAGTATTTCCTAGAAGATTTATCAGTATAAAATAAACTACTACTCGTATCCTTGCAACCTTAATTTCGAATTAATAACAAATTGGGAAAAAATTCAGTTCGTATACACAATTCAGAATATTGTTGTAAATTTTTAATCAGTAGCGCAAACTGTAAGTACGTGGTGTAAAACGCGTTAATGGATCGGGGGTAGTAGTGAAATTATCGCACGATGTAATGATGCGTTGAGTTAACAACGGGTTGGTAGGCGTGAAAGCTTCGAGACCAGAACGAATCGTGACGGTAATGATGGGTCGAGCGGGTCACAATAACTGGTTGCACCGAGTAAGAAACGCGAATGAGGCTCGAGATTCGCCCAAGTTATGGAAAGCGAGATTTCGCGAATAACTATGGACAGAGGAGAATCCACAAAAATAACGAGGACTTTTAGAAATACACAAAATTTTAGAAACACGACAAACTTGGCGAAGTATGCATTTTTAATTTGAGTTGAAAACACCAAAAAATCTGTAAAGGTATTTAAAATCGAGCAAGAAGACATAAATTTGCAAACTGTCACATCAAAGAAACAAAATATGCACCGCACCATTAAAATTAATGTCAGAATTAGATAAATATATCTATATATACGTCCAATTATGCGTTACAAATTTCTGTGAAAAACGACTTATCCTTATAAGCTACGATAAAGTTAAGTAAAGTTGCCAAATCCCGCAAAGAGGGCGAAATGAGATTTTAATCGGAAAATAATTTCCCAACGATTGAAAATGCATTATATCGTCGGTGACGCATGTTTATTCCGCGAAAGAAGCCATTAAAGAAGCTTCGTTTGAATCTCTGGATGCATCATACGTCAACCAGGAAGGAATTTTATCTAGTAAAGTATTCGAAATTATGTGACCCTCGTCCGGATTCCTGGTTCATGTTGCTTTCCAGCGCTATCCTTGACCTCGACTTCAACGCAGCGGTGCATATAGACTGTTTCAACATCTTAGTTATAAGAAATTCCTGCTACAGTTCCCATCAAAAGTTATTAATTGTCTGAAGAATGTAGAAAGAATTATAAGAAATAAAAAATTAGCTGCACAAAGATCAATTTGTAATTTCTACAATTATTTCACTACAATATTTTATTCTTCTTTACTGTGTGTGTCTGTAAAAAGTTACGTGGAACAAATATCTTATGTTCTCCTTATGATCAAGATACATGCAAAATTCGAATGATCTTTGTCCATTTTCCTTAACATTATTCGATAAGGGATTTTCCCTGATATGTATGTTTCTGATGAATATTTTCCGTGTAGGAAATTTGTGCTGCACAGGACAATTCTTCCGCTTATTATACATGTATCGTTTATTATTATATACGAGATAATAGACTGATACACTACGAAATAATTTATTACGCTTATATGGAAAATTAAATAATGTTCATTAAGAAGAATTTATATTACAAGAATTGCTCTAATAAAAATTATTTACATTAACAGAAGCTTTGAACAAGACAAACAAGCGTATCATAAATTTCACTTTAAATGACCAAGAATGAAGTTTGTTCTAGTTCATTAAAACGAAGCAATAAAAGACACATAAAATCAACAATATACATTCTAGGAAGAATCTTGTATCGTAGTTAATGAAAAGGCCTGTACACGACACGGATACGTGCCAATGGCACCTGAATGCGCAGAATGTATGTTGGTTCCAATGTCAGCGCGCCAATTAAAAATGAACGCTTGCTTAGCAGACTACCTTATTTACACCTCCCCTCCTCCCTTCAGCCCGTCCGTCTGTTTCTCTCGCACCACTTACTGTTTTCACTCTTACGGGTATTTATTATCGTTGGAGCTGAGTATAATCGAAATCGGTAAACAAATAACGAACACAGAGAATCTTCTGTTCATTTGTCCAAGAGTAGCATTCTCGAATTTGCTAACACAATTGATGTATTTGTTGGATCAACGCTAATGAGCTTCGCATTAATAAAGCCACATATTTATGTTACAATTATTATTTATATCTTCCTGATCGTTATACAGAGATTTTGTTCGGATAGAAAAGTTACTTTTTAATGGATATTTTTCAAATAGGAAAATTTTGCTAAACAGGAATTTTTTTGGTTATTACATATATATTTTTTATTTTAGTAGAAATTGTATTTTATTCGTATTCACAAACGCATTTTATTTCCTGCACTTGTATAAATATCTAACGAGCTGGTTAACAGCAATCTAGGAATGTTAATGATTTCTTAACGACGTAGCGCAAACAATTTTTTGCTGAAAGAATATTTTAGTGATATAACGAATATTTTAGTGACATAGTGAATATTTTAGTGACATAGTGAATATTTTAGCAATATAGTGAATATTTTGGCGATATAATGAATATTTATGGAATTTCTAACGAACAGCAGCTACCATATTTCTTTGTTCAGAATAAACGAGAACGATATTTTTATGATCGTAGAGAACAATCGGATTAAAATGATCTCTGATGAATTGATAAAAATTATCACACTATTTTCATTACATTTAGTTTCTTCTTCATTTAAACGTCAATTAATATAATTGTTAAGGAATGTTTTCTAGTATTTAAGTTAGTTCATACTAATTCTTTTCGATCTCTCGCAATCAAATTCTACGATATATGAATTTTTCTACATAAAATTTAGAAAGCAAACATTGTATGGCATTACAAGTAATGAGTATGTATAGTGACATTCACCCAGAGAGAGTTTAACACTGCCTCGTCTAACACTGTTTCAGGCTTCCGGGAAACTAGATATATATATATATCTTTATTTCCGCATGCTTTTCGTCTTTGTCAAATATACATATGAACAATCATGGTAGGAAATTATATTATATTTTGATTGCTTCTTTTCTTACTATATTTAAATTAAAGAAAAATAATCACACACGAGTACGTAGCATGGAGGTTATTTTTATTATACCTTGCCCCCTTATAGAGAGTCAGGTTTAAGTTAGGTCATAGAAGGTTATTGAGGGTCAAGGTATAAAAAGGAAACTGCTAACATCAACGCAGTCGGTCTTCGGAAAATAATACGTTCAGAATATTCCACTCAATTATTCCATATACAGATATAAAAATCATTTAAAAGAAAACAAAAAGTAAGAAATAGAAAACGTAAGATCGTAAGATTTCTCCTTTGGCTCGTTCGTTCAAAGAAAGAAGGGAAAGAAGAAAAATGACGAAAGGAAATCATGGTAGACGGATTGAATTATCAACGGTGATAAAAGGACGGGAGTTAAACGTGGCGTATTATCGCGAAACGGAAAGAAAAATTTCTTTGGTGGCACAGATATCAGGTACTGGCAGCAGGATGTTTAATGATATTCGAGCGCTACTTGGAACTCTTCAAACGCGACCAATCCGATAAAACAAAATTGTATCAGATTCCTTCTGAGAGTTGAAATTAATTTTAATAAAATTAATGGCTCTACTGGCAACCGATCAAATCCGGTTTCCTACTGAATCGCGATATAGCGTTGTTTTCTCAAGGTTACTGAGAATTAGTCCAACTTGAATGTATTCGTTGTAGCCTCTAGCATTTTTCATTTTATTTACATTATTATATAGTTTTATAAACTTAGTCTTTTCAAATTTTATAAAATTGTAGGATCTAGGTAGAGAAAATAGCGACGGAAAATAATGTGAACAAACCTTTCGAGTTTACTTTCATAATCATGATATTAGAAGACAGATGTCAATTATGTAAATTGACTGCGCATAAAATTGCAAATGAAATGTTTGGGCAAATGTTGTGTTAAAGCCCTTGAACGTTAAAGACAAACCTTTTTGTCTTTAATGGTGCAATTAAATATTTAGAAAAACAGATGTGAGAAAAGAAAATGGTGTGTCTCTTTTATTTCGGGAATTTTTTAATTAATACAATTAATTGAATATTTCGTTTTGAATGTCAAAGTTCTTACAATCAAAATACAAATCGCGCGTAGGATTAAATTACATTGTTAATTATTTCGCTTATTTTCCCTCAGAACTAAATAACAAAATACCGAATAAATCAGTGTGGTACAGTTTTAATCACTCGTTGATTAAATGTAAGCAGCGGTTTTGATCACGTATAAAGAAATTCTCCGATATTTTTCTGCGCTGCGTTTAAATCGATTCGTTCAAGTTCTAAGAAGGCTTTTTATATAAAACATTATTTTTGTTTTTCTCTCTCCTTATTTTCTTATTTTTTCCTAACGTTTTAATTTTCTTACTTTCATCAGCTTATTTCTCAATATTCACTTTCATCATATGAATTATGTTTCCCTTTATTCTCTAGTATTTTAATTCTTTTATATCTCCAAGCTTCTTATTTTTTAATTCCTCGTCACTGAACCTCTCTATATATTTTCTCGTATTTCCATTTTTAACTGTATTCAATTTTGCTATTCTTCCATTCATTTTCGTTACATTTTATTATTATTTTTCTTTTTTTTTTTTTTTACCTTTTGATGCACGTATTATATAGCTCTGACAGATTGATTGTTTCACGTTTTATTTTATTTTACACCAGGTAACAAAAATAAACGGAAATATCAGGTTTCTCCATTTCCTTTCCCTCAAATTTAAACCAGATCGCGCTATATTTGAAAAGCTCAGTTTAATTCCAATTGTTTCGAATCTTTTTTCGATTATTATCGATTCTACGGGAATTACATTAATTCTTAAGTGGAAAAAGATATTTGTCAATGTTAATATACATTTAACTCAAAAATATTAATCATATGTGAAACATTACTTACAACAACGATTGGTTTCATTAATATTAATCTACATCGACAATTTAATTAATAACAATAACAATATTATCTAATATCTATCTATACCTATCTGACAAAACATTCGAAAAAAAAAGAAATAATTTGTTCATTCAAGTATTAACATAATTTTCATATATATACTTCAGTTTCTATCCGTGCTATTTTAATTTTGAAATCGAATCCTTCCTCTGTCGAATAAAATCGCCTGATTACTTTCTTCAACAATTGCACGAAGCTCTATTAAAATTTCTCCAAAGTACCGAGCATAAAATGACGCAGACCATGCACATTTGTTTCGTCAACAGAAAATTCGCAATTAGTCTCAGATCATTCAAAACAAGTAACGAGCATTCGTGACGGAAAGGTAAGATTACCAGGATGAAACGTGAGCTGTGCTCTAATTAAATCCGGATTGAAGCCGATGGAAGGAAAGGCGGTGGAATTAAGAAACTCGTCGCGATCGATCCGATTTTTATCTTATCGTCGTTCTCGTTACACACTCCAGCAAACGCATCGTGTCATCGCTAATATTTGTGGTACCTATTGACCTTCGCTCGTGTTTGATCTCTAAGTACCTCTTGCCGTGCCAGCCGCGCATCCTCTAGGCTATCGCCACGATCTTTTAATAGAATTTTGTATCCAGAGTCTTTTAAATCCTGCTGTGAACATGTCGAATGTTTTTCATGTCTCTATCCTACTTTCGTCTCATTTCGTTCAAGAGATATTACGCTTAAAAATATTATGAAATTGTAAAATGCAATTTTCTAATTTTATACATAATAACTGCATATTACAAATTGTTGTATACATGGAGGACACGTTTCTTAATGGGGAATATCGTTATTTGCATTCGATAGTATCGACTCTAAGATCAAATAAAAATATAAAAATACTTTCGTATCTCTGTTCGTGTTTTCTGCTCTCCGATACGAAGCCAATAGAGGTAGAGATGTGTCACAGCACGTTAACCATAAATCCCGATGTTGCATTGCAACATCTGTGTTAAAATTCAGTCAAAATCTAATCTTTCTGCTATAAAACAGCGAATAACACTTATAGATCGATTTAATATTAATATTAAATCTTTAAATAACTTTGATTTAATACCTCGGGTGTTAAACAGTTAACGTTGATACAGTGCAGTAACCAGAACTCGGTGATCAATAATCTGAGACATGAGCACGGTTGCCTTTAATGAATGACAACCGTAAGGTGCACATCGGTATTAGTGCGTGCTTGGAACTTTAATGAAGTCAGCTACAATACCGTGGAAAGGTCGGAACACTCTTCAAAAATGGACGCGACTCGTGTAACCGGAACTTATACACGGAAAATGGTATTTAACTGGAAGAATCTGGGTCGTGAAAGGCCCGAGAATCTCCGGAGGATGTAAGAAATGCTTGATATTAACGCGCAAGTGATACAAGCGATATTATACAGCACAAAGCAAAATGAAAGCATAAAATGTTTATCCTTGATGGGATTACAGGTTCTTCACGTATAAATCGACTTTTGCGTAATGGTTCTTTTTTATGGTTTACTTGAGAACGACGTGCACTTATTACACTGATGTATATAGCGTTGCTGATCTAGAAGGGGCACTTGCAATAAAATTGCACGAAATACGCAGTGTTCCTTCAATGGTTCATAAGATGTTCTACCAGTTTGCAATAACGTGACGAGGGAAAATCATTGATAACAATTTATCTGTATCTATACAGAGATTGTTATACCGTGTTTTTCGAAATAATGTTACTTACTTTTCAAAGAAACTTCTTTTTATCGGTTTCCACACAGTTCATTTTCATAGCATCAGATTCTTATTGTCGTATAAAATGATACAAACTTTAATATATTTGAACCTAATTAATTAACAGGAAAATGTTGTATTTATACACACAATGGTGTGCCAATACTTTTTGTGCCTAATGTAAATGACACACTTCAAGAAACCATCCGACGGAATGTCCTTCTATTATTGGTAATTACTAAAAATAATTTCTCTCAAAAGCTAGAAATTCATCAAGCCAATAGAATAAAGCTGAGAAGGAATTCGGTTTCGATAGGATTAAATTCTCTGCTTTATTACAGGACACCCTATATAACATTGAAAGCAAGTGGTTAATTCGTCAGAAAGCTTTGATGGAAAGAAAAATTCTACGATTAATGTACACTTCGCGTGAATCTGTGCTGTTTCCAAGGAACGTTGAGAATTAAAAATGGGAAAAATGGCACGGACTAAGTCAACTTTTCATATCGAGAAATCAGGTTCGATGTTCTCTATCTTTTTCGGGCGTGAAATAATTTATAGCGGTCTTGTTCGGCCTAATAAGCCCGTCAATTGAGCCAACAAAGGACATTCGTCGAATTTATTCGCAGCTTGCATTAATTTCGCCCGGGGAATGGCTGTGATTATTTTTAATTGGACCTAAACGGACCACGGATCAAAACGTCGCGTCTCGTTTTCGAGCGTTTCCTCCGTGCTTTCCTTTATTCGTCAGAGAAACAATTAACAATTTAGGAACAAACATTTTTGCTCTTAAATTGCCACGAGAACGGAACGGAACGTTGTTAATTGTTAACGAGATGAATCGAGATGAGTTTGCGTACTGTCTAAAAACGACACATTGTTGGTAATAATGTCCGCATGAATTTTTGAGAGATTGTTTAAGGACAAATGACAGATATAATTGAGGTTATTCAAACAAAATTAAGCGACAATAGCTTGACTGACAAAATGCTATTCATTGTAGTACTATTAGTAGGTATTCTTCTTAAATGATATTAATAATAAATCGTATTAATAAATATTAGTATAATTGCATTGTTAAAGGCATACTAGTCGCGTTAAGAAATATTGCAGTATCATTGTTAAATTATACCAGATATTATTGCGATGATATTATTAACTATGTAGTGACCATTAAAAGTTATATAGCAGTTAACAAACAATTACATCACCGCGACTAATTTAATTTTCTTACTTTTATTTTTGTCATATTTACAGCTATATAGTCTGTCTGACTTTAATTATAAATACTGCAAACTCAGGACCACAGTGTACACTACGAATTAATCATATCACGCGAATCTGTTTTTTCCTAGTAGGAGCGATTAGAAAGTAGACAGACAGGTGTCTACGTGTTTGAATATCGAAGAAAATCGATGAAATGGTGGCAACCGCTGTCAATCGACGTATCGTTGATTTGAATGATAAAATAATTTTCATAGGAGTGTCCATGAAAATAGTTTTTTCTTACATCTTGATAGATTAATTATATTACAAATAGGAAATATTTTATATTCTATAATCACATTTCCTTAATATATTTTTATTAGGTAAAATTTAATGCAAGTTACAACGAGTAATTAGAAAGGAGAATGGTATAAATTAAGTCGCATGCTAACGAAGCTGAACATACCTACATGCCACCTTCAGTGCATCGTAAAGTGAAGAAATGAGATTGTCATATCTACGATTAAAGGTCGTCGAAAAGGTAAAAATAAAATTACAATACGAAAAGATAAGATTATCCGACCCGTTAAGGTGTATCAATTACCAGGATACGAAATAAGATCTCTAACATTTCAATTCAACGTTATTCCGCGTATTCTCATGTCATAAATTTCAATGCGAGGAACATCCACGTCCAACACAATTAGCAATATCGAAAGCTCTGCGATTAAACACGAAGGAAACAACAAATACAAAATTCATACGGAAGAAACTAAACTGAAGTATTATGATAAAATATGCGATTCAATGAAAAAGACGAACTGTTATCTACATATCTTACAAAAATATTATTCCAGTGCCAAAAATACTTCCTAACAAATATATAAAATTTTAATTACTCCGAAAGTTGTGGCGTCGAACCTCTAACATAGAAAAGGAAAAAATACAATTTCTAATTCCACTCTATGATATGAATAATGAAAAATATAGCCTTTTAAAAATTTGAAAATCTCGCAACTCCCATTTGTACTCTGATATCAACTCTCATTTACCAGCACGCTCAATTTCACCGATATTCCCATGAATCGATCGAAACAAGACACTCGAGACACAATAGAGAACGCAATCACGTGTGACAGACGAACATTAGTGACGGGATCAAGTTCAATATATTCTCATAAATCCGAATCAAATCCAATAACCAAGGTTCACTTCATAGCGTTCGAATACTACTCACGAGATATAACGATTCGTTCGTCGTTCTCGCAAAGTATTCGATCTTTGTAAGCTTCTTTCGAACCTCGGAGTAAGTACCTGCAAGTTTCGCAAATCTACTTACAAGTACTTCAACGTTACAACAAATCGATACTCTTGCAACTACTAATAGAGTCACGAGAGTCAGAAAAGCGCTGCATGTTCTATAAATTCGATTTTATTGCTTGCATCTACAACTATTCGTAACTGAAAATTGAAACGAGAAGCCACGCGTATCATTAACGATTTCTGCGTGCTTCCTTCAAACTTGAGGTATTTTCTAACGTTAGAAGAAAAATGTAATTGGGTCGAAACCGACCGAAAGAACCAGCAGAGTTAAGTCCATCGTTAGTAAACATCCATCGAAAGTAAAGTGGCGACGAATTACCTCGTTCGGGAAAAGATTCTCTATTATTTGAAACTCAATGGATCGGTCGCTCTGCGGATAGCACTCGATCGAAGTGGCGGCTATCGATGAAAATAATAACTCAGTAGGTTCACGAAACCGAGTTAAAGCCGCGTGTGTGTACGGCCACAGCAGACGTTATGTTCGCTCATTGTACTATGAGGCTCGAAACGAGCCGCGATTCTATTTCTGCCCCCGCCGTTCCCATTCATTAAGCGACGACGATAAGCCAGAACGCAGAGGGCGAACTGAACTAAAATTGCGATTCTGACTTGGTCCAACGTGGACGACTATTCGACTTCAACTTGTATATGCAATGCACATTCATTCGGTGTAGCGATAGTTAGCCAGTAGCCAGGTTATGTGACAGGGATTGGAGTTTCAGATATTCTGGGGTGAAAGCGGACCCAGCAATCGATATTGTGAGTTGTGTTATGTTATGACAGTAATTTTATGATGTTTCGTGATGCCGACGAAGTGGAGAGAAGGCGTAATGGAATAGTTTCTAAAGGTAATTCTAAAACGACATATTTAGAATAGCAAGTATTACCGATTTCCGTATTTTATTTTGTTATATTTGCGCAGTTATTTAACGTTTAACATTAATCTTACCAATTTCAAAATTTAATTTAATATTGTACATTCATAGTTATTTCTTTTATTCAACTAACTTTATGCCAATTCTTATATTGTGTGATTATGCAATTTCTCGATTTTTGTTAATATAAGAATTTACGTAAAGTTAGATGAACAAAGGAAATAATAACGATTACACAATATGTAATTAAATTTTGATACAGGTCATCTGACCGGGTCTGGTAGGATTAGCGTTCATTGATTCGATAGAAATATTGCATACGTACATAGTATCAATATTATTAATAAAAATTGGATTGAATTTGATATTAACACTGTAATTTATATATCTATATTGACGTTGTGTATTATAGCAATGACTAGTCGGTTGTAATGAAAAGAGGCGAGATAATTTACTTGATAATAATGCTAGAGTTCAAGTTCAGGAGATAAACGATAGAAACGAAGAAAAAATTCTGTCGCGTAATCGTCATAAAATTACGGAACACGGTATGAACTGTGACATATAAAATGGATTCTTATACACTGGAAAATTTGTAACATTTAGCTGAAATAAAATTCAGATTAAAATTAATAAATAATCACTGATTAGCGATTATTACGCTGATTGTAATAGAAAATTTCAGTTATCCAATAGATCGTAGGTACTAAAAGTAAAAAATTAGGTGAATCAGTTTGTTTGATGAATGAACGATGATAAATGATGAAAGTGCGGATACAAGGATCAATCGATAATGGAATTCTGAGGTCGAATCACGAGTAATTTAATCTTTGGATCATCAATGATGAAGAGCTAGAATTCGAGATTTCAGCTAGATAATGAATTATTCACGATATAGCGTAGAACACTGAATTTATGTTGGTTAAAGATGTCAGAAGAAGCATTAAATGTAAAATTGAGACGTTCACACGTAAGAATAAGTGGCAATGTAAAAAATATCATAAAAGAGTTATAGTTGGAATTGAACGACAGAATCTTGACTCTGTGTCATTTAACAATGGCGATGAAGATATATAGAAAGGCGTTCGATGTAGTGTTAGCTAATTGAATTAATTGGCAACGTAGAAAAATATGGGGAAGAATCTTCGATTGGAAATTTACAGGCAAAAACGTTCGATGAACTGGAAAGTGGTAATTGTTGGCACAAGACAGACGAAAATAACATAAAACGGAGGTTTTAATTGGGAAATAGAAAATAGGATCATGAGTTTAAATTATCCAGCGACAAGAATGACAACGTAGAAAATACAACACAGAATTGATAAAAAGAAAGTTTGAACGCAGAATTGGCAAATAGAAAGTTTGAACACAGAATTGATAAGTAGAATTAAGTGACAATATAGGAAAACGTAGTCGTACTGAGTTTCTAATTAAACGTCAGACATTTGACTTGACATAGTTCAATAAGAACAAATAGAAAAAGATATTGCATATATAAAAGTATCGAATAAAAATTGACAAGCAGAAATAATTTGCAACGTAAACCAGGGATTGTCATTCGGAGCGTAATCTTGAATTTAAAATGTTGAGCTGTCAAATAAAATTAAAATTGATAAATTGGGTAAGATCATTAGCTAAAATAATTCGAAATAACATCGAGAAATAGAGAGATTGACGACAAAATTAAAGCGTAAAAAAAGAACTAACGAGATGGAACAGAAGTTTTAAATAAAAATTAGGAGCTTGACTTTAACGCCAACGTTAATGTAAAAAAAAAAAGATATTTCAAATGTCAATGAGAACATTCGTTTTATAATGAAAGTTAAAAAGTGGAACAGTAGATTTTTCTCGTCAAGTGTATGGATTACGGTTTAATCAATGGTTCGTCGATGATGGAGAAACTGAACTAGGAATTCGAGTTTTCGCGTACATTATCGACGAGGACGAAATAAAGGCAAACTTTCCGATCATTTAACGCGAACTTCATCCGAATATGAAGTTCTACAACGCTCTACAATGTTCCATAATATTGAACTAGGATTAAAGTACTAACTCGCTTAGTGGACATCAAATGACGAGAAATAAGCGAACACTTTAACATATAATGTTATAGGCTGACAATTATGGATTGGTGATAGTTAGTTTAATTAGAAACGGGAATTTGGTTTAAATCGATGATCATAAATTTGCAATTTCGTTTAATCGAATATAAAAAATTATTTTGAACAAGATATAAGTCTCTAATTTTTCTGGATGGATGATTGGTAAGATAAGCTAAGTTTGAAATTTTTAATTACTCCCATTTTTTTACGACATTCTTCTATTTTGTCGTTTCAAATAATAAACAAGTAACAACAAACAGTACGTGCCTAATTTAGATTTCAAACAGAGGAAGGGAAGATAACGTTATTTTGAAAAGTATATTACTCGTGAAAGGAATTCGCGTATATTTAAATTAAGCTTAGAGATAGAAATTTAGGATATCCAGTTAAGTAGCACGTTCGATGAACCTGTCAAAGAAACAGTGTCGATATTCAAAGATATGCGATGTACTATCTAAAGTAAAAACTAACGCCACCCGTTTAATAAATCTTCATTGTCAATAATTCAAGCCGAAATCGTTATTGACAAATTTCTTTTTATTGGCAAGTTCCTGATAAATTCCCCGGGATGATAATTCGCTTGACAGACGACAAATGACACAAAAACCAGAATGAACAGCTTAACACTTGAGAGACAGTTATATCATTTTTCTTCTGTATCACATCGATTTCCACACATAATGAAATACAGTGTACAGTAATACAGTATAAATGTAGGAAAATTACTTTATAACTGGACTACAAATGTTTATTCATTTCTGGGAAATTTAAGTATGCAAAAATGCACAGAATGCACGTAATATGCAAAAATGCATAGAATGCACATAATATGCAAAAATATCTGAAACGCGTAAAACAAAGTATTCGTTGTAATATTCGGAGATAGACAAAAAGCACGGAACGCGATAATTGGAAAGAAATGCTACGCAAGCTTTGTTATACGAAAGCATAAAGATAAATACGTTTAACAAGTAAAAACGTAAAATTATAGATATACGTTGCTCGTGTAAATTATAGTTCGCGACAAGCGTTATTACAAAACATAATCGAAACACGCGTTCGACGAGTACTGAACGAGAAATGGTAGATAAAAGCGACAAAAAACCGTTGTTGCACAAAAAGTTTGTAGGAACGCAACAAAAACCTATTCTTCGTGAAACATACACTTTACTCACGCATGAGCCATATCATATGTCACTCCAAAATCACCTACAATCCAAACACTACGAAACACAAAAAAGAAAAACAAACGCGTCACACTCGCGATTCTCTATCAACCTAAATCTTTTCGCTGTAAATACAATATTATTTGAAACACTTCGCTTCAACATACGTAACATAAAATATTTCACTCGTCGAAAATGGCAAACGTAAGCATTCGAATATTTTCGCGGCTGTATGCTTCACCACACAGAAACCAGAAACCTATCCAAATTGAGTGTATTTGAAAACAAAAACCAAAGTCTTCGACTTACTCTGTTGATCGTCGACGACACGGAAGGTCGCTTCACTGTAACACCACGTCGACGGTGGTCCTACTCGGCTCTCATCCAAATACGTTGCACACTGCTCAAAACAAAAGGCTCCCTCAGCACAGTTCCATCCCTGACATTCGTCTTCACACGCGTTTCAACGATCTCCGGCGTTGCCGAGTCGAAACTTCTCACTTCGCAACTTCCGCACGATCACGAACTCAAATCCCAAACTCGCAAACGTTCACCAAAAATCCCGATCTCAATCCACGTGGATCACAAATCAGTCCCTTCCAATTTCCTTTAAATCGTCGACACAATGGAAAAAGTAGAAGGCCGCCTGTGATGACCCGGGTGATCCCAACGATAAGAAGAAGAAGAAGAAGGAGGAGAAGAAGAAGAAGAAGAAGAAATCGAAGAAACAGATTCACTGATAAAACAACGAACCCATGAAACGAACGAATTATATACTTGCAACTCGAATAATTTGCTATTTGTTACTTGTTAATTGAGAAATTCTGTTGTTCTTGTAGTATGAGCGACGATATAATAGTATTCTGTTTGTAGATGTACGTTTGTAAAACTGAGAAAGAATGAAAGAGATGGAGACGAGACGCGTCTCGCGAGCAAACAGGCTGATGGTTGTAGCTCGTCAGGCAGCGCGGTTCGAATGGAGACGCAGCACACGTGCCGCTGCCTGGTGCTCGTCGACGATCGGCCGCCGCCACCACCACCAGCTGATCATCCGGGGACCGGGAGTGACTACTGCCACTGACTCTGTGTGGCCTGTGCTGACTGACTCAGACTGACTAACTGCACGGCTGAACAGTTTCTCCGGTAGAGGCTGCCAGAGCAGGACGCGATTCGAATTGCGCCTGCTGGCTCGTGAGTGAGAAACAGAAGGAGGGGAAGGTTAAGGGGCTGGGGGCGGGGAGACGGCGACGAGTTTCCCTGGCGGGCTTCTTGACACGTTCCGGCAAGAAGCGCGACCTCACCTGTGTGACCCACTGCACACTCTTACTTTTGACGTTGTGTTTTTTCATTTCTTTATACAGTTATTCACCTGCTTTCTATCGCTTTGTATCAGAGCGGATGATTTAAATATCGCGTTGCTTGTTGTACGCGAATACGATCGTTTACCGTGGTTTGAAAAGAAATAAATAATTTCTTTCTCACGATAAAGTTCGATTGTACGATGGATGCTTAACAAAAATTGTTACATTTTCAGGTCACGCTAATATTCCTACGTTTATTTACGTTCTGCGATCTAACGATTCTTGGAGATAGTTCGAGTCGTGTTTTTTGAAACGTCTACGTTAAATATTAAAAGGTCATAGACAACATTCTGTTCGTTCTATAATCTGAGCTTCAATTAAGATGAGAAGTGATCGATCGTTCAATTAACCGAAGATAAACAATCTCAAATTTCAATGAAAATATTTCCAATTTCCAATCTTGCCAAAATACTAATATATCACAGAACGAGAGGCGACTTGATGGTGATCATATTGAGAAAATTTGCGGCAAATCTGAATACGTATATAGAAGGTATAACTTATTTTCTGTAAACGTTCATTTAGTAAAAAATTAGTGTACAGTGCAAAAATAATCTTAAACGTAGAATTAATATTACAAGCGATCTTATTAAATAATGCCCCGGTTTCCACGAAAATTTTCTATGAAAATAGTACAATTAATGATCACCATAGAATTTTACCATGAATCAGTACGGATAGCCAGCATATTTTCCCAGCAATTTATTAGAAGATCGCCCGCGCTCTTTTATCGCGGCAGAAACTTTCTAACTTCTTCAAATTTACTCCATGACTTCAATCTTCGTGTTTTCAATTCTCAAATGATTTTTCAGCGATGCACAGAAAACTCAGAAACGATAAAACCTCTAAAAATGTTTCTCCATCCTCGTGTTCGAGGCTAATAGCTTCGGTTAATATCGTGAATGCAAGTTATTTTAAGGGTAATTATTATCGAGCAGTAACGGGACATAACCGGGATTTCCAAGTCAATTAACGCTAAACGTGAACAATATCTCATGCCACCTACTGATCGTAATCCAATATTGATCGAAAAATGTTCAACGAGTAAATTGATAGGATTTTTTAAAATTTTGGTAAGAGATAAATGGATAATTAAATACTATATTTTTGTTTACGGTTGCAAGTATTTCATTCCAGGTATATTAAATTTATATTCCGAGTAGCCTAAATTTTATTACGGATGAACTGCGGAGAATTCTGCAGTTATGGAAAATGTAAATATACAAATATTTATAAAATCCACTTAATATGAAAGATATAAAAAATATGCAGATTAATTTCTGCGATGATTGTCGCTAGTAAACACTCGAATATTGTTACTGGAACGTAAATAAACGAGATAAGTAAATAAGTTTGTTCGACAATATCTTTTTGCCTCACGATAAACTTACCTGGTTTTATTGTAATTCAGTTAATAACAACGACGCGTAACTTCTATGTAAGTACTTTGGGACCTATAAAAATGCCGAGATACTAAATCTTTTTTTGCTGGTCTGTTGCTGGAATAATTTCTATTTTGTCATTTATCATAACTCAGAATACATTTAATAAGGATTTGAAAATCCTTCCGTTGGGAAAAATTAAGAGAGCGAGCTGGATTTCGCGTAGCTGTAAATCCTGACATGGAAAATCTTCCATTCCAAGCTAAGAGTTTTATTTAACACCAGCGAGAAATTGCTTGCCTATGCACATACTTCGTGTTATTTTCTTTCTTTCTTTTATACTTTTTCGTTTTTCTTCATTACCGTGTATTAAGCATTCTTTCTTCTTTACTCGATGCTTTACAACATAGTCGATAGATATACACCGATTAGTATTTATAGAAATAATGGAAACTGATCGAAGAAATTCGTAACGATGTAACGAAAGCTACGTGTACGTGGCGTGACAATGATTAATTTTCATGGCGCGATAGGACGGAATTGATACGCGTAAAGTGGAGCTAACGACGTTTACTAAATAACAAATTGATCGCACATCGCGCTGCCAATGACATATTTCCGATTACGATGATAACGGAATGGAGCGATTAACAGAAACTATCGACGAACGATTCGTGGCAATTTACATTGCAACTGATTAACCGATGAATGTCTTCATTCGTGATCGATACGCCGCTATTCGTACAAACGTGTAACGTGGAAATATACGTGCAATCCTTATTCATGAAATTTTATCGTTCGACAAAGTTTGGGAATGTATGATCGATGAAGTTTTCCGATTTCGTTTAGCTTCAAAGTTAACCAGTTAACCTATTTCGTCGAGATAAAGGATGTAAGTGATCGTAAAAATGGTAACAATTGTACATTTGATTTGAACACTAGAACTACCATACCAGTCAAATTGACTGGTTTTACAATTTTATTTTCAAATTCCTACTTCATGTTATATTTTTTTCCGCAATGATGTAATGACCTCCGCAACGATAACTAAAAGAATAATGTAGTGAATTTTATTTTGTTTTCTATGTATTCAAACTCGAAATAATTTTGTATCAAGGCTACTTATACCAATACCAGTCAAAAATTACTGGTACTTATCAAAGTGTAAAAGGGTCCTGCAACCTATTTATCGAACTCCAATTAACCAGTTTCCTCGTTTTGTACAACTTCCCACACGTTTTCAAAATTTTTACTATCATTCAATATGGTGATATCAGTTATCAGGAAAATTCCCGATCGATCGCTAGATCGCTAGATGCTAACACTAGAAATACCACACCAGTCCAAATGACTGGTTTTACAATTTTATAAATATGTCAACCCTCGTTTAGGAATCATGATCCCAAATGGATTAATAATACCAAAAATGTATTACATAACATGGAATTGCTTCTGTAAGAAAGTAATAAATTAATAAACAGAGAAATATTCTATTATTAGGTATTTTTTAAAAACCAGTCATTTTCATTGGTTTTGGTAGAAATGGCGTCGTGTTAACTATCGGTAGTTCTAGTGTTAATTAATAACACGACGAATACATTCTTAAATTATTAAATCGAATTTCTTAAATTCGCTGTCAAATTTTTATTCATTGTTCGATATTTCTGGAATATTTCCGACGTAATTCTAAGTTGTCACAGAAGATTCGAAAATGATTAGTAGCTACGTTCAATGAAACATTTTTCTCCATCGAGAAATAAGTTCCATCAAGTATCGGCTTCTTATATATCGGTGTGCAACGGTAACTATTATTTATTGCGCATATAAATATAGTCGTGGGATTCCGTGCACGAGTGAAACAAAATTTCTTCCTCGGAGGCGGCATTGTTTCGGAGCAAATCGATTTCGGAAGCTGCGAGTGCAGGTGCACTGTAATGGCTCCCGGCAAATGTATCGCCCTATATAATTGTGCCTACTTGTGTTTGACTTTGCAAACATTTGCATCGGCATAATTTATTTTTTATCAGTTCTACTATCTCGACGAATGTACAGCGTATATCATCGATCTATCGACTTTCTTGCATTACAACCAAATGAAAAATTATGTCTCTCGATCCTTGTATTCCTAGATCAGTCGCAAAGCTGTGTCGTTTTTTCTGTTTTTGAAATTTTAATTTTCTCTTTAGTTCGCAAAGTGCTTCGTTTTTCTTAGTTAATTTATTCGATCTTTCCGCTTAGAAATATGCTATTTTTTTATTTATAATATACAGAGAGTCGCTTAAATACAGTAAAAAAATGTATTAAAAATGCACGAGGTAATGAGATGTCAAAGGGCTTTTAAAATTTTGTTTTATTTATGAATATATAATAGAGATTCTGACGTAGCAAAATTAGAAAATGTATTTGAAAAATCATGTATCGCGATCGAGAGAAAACAAATTATAACCTTTTGCTAACTTAAGTGTTGTAAAAGTATCGGTATATTTTATAAAAGTTGACGTATCTGGTAAAATTGGTATTTGATAAGATATTTTTTTATTTTTAGACGTGTACACCGTGTAAAAAATATACTACTCCGTTGTCCACAATTGCGGCATATTTCCAGTTCTTTTACGAGTTCTTCTTACCTTAGTAAGTCTTAATTATATACTTGTGAATAAAAAATATTAAAAAGTCTTTCGTAATCTTGTTATTATTTAATAGATATTTATTGTATTCTCGACTATGCGAGCAATTTCGTGGCTCAGTGTAGTTTTCAATCGTTTTCCTCATATTACGTCTATTTTCTTTATCTTGGTTTTTAAAATATTTTCCATTTAGAAAACGTCATAGCGATCGTAATGGATGGTAATTAAAACAACTCATTGTCAGTCTAACATAAAAGATGATTCCCACCATGAATAATGCATTAAATAATACGTTACCGTCGTTACACCAAAAAATACTTAAAGGGAACGGCTATTTAAAATATATTGTCAAATATTGTTTGCACACTTCGATAAATACGAAAGAATTTTCGATTATTTATGCAATAAAATGATTAAAAATCTCGACAGAAATTTCATCATCTATCAAACCTCGCTAGCATGCCGTTGCCACTCGATTAAATGTTATTCTGCCAGCGACAGCTTCGCAATTGATGGAAAAATATCTCGATAGAAATTTTTATCTTTTTTTTCCCAATTTTATTTAGACTCCTCCATTCGAAAGCACAACACCAAAACATTTGCCGTGGGCGTTTCAACGATTGCCAGAATTTCAATAACGATTTGTATCAATGGTAACAGTTGCTGTTAAACGGATCAGAGTGCTTGTCGCATATTTTTTTGCTATTCAAATGAAAGAAAATCATAATTCTGAATATCAGCGCTTTTGTTTTATGAGTTACTATTTATCTGCTTCGAAATTACATTATTTTTCAGTATCAAATAGTATGCTGCTTGCTGATACAACATTTACATTGTATAATTATTTAATGCGTGCGTTAGTTGAAATCGTGATGGAAGGCTTGTTAATGTCAAGAAAATTTGCTAGATATTACTATTCGACTTAAAACTTATTTTCAAGTGCATTTGCATTGCAAATTTAGTTGCTGTAGTCGTAATAATTTTGTAGAGTAATATGAAAATTACTACGAAAGAAAATTGTTAGGATTATTAAAATTCCAAAGAATCTACGTGCAATATACAAGCTTCTTGTGTCCTCCGGATGTTTTCAATTACTAAGGACAGTAATCAATATTACATAACTATTGTTTTAAACATTTCACATTTTAACAATCAAACATTTTCATTAAATATTCTTTCAAGGTATATCAATATAATACCGAACTTAATAAACAATAAAGCAGAGAAAGTATTATATATTTAATACCAAACCTGATGGATATTAAAAAATACTACAAAAAAAAAATATCAAACAATTTTGAATCTAACGAATAATAAAAAATACTGAAAAGAAATGTCACACGTTATTTAAACTGACGAAGGTGGAAAAATATTAAAAAGGAGAAAACATTAAGCAATGCTAACTTAATTAATTAATGATAAACAATAAGAAATATTTACAGAAAGGGAACATTAAACGATATTAAGGCTGAAGAATGGTAGACAAAAATTTTGGAAAAAAGATATCGAACAATAGTGAACCAAAAATATGAAATAGGACTGAATCAAGCTATACCAAAGAATATAGTTAATTTCAAGAATTAAAGTAAATTACCAAAGGAATCAATTTTATTTGCTACTACGTATAGAAATTATAAATTATAATCGCCCAGTGAAACACCTACACTGATTCACAGATATTAGATACAATTTTTAAAAAACAAACTGTAATCTAAAAAGTCAAGATACTACTAATGCGAAGAATCGATATATTCTTTATCTTTTCTAATTATATGCTTCTTTTATCTATATTATCTATATGTTTATCTGTATATTATATTAAATATTATAAATGCATATATAGTTGGATTAAAAAAAAGATAAGCTTAACAAAAAAGAAGAAAGAGACTACACAAATATTATAAATACAATTACAAATAGAAGAAAAGAAAAAAATTCGGAAGGCAATCAAAAACACTATAAAGAAATAATCTACGCTCTGTAATCAAACATGATTTGCAAGAGCGCCATGTCGCAAGATTCCCTCGACGTTGCTCCTCAATTAGTCGTAACAGTTTTGAATATCGTGCGATCGACGTTTCAACAATTGCCGGAAATATCGCGACTCCGCATTGTTTATCTTCAATTGGGCCGGGCAATTCGCGAGGGAGTTCTCGGTAACACTGGGCGGAGAGCTCAATTTGCTTAAAGACCCGCTGATTCCTGTCGGTTAAAAAGGATTAAATGACCCCATGAACGATTCGAGAGCATCTTGTGTTTCACGCGGAATATGTATATCGTTCCGTTTCGTCGAACGTCCCCACACGCCGTCCAATTGACTAATTGACTTTCTCAAGGAGAACAATGGACGCATACGCAAACGAATTTAGTTCTTGTCTTTTAATCTTTTTCTCCTTTTTCTTCTTTTTTTTCCATTTCATTTTTTTCTACAGTCACGAGCGGATATTTTCTTACTATCCGTTTGTCTCGCGTTAATTACTGGCTGCTGAAGGAATGCAAAGGTCATCGTTAACTCGATGAAATCATGAAATTTTTTTAGGCTCAAAGTATCTATTCTCTATGTATCTTAGCTTGATTTAAGTTTCTGTAGTTTTCGTTTTCTGATGGTAACAGTTCTCCTTTTTGTACATTGCGATGTAAGGAGTTAATGATATAGTCGACAAATAAGAGAATTATACACCTTTAGAAGAAATTCGGAGAAAATCAGAGAATTTCCTATTTAAATATATCATTTTACTAGACTTTTGTATTCTTGTTGCTATCTCTGTTTTTTTTTTTTTTTTTTTTTTTTTTTTTTTTTTTTTTTATTTTTTTTTTTTTTTTTTTTTTTTTTTTTTTTCAAGAAAAAGCTGTGAATGTAACCTAAACACATATGTTTTTCAAAAGAAACAGAATTGTTAATGTAACATTTGCGTGCGTAAAAATTTGATAGTAAATTTAATTTAAGAAATGTTTCGATGGATCTTCGGAAAGGAAAACAACGAGATTTCTCATTGTTTAGTTTGTTTTTCCATTGATGTAATTCCTTCGTCGGAGAATTGTGTCGTCGACCAGAACAAAACACGTTTGCCCGGATCACACGAATGTTCTGCCTTATCGTCTATGCATACAACGCATTTCTGTAATTGCCGCCATATATAACGTATGTATGTACATAATCGAGCGAATAATTACAGCACAGACGAAGTACAGCCAATGATTGCATCGATGAATTGTAACTCGGAAGGATCATCAGTATTTTCTGCTATGGCTATGATGATAAATTTCTGAGAAACGATTGCACAAATAAAACTAGATAAACGAGTTTCCAAGTCAGGAAATTGTTTGCAAGTACATACCTCGTCTATGAAACTGTGCTCTTCTTTTACTACCTACTCGGTTAATACAATTGTATCGACGAAAGAAACAATAGCAGGAATGAAAACGACCACCGAATTCGATTATAGATGGCAGCATGGGAGCTTCCTACATTACCAACAGATTAACAAGTGTACTATGTAAGTATGTACATTATACGTATCCATAGAGCAATCGTAAATACATACGTATGTACCTGGATTGAAGATATTTCAGACACTTTTTATTATATTTATTTTATTATCTGTAGCGATAACGAATGGATGTATATTCTTGTTTTTCCAACAATGACCAAATTTCATAGGATTATGAATTTATGAATTACAATTATCTATATAATTAATAATTAGTGATTGATTGACAAATTTATTTGGGTGAATAATTTTCGAAATTTTTATAATTTTTCTAGATTCTGTAATAAACTTTAAATTGACTTTCTGTAATAAATCTAGAGAACAATTTTTAATTGATATTTTATATTGGTTTCAGATAAACAATTATAGGAGTAAAGTTTGAATCGAGATGATAAATTACAGCTTGAGGAGATCATTTATTTCCAGAGCTGTGCATTGGAAAACAATTAAGTCTTATAATTATGTGGCTTCTGAAAGGACAATATTTTTCTTCGATAGAAAAGGAAGAAAGAAATGAAATATAGCTGTATAAAATTAAAATACGATAGGATCCATTTATAAATATGATAGGATAATTATTTCTTTAAAGGGTTTCTTCTGTATTGTAAATTTTTATAGGAGGCGTATGTTATATAATGGATACTTTTAATATTTTACAAAATGTGAAGGTCTAATATACGAATAACAGGTACACAGAACTAACTGGCATGTAACAAATTAGACGAAAGGTTTCCAATTAAACTTCACGATTGCTTTTTCTGTCGCCCGAATAACTTCCGCAACGTATATCTTATTGGAAAAGTTTTTCTAGACAACGGAAGATGTGATACCTTTCATATCATGAATGTATTACAGAGAATATATGAATGATAAAATACTGGGAAGAAACGAAAAAGAAAACCGACAGAATGTAATTAACACATAAAAATAAAAAAAACGTAGAAGTATGATATATAAATTAATGAAAAAATGCGATAGAACTGTATATTTTATTAGCGTTATATGGATATTCTAGAAGTAACAAAAAGCGTTTATTAATATTTTCTACTAATTTTGACTTTTATATATTTATTCTTTGTTCGTTTTATGCCAATTCTTTCTTTTCCATTTTTATTATTAAAGTTATACGAAGGAAAACTAGCAAGAAGCAGTTAGAATCATACAAGTTTTGTGAATATGAGATGATGAACAAAAATATCTGAGTGTAAATATGTTAATAAAATATTCGCAATTCAGTTAATGTAGTGGAAAATAACCAACGTAATGGGATGAAAACAAGCTAATCAGTAAACGGAGACTTGACAATACTGGCGTAACCGATGACTATCATCTTCCACTTTACCTTTCACAATTAATTCTCTGGCACTTTCCATCCTGATAATTGCACGTTCTATCGTAAAAAATTTTATTTCCTAATATTTCCATATAAATAAACTTTACCCGCAAATTTAATCTTTGAGCTTCCATTAGATGTCCGATTTACTATTATGTGTATTTCATTTTCGCCACCTATTAAAAGTAAACTCTTTTTGTTAGAATTAGACTGCGAATGTTTATGTGTTTATGGAAGATGTCGAACTATACAAATACGTGGAATGTACATAATAAATGAAAACGTGTAAAATATCCAGAACATAATAAGCGAGTAAAACAGCTCTACTTATGCAAATTCTAATTTTCTCTCCGTTCATAAAAATATAAATTTGCATAAACATCCACAGTCTCGCGATATCAAATATTCATAATTCTGACCTTATTATACTAACTAATCTTAATACCTCGATATCTAATATAATATTGTATCGTATCGTATCGTAATATTGCGCTAAATATCGAGAAGAAATTCGTCTTGAAAGAGATAAATACAGAGAAAATATATGAAATCTACGTGATAGCTCATATGTCGTCGATTTAACTACAGAACGACGCTTCGCGGTCCCGTACTTGTAGAAATGACACAAGCGTTTACGTAAGAAACGGATTTTATTACAACGCTGGTTCCACAAAACGTCACGGAAAGAAAAGACAAGGAACAGGACTGAGACCAAGAGAGATAGAAGCTTGGGGCAGGGAAAGGGTTCTGATGGCTCTGGTTTATAGCGATACACGAGCCTATAAAATCCAGCAGGTTATCGATTGGACTTCTGCCTACTGCAAATCTGGATGTGTGTTCTATTCACCTGGATATATCCGCGGTGTGCCGCGCGATTCGGGTCAGTGGATCACATAACCGCATTTTTTCGCCTGTTCGCGACTCAATTTTTCAATTAACCGAACGCTGCGGTTCATCCACGGACATACTTTCGCCATTCTTCACGAAGATTACCATCCGCTAGATACGTTATCAAGTGTAATATTTTAATTCCGTTTCGATTTCCACGGTACGGTTCGCCTCGAGAGGATTGATGGCCTGATGATTCGCTTGGAACGCGTCCATGGAAACCAAACGTGAACGATCGCGAGAATCGAGATCGTTTAATTCTTGGTATTTGTCATTGGATCTTTTGATATATACAATTTTCTGTGTTTTGAACGCAATGTAATATGAAACTTTAAATATTTTTTCAGAATGAGAGCAGAACGTTTAGAAAAATAATTATGTAAATTGAGCTTTTTAACGATCAGGTTTATGATTTTCTATGGGAAAATTTTTTGAAGTACTTTGTGATCAATTAACCCTTTCAATATCGATTAATAGTATGAAAAAATCTAAACTAACATTGTCAACGGATTTTATATACAGTCAATTATGTGAATTTATTGTATTTTTGTGGAAACGAGTTTAACGAAGATGCGAATGAGAAAGAAGGTACTTCTTACGAATTGTAAAAAGATTTTAGGGAGAACAGCTTATAAAAGATTGTACACGACACTGTGTAGACAAAAAAGTTGAATTAGTAGTGCCGAGATTCTTCTTTTATCGACTATCAGAGTAGTAAAACACAAAGGATGACATATCTGCTATCTCGGTAACTCTCGTTACAATCTTTATTACATAATTTTATACAAGGCGAGTAACACGGTAATATAGATCAAGTTACGAGGCAAAGATACAGGGCATAACGAGATAGATAGCCATATCTTCCTGTAAATACTTGAATACTTTTGCGTTTATTAACAAGGTTATAATTTTCAGTAATTTACTTTTACATGAGGATCGATACACTTTCTTTTAACAGCGCTGTCGATGCTATCTTCGATAGTACTCTGTCACAAAATATGTGAAAAAATATGTGAATGATATTAAAAAATATAATAATTCACTTGAGAATATTCATGAAGTTAAAACATATAAAATAAAGAAATACAGTATGTGCTTTTGTCATGCTTAATACGAAAAGGTATATTTAAAAATGTGAATATGAAAAATTTTATGAAAATGTGAAAAGGTACCCACATTTAATGTTTGACAAAGTACATTAAAGATTCATTTAAAGACATGAAAATATAATAAAATATATTTGGAAAAATTAGCAGAAATATTCTGGTTTTTAGTAACTATGATTGATGAAATTTTGTTTTAGTTATGAATAACCGTTATCGGCAATGAAAACAAATTTTTTCGGCTACTGCTAATTAGTATTAGCGACAGAAATGTTTTTTAATTAATTACAGACCGTTCTTGTTTACCAACAAGCATTATGGTTAGTGAAAATATTACCACGTTACTAATAAGTATTATCGATAGCGAACAAATGTTTTAGACGCTTTAGATCATCGTCATTAGTACTAAGCATCAATTATCAGTAACTACTTACCTATGTTACTAAAATTTGACGTCAAATGAATTAATTTCCTTTACCAAAATTGCTTACTAAAATCAGTAACCAGAAAGTGTTTTACGTAACACGTTGTATATAATTAAAAGCAATTTCCGTCAATGATAACTATTACCAGTAAGCAAAAATGCTTTAAACATCTGCAATGATCATACATAACCGGTATTTTAAATTAATTTAAAAATCGATACCTTTTAATTATTTCATCCTTTGAAAAATTTCTTTAAGGTTTAGTGCTCTTCTATCTTCTATTTACGAAAAAATTGATTTTTTCTTCTTGATGTTTCTCGTACAGATTTAAAGCACAACTGATATTTGTTCGTCGTTGTTGAAAAATCAACAAACAAACATACCAAGGTCTTCTTACAATCGCAAGAAATGGCACGTCTCAAATACCAGCAGCCCGGTAATCTCCACTCAAGCAGACACCAAAAATCCTCTCAGACCTATCATCGAACCCCTAACAGAGACATTACAACCACCGTCATCCCCTCGATTCCACCACTCGAGCGCAACCCTCGACACGAAATAATGCTCAAAAGCAAGCGAGGGGTTAGGAAAAGCTGTGGCACGAGGACACGTGCGACACGCGACTATGTAAACGTTACACGCGTGACACGCGTAAGACGCGTAACACACACACACGCGCGCGCACACGTACGAAAACGTGTCACAATGATGTTCTCCAAACCTAACTTCCGTCATGCTCGATACATGACCTTAGCCCTGGAAACTGGTGATTAATATCGCGGGTCACGTAAGTCCTTAAGTCGGGATCACGAAAGGGTGAAAGTTACGACTCACCGCGTGCCTGAAATGCCTTTTCATTCTTGCAGAGGAAGGTTAAAAAGAGGTTAGAAAAAAGAAGTGGAATGGAATAAAAGAGGAAGGCTAAGAGAAAGGGTCGTTTCCCATAAAACCCGGCCACTGTATTCAGGTCACGAATTTATGGTACCGTGAAGCTTTAAACGGAAGAACCGCCTTTTTGTAAGAAAAATTTTATTTTTCCGCGATATTAAATTAGGAAAATGATTTTATCGCTCTACGTAAGACCTTTCATTCGATTGTTGTCCGTATAGGATTAAAAGGTTATGATATTTTTGTTCGTTCCTTTCGGCTCTCTTAAAAGGCGGTATTTTTCGTGAATGAATAAAATAACGGTTAATAGTATCAGTGGATGTTAAATGTTATCTCAAATACTACATTTTCATAGAATTCCATGCATGCCAGTTTGTGGCTGGATTTTTTTTAAACTAAATCGCATCGTGGAAAATAACTTTGTAAAATTTACAAACGATAACTGGATTGACCGTATAACTTGACATTAGAAAGATTTTTAGGAAAAGAACCCAAGGACATCCATTTTCTATATTTTGCATGAAGATGTTTAATGAAACGCAGGAAATTCAAATTCTAAATTTCAGATCGAATCTGGTGCCATTTACGACAGAGAAAAATATGTAAAACGGAGTCATGCGACACATCTGAGGTAACAGTTGCGTGTAAATTCGTTGCGTGGACTTTCACGCAATGTAGCTTAAATAACATTTGCAATTTCTCTAATTAGAAGAATTTTTTAATAGTCCCTTTCTCGCATCTTTCACATTTTCGTGGCTGACTCAGCCCAAAAGAGTAATTAAATTTCGCTAAAAGGAAAGTAAACGTTTGTTAAAAAATAACACGATTGATAAAAAAGTGGGAAAGCTTATCTGACATTTTTTAATGGATCTCAGTTAAAAGTCGTCGTATTATGGGTCACCTAATGAAATTTCATTCTCACGGATGTCGTCTGTGCGCAGTGGATTCGTTTGGAAGAGGTAAATGTTTGTTGAATGTGTTGACAGGTTTATCTTCGAATCTTTGAAACGGTTTAAGTGAAAGAAGTTCGTGTAAAATCACAAAACGACTGTGTTGCTAATGGCACTGCCGTTTACAAGTGTTTGCACATTCTTTAAAGAAGTATTTGTCATTCGGATAAATTAACACGAAACAAGTGTGACAGGGATTAATGGAATTATGTACATATCGAGGAGACGTTGACTATATAATAGTCAAGCAGTATTTGACATCTCGAATTCTTCAACACATTCCTTACCAGATCAAGATAAACGAACTTTTAGAATAACCCAAATTCATTTTCTTATTTCTGTGATTTTATTCTTCCTTTTTTTTATGATTATAAATATTTTACTTAGCATGGGTTATTTGGCATATTCTGAAAAACGAGCGATATACATATAAATATAAAGGAGAGTCATTTAATACTAAAAGGACTAGTGGCTTTTACTAACAACCATATTCACCCACAACACTTTTGACTTTAAGAAAAGATGAGTATCTTTACTCGTGTTTTGTTTGAGATACTGATATATTCTTAAGCAACTATTTTCAATATATAAGAGATAATTTTTTAAGATAAATTTTAGTTGTTTTGATGATTAGAATGGATTCTTCAAAATTGTTACACGTAACTATAAATATAACAGCACGAGCTCTGAGTCGGAGCTATTTTCATATGTATACATATATATACTTGCGAAGACCATAATTCTGTAAAATACAACCAGATTTTCTAACAGAGGTATCACATGGTATATTTATCGATCCTTATTTTATCTGTAACAGCTTTGTTACACTCTGGAGAAAAGCGCATGCATCGAAGCGAGCAACTGTTTGAGAGGAATACTGTGTACAAATTGTCTTTAAACAGAGACTATTCTTCGTCGTCTGTTCTATCGAAGGAACTTCACCAACTCCATATCAACTTTCAAACTTTCTGTCACGATCGACGAAATCCTATCTTAGCATGCACCAATTCCTTCTTACTGCAATTCCAGGCTGAAATCTCATCATCCATTAGGAAACAACATTACGCAGAATCGACTCTATAATTGTAGCAAAGATCCAGCATCTTTCAACCTCATTGAAGATAAAGTACCGATGTTATAACTTTAAAATTTTTAATTTCTAGATAAAATATAACAATATTACAAAATTGTCATTGAAAAATTAATCCGATCTTTATTATCTACAACGTAATTTCTTTTGTAGTAAAAAATAATTATAGAAAATATTTTTTTCACATATAGCGTAAAACTTCGTGATATTTAATATATTCCCTTGACTTAGGCAAAAATCTCGAAATATTTTTCCAATCGTATCTGTTAATTTCTCTATTTATTAAAAATTAATGCTACAAACGTCCATCTTATTTATTTTTATATTTTATCATTGTACTTTATTATGATAATAGAATTATCATATCATATTACCTATATAATTTATAAGAATATTTAATTATAAAATATTCCATCATTATACACATGACATTTTAGCCATCCTACACGTTATCAAGTGAAATACATGTGACAGTGAAAAATATAGCAATACTTTGCCATAGTAAGGAATTTCTGGCTGCTATTGCGTAGTCGAGGACTAAAAATAATATTTTTGAGAAATTGTCTTTCAAGTGACCGATATCATAAAACTCTTCATACTTCCATTTTATTCGCTATACAAATATTAATAATCGCCTTATCCAACGTTTCTCAGCAATGATACGAGCACCGATATAGGATAAGCAGTGGCTGGAACGAACAGAAACCAGAAAGTACGAGGGAAACGCGTTTTATCCGCATTTTCGTTCACAGGACTAAACACACGAGTACACGAGCAATATTTACAGTGCGATCTATAGCGAACAGCGTAAACGTTTGCCAATGGATTAGCAAAATCTAGCCAGTCATGGTTGTACAGCACTGTGAGTGAAGAAAGAAAGCGATGGATCCCTTTCCATGACGCGTTAAACGGCAAGTCACGCCCTTGACGATTTATATGTCTATGTTACATTTTGCAAATTAGTCGCTTAACTTGATTAAAATACTTTCGCGTAATCGCAGAATCGTCGAAGTACGTGGTAAGTGTTTTAGATTGGAATAGGAGTGGTTCCACGCGAACTTTGGATTCTTGGGACTTTAGAGAGCGTAGCGAGTGTCGATGGTAATTTAACTAAAACGACAATTTTTATTTATGAGAATGGCCGATGCTTTTTAGAAAGTAGATTATTAGATTGTTATTTGATAAGATCATCAGATCGGATTATTTCCGCTTAATTACATCATTGGATTTGGGTTATTGTTTAGCAATTAAATTATCATAGGATGAAATTATTTCGATCTTTAGTTATTATCAATAAATTCTATACATCATTAATTAGATTAAATTGTAATTTGTCTATTTAGTTTACTAGATTATTATTAAATTATTATTATCGGAATGATTGGCATTTTTTAACTAAATTACTATCTTATAACCTACTTTATTTCCAATGAACGTAGAAATTCTGTCTATTAAAACGCATTACACTTTCCGAAATCGGAATAACATAAATATAATCCTATCTATTTTAATAGATAATGGTAATAATAATAATAATCATAAAATAGTACTTCAACGTCATAACTAAAACTTGAGGATCAAAGTAAACCTAAGACCACGTAAACACTGGCAATTTCGAAAAAAGGAGGAAGAAAATTGAATTATAAACTTCCAATAACAAAAGAATAGTTCTCTTGTCAAAAATAGAACTCTGTTCACCAATAACATACGAAGGGAATCCAGTCTCAAATTTCGAAAATGTCAACTCTTAATCCATCACTCTGCGAGAAGTTTCGGCTGTTTGGAAAGATTTCCGTTCGTGTTCCCTCGAACTGATAAAAATTATTAAAATACAGAAGGAATAGGAGGGGGTTGTTGTACAGATATGCATACACATACCCAGAGGGGAGAGAAGGTGCAGAGGGTTGCGTGGGGATGTGGAATGCGGGGTAAAACCAGATCAATACGGACGAAAGCATACCACGGTCGCGAACCTGCGACACATAAACCAGGAAAAAGGACAAAGTCGAACAAACAGACCTATAGACGGACCCAGGACATCAGAAAACCGTGTTACGTACATCTAAGATGTTCAACGACAATAAATCATACCCATTTCGATGAACAAATTCGATGACCTTTCCATACTTGCTCTCGATACTTCAATTTCACGATATGTTTTGTTTATATATTATTATTAATTATTATTATATATTTGTTTACATTATATATTAAATTAGTCCTTTCACGTATATGTAACGTCAAGTAAGGAGAAGGTGGATGTCTATGGGGGATTTAAATATGCAAGAGATGTATAGAGTACACATAGTATTGAAAAGTATAGAAAATACCCAAGGTAATGCATTTATTACGATACTTAATGGATCGAACATGTGCCATTTCTTATATTTCTTTAGCCGCATTCATAAATGTATGAAATCGCAAAATCATACTTGCATGAATACAGTTGAAGAAATGCAACGTAAATGATATGCAATCTAAAATACAACTAGAAAGTGGGATCGAAGCGAACGTTTGTTTCACCTGTTTTATTATTTTAACGAATATTGTACTTCGGAAACATATGCGTTATGTGTATTTTTGCCATATTTAGTGTTTCCCATAAAGAGACAAAAATCCGCAGCCTAATTAATTAACTAAACGGTAAATGTATTTAATTTCGGTGAAATTGATCTCAAATCTTAGTATGTTTATATATTATGTCCTCTTTACGTAACCGTCTGGATAATACACTCTTATTATTAATAATTAATGAAAAGTAACTTTTTTCAAAGAGAGAAAAAAGAAGATGAAGAGTGAAAAAGTTAACAGCGAATATTTAGGTGCAGTTGTTTCGTTGTACGATAAATGTTTTGTCGTATAGTATTTTTGTTCGTAATACTGGGCTTTAGGTTTTAGTTTTGTGTGCGATACAGTATTTTAGTTTTTCGTTGAGGATTTAGTCAGACTAAGGTGCATTGTCAACTAAAAGTTTGCAATTGCTGCGTAATCCCAACTAGTTCGTTGAACTCAAACTAAAAGGATGAAAAATTTTGATACGCCAGAAAACTTATTAGTTAAGCTTCTATGGAAGCAAAGTAAATCTCAAATTGTAACAACTACGCAGATTTAGTAAACGCTTAAAATACTTGAAAATTAGGAGAATCATTACAAGCATAAATGAAATTGATTATCGTGGATCAAATTAGAAATCTAGTATATTATAATTTAATAAATGTGTAATTCTGAGTAACATTTAGTACCGATAGAAAAAGGAGATAAAATCAAATATCTATTGCATTAGAATAGTACAAACTAAATTTAATAATGTAATGTAATGTAATGTCACTAGTTAGATAACGTCATTAATTAGATATATCTAACACGTTCATTAGCAAAATTATCAAAGATAAGAGCAATTTACGTAATGCAGTTTATGTGATTATTTCAATGCTACAGAATTCTATATTCCGATGAATGATTTAGCCAGCGACGATAATCCATGACATTTATAGCCATTTTTTTTCAATTTCATAAATATTGCAAGGCGTATAAGACGAGTGGGAAATTTTTCAATAATAGAACAAACCAAGCAAGAACATATATCTCCGCTTGCTATAATGCTGCTGAAAGTACGTACGAGTTTTCAACACTTATCGAGTAATAACGAATGAACTTGTCTTCTTCTACATATGAATCACAGTTCGAGAAACTTTTCCTGTATTTTTCACCGAATCAATTCCGGTTGGAAATCATGCCTTTTGCAGGATATGTCATAAGCAAAATAATTCTCAGATTAGAAAGAGTTCAGAACTTTAAATTATATGTAGGGTGTCTTGTAACTAGCGAATTAATGAAGTAGGCGGGGATTCTATATGAAGATATAAATTGAAAATATAGAATAATACTTTTTTCATATTATGATCTTCTCAGATTGGATATTTTCCAAAATTTTATTTATATATTATATATTTTTTTAAACTAAAGGCTAACATTATTAACGGCTCTTTCTACTTATATTTATTGTTCATTGTATTAGCTAATGGAGAGTATGTAAGATGACTGTAAGATGTAAGATGACAGTAATTTTTATTTCTCTATTATTATAGAGTAGAAATTTAATTTCGTACAAAAATTTAATGTAGTTGTGTACTCAACAGAATGGAAGATTTTTTAAATGGTTATTAAGATAGTGAAACTTATCAAGTGTAAGTATTTCATTTCAGTATGCCATTTAAATTGTCTGTGAATTTTTAACATAGAGAAATTAAATTAGACTACAAATTATGAGTTATGAATTGTATAAAAATTACATTAAATTAATTATCAATTATAAATTACCTGGGACACGAATTAGATTATTAAAACATGATATGAGTACACTAAAATGTGAACTGAATTATTATTTATTGAATTATATTTATATGGAAAATCATGAATTACTAAAACGAATAATATATTACAATATTTCATAGAATACCATACCGTGGATTAATGTAACATATTATTGTTGCAATATTTTTTATTAAATTCCTATACTTATTTTCACGATATTTCCAAACGTATTTTTATTGTACAAACTATCTTCGTATCTGTATAGCATTGTCTCACGCTTTCCATCATGTTTAAGCTCAAACTTTTAACATACACGAGCTACTAAGTGCGAAAACAACGCGGAGATAAAAAGTTTGAAAATCGAGTTTCCCTCCTTTACTATGCGGAGGTATTACATCCCCGAGCGTTAATTTCTGCAGCATTTTCTAACGCAAGGGAAAATTATCTTTTATCCACTTTGTTCCTAGAAACTCTTGTATACTCTTATAAATATCTGTTACATAGGTTATGCTTGTGCAAATGTTCCGTAAACTGATCATTTAAGGCTAATAACATCAAATTTGCAACAGCAACGTTGGAACCGGAGTGTACTAATTTATTAAAGTATTTGCATTATATTACTTTGGCTCGTATTTTTCACAAACCACGAATCTTAGAAATGATCCCAAAGTTTTGAGCGATAGCGTTTGTGTATAGCTTTTTTGTATTATTATTTTTATACATTTATGGGAAATTAGAAAGTGCAAAATTATGTAGAATGTGCATGGTATTAAAAAATGTATAAAATATTTAAAGTATAGTGCTATAACATTTAGTGCGTGATACTTTCTATAACATTTAGTAAGTAAAACCAATTTCTATTGAATTGAAAACCATCTTCTTTTTTTAATTATGTTCTTAAAAATATGTATCTGCATAAAAATCCGCAGTCCATTGATTAGTTCTTGACAAGTTTAATCCAATGTTCATATTGCCTTGTAATTTCTATGTACATTTTCAGATTTGTCTAAAATTTTACCGACATAATAATCACATTCAAAGAGTTTTGTATAACACACATATGTATATATCCACGTATGTTTTCTACGATAAATGTTCAAATACTTTCGCGTGCCATTTTATATGAATGTTCATTGCCAGTAATTGAGTTTCAAGTATTAGAGACACGTGGAAGAAGCAAGAATGCTTGAGATTAGAATAAAAGAATATTGCATGGCCATCCAAGGTTTCGACTAGACGTGGATGAATACATCCTGAGTACGTCTGCGTAGTTTGTCTGAAGTGGATGAAGGAGAGTTTAAAATGAAGAAAGAACGTACAGACGTAGCTATTCTAGAAAACAAAGAGTGAATGTCTCAAGATGTTTCGTACTGTGTAAAATGGGCTTCTATAAAGTATCTCTTATTCTAATGAATTTTTTATTTTCCGATAAAATGATAATTTAATTTATTGTTCTTTTAATAAAATTGCTTTTACACAGCCTTTCCACATTTTGTACTGATTAAAACAGATAAATTGAAACAGTCGATCAATTATCATTTTATATGATACTAAAACTGTTCTATTGTCCATCCAATAGACAACGCAAATTCCTACAATCCTCCAATATACACATTTCCTTCTTTAAAACGAAGAAAATGCAGCCGATGGATAGCTTTAATTTAACGATCTGCCCCGAATTCTATAGGTACACACTGTTCTCTATTAGGCCATTCGATTTATTTTGCTCGAGGTAGCGACTATCTTTTACGATTTCTCGATCCAGTGGCGTTTACGACCTGTCAATGGCTAATAAACGATCGTAAAATGATCGACAACGTTCACGACACTGGTTCACAAAGAAAGAGGGAGCGTAAATCCAGCGGAGCATTTTTATTTCCGTCTATGTACCTTCGGGGCTCCGATGGTTACAGCTGTACATTGTGCTAATATAGCCGCAAAGGTCAGTTACTCGATTAATCATGTACCATCTACGGAAATACACCAGTACCATCGCCCGAATACCTATAGCATGGCGTGAAATGTATAAACATTTATCGATTCGCATCAGCTGGCCACCTGGCTTCTTACTCTCGCGTCCAGTTGTCGTTCGTTTTATCTCACTGGTTTCCTCTTCGTCGATTTTTCAATATTTTCTCATTCTACGTGATCGAATAGCATCGACGATCTCGTGGAAATTTGATACGCAATTGTACGTATTGTATGTACCTTTTAGTTTGCGAATTTATATTAGAAACGATGGATTTTGATCGAGTGGAATAGTTTGCTTTTCTGTTTGATAGACGAGAAGAAAAATGTCCTTTTCTTTAAATAAAAATTTCATTTGCACTTGGTTAGTGAGGTTTCTTTTTCTCTATGGAAAGTGAAATTTCTTTCTACGATTTTTAAACCGACTGACATTTTTACTTTAGAATTGATATTATGATGTCTTTAGAATTTTAAATGTGACATGTTTAATTAAATAACGAGATGATACGATGACAAATTTTTTTAGGAACTTTGTAACTCTGTGAAATATTCTCCTCACTTTTTGTGCGGTGAGTGAGAAGAAAAATAGCTTTTCTTTCGTGGTTGAAAGAAGTTTTCTCCTTTCTCAGCTTTTTGGGAGTCTGAATGTGATATTTTTGCCTTAGAATGGCTACTGTGATGTTTTTAGAACTTTTAGTGCGATGAGTTTAATTAAATAATACAATTACATGTACGAATTTTCCCAGGAATTGTTTCCCAATAATTCCACTCTGCGGAAAATTTACTTTTCTTTTGTGGTTCGTTGAAATGGATTTTTCAATTGTGATTTATTCTCTTAAAAATGTTTATTATCACTTTTTTTTAGAAATGTTCATAATACCGTGTATTTAACTAAATAATAAAATTAAATCTAAAGAAGTACACAATTTTTCAATTCTTATAATGTTTAGTATAAAACTTTTTTTCAAAATTGTTCAACTCTAATAACGTCGAGTTCAGAACTTTTTCTCAGAATTTTTCAATCATTTTTTCCCCTCGGAACTGTCTTAAACTAATAATAAATTGAAATACGTACAGTACAAAGAGATTGACAATGCGGAAATTTTTATAATCCTACGCGTACTAACATTTTAGAAGTAAGTTGGATGTCTCGAATAGTAGAAAGAAATGAACAATTCCCATATCTTTATACTTGCAAACAACTGTAGTCACACGAAGAGAAAAGTTGCTCAAACAAACTGTTACAAGTTAAAAAGAAAGTCTCAACTACATTTATCCACCATACTTATCCTAAAAGTATCGTTACATCCCAGGATTTATACGAAACATAGAAATGAAAAAAGTGACTCATGAAACGTTAAATGATGAAACGTCCTTCGATGACCGAGGTCATCGCCTATAGCCTAATTATACCACATATGGATTCGCTTTACGATAACAACTGATTTTATAGATTATTTGCGCTACCAAACGACGCACAATTTTCCATAGTTCGCGGTATAGGCTCAAAACAATACACCTGCCGTTTTTTAACATGCTACACAACTGTCGTTAAAGTCGTCCTTAAAATTGCAATGTACGTCGCAGAACGAATATTTATGGGAGAGGAAAATTTAGATAAGATTTAGACTTAATTTTGAAATTTAAATGAGAGAAAATAAAAATTCGAAACTTGTATGTACAATAATCTGTAAAAGACATGAAAATCTGTAAAATAGTTTACCATTTTTAATTGGTATCATCGAACCATGAGAGTTTCGTTTAAGATACTTATTTAATTTCACATAGGGTATTTTTATCTTACATTCTGTACTTTACGTGATAAAAGCTGTCAGTAATATTCAAATTAACATTTAATTAGCTCCGGTATCGGTAATTATTAATTAAACTGCGGATGTTTCTGCATTTATGGGAAAATTGAAGGTGCAGAAATGCATACAATCCATGTAATATATGAAAATATATTAAATATCCAAAATAAAGCATCTATTACAATGCTTGGAAAATTAAACGAATCTCTATTTAAGGTTCATCTTTTTTAGTTGCATTGATAAAACTTTAAATTTGCATAAACATCCACACTCTAGGGATTACAATAATTTAGGTAAGCTTTAAGTAATTAAATTTTAAAGACATTAAACATTTTATACAATATTAAGACATAAAATTATATAGTCTAACCTATTGTCGTGCCCAGTTATCGTGTATTAGGTAAATACTTGTGACGTAATGATACTAGTGGTGGATTAAATATCCCAAACTCAAGTAATCTGATTTAAAGATAAGTCAAATGATTGAAGTCATCTACGGCCCATAATATCTACTAAGGATTAAATACCACTGCTAGGTCTTAATAAATTCAAAACACTTTATAAAAATGTTTTACAAATTGACAAGAAAATTCCATTTCGATTAAGTCTTAATTTTCTAGACGCCAAGAATTACCTCGTGTTACTTTTACTTCTTCAAACTTAAAAATAAGATATCGCGAATTAAAAGAGTCTCGGATATTTTATACAAATATCTTCGCTTTATAAATAGTTTCATCGTCGTAAGTCTGCAATTTCTAAGGCACCAACAATTACCTTCTGTTATCTTTATTTCTCAGAAATAAAAAATAAGAAATTTCAAATATCGAATAATTCACGAATATAGCATACTTTGCGTAACTACGAAACTAACATCACATTTTTCGTAAATATCAAACTTACTTGCAACCAGTTCAGCGCGAAACCCAATAAATCGAGCTTCTGAAACACCCTATATTCCTTTAGCGTGTAATATCGTATAATATCCGAACCTAACCTAAACCCAATAAATTGCGTTTCTCAACCACCCTGCAATCCTCTAGCGTATAACATAGCCCACTTTTCACCCTCTACGAGTAACAAAACCTCTTGTTCAACGTTCCCAAAGCAAACAAACCTGGTAACAAAAAGAGAGAGCGAGCGTCGTGCGACAAAAATCGTGTTTACCGGCAACGATATCCATCAGGCGGGAGAAAATGAACGTCCGGCAGTCCTGTAATCGATTCGAGCGTGTTCCAACGATCGGGAACGCACGTGCTGCGCTGAATAAAGCGTGCTCATCAATCGCTGTCGTGACAAATTACGCGACTTTATCAACAGATTTCGCCGGTGAAAAAGCGCTCGATCCGCGCTGCCTCTCGCGCTATTTAACGCCGAGACATTTCGCGTCCCTTCTTTCATTTCTTCAAAATACCAAGGTTTATCCCTTGATCGGATGACCAATTTCAGCCACGTGGTTTCGTGTGTGCCGTTTATGTAAATATCGATCGCTACATGCGTGTGATCGTTTTATATAGCGTGCCCTCATCATAGCGATCGTTACACAGCTCCCCTGGTGTTCCTCAAAACGTTGCAGACACATTGAAAGCGACAAACAAAGCGCATTTACGTGTACGTGTACGTACGCTGTGGAAGGGGGATGAAATTTAGGGATCGAAGAGTGGCAAAGCTGAACAAAATGACCTTTCCCTCCTTCACGTTTGGTGAGAGAAAGTTAATTTGTTTCTTGTGTTAAAATTTTGTGGATACTTATTGGTTCTGTAAGCTACTTAGTAAAATGATTATTGAGGGATTGCTCAGGTTAAATCTTTCTCATTCGAAGTTAGTTCGACCTAGAGACTGGATAGAATTCATGAAATTTCAATTGATAACATAATTTTCTAGACAATTGAAATTAAAATAATGTTAATAAAATAGACAATTGGTAAATAACTGTGGATTACTCAATTACTAATAGATAAATCGTTTAATATCACTCAATACACGTACTGAAAAATCTGCTTCATAGGATGCCTTAATGAATTAAGTAAGCGAAATTATGTCTTTACATAGTGGAAAAATTAGAACAAAAAGAGTGCCAATGTACATAGTAAAATCAATTTGCCAATTTTTCAAATAACAATATCAACGGAATATCATATCTAAAGAAAGAATTCTACTGAAACCACAATTTTTCGAATCAAACCAAATCAAATCAAAAAATAATTTCAATTTCATTCAAGTATCAAAAAATTTCGAATAATCAGACAGCCTAAAAATGGTCCAATCACCAAAGAATTGCAACCTGTCAATCGCTCTAAAAATCTTCTAAATAGCAAATAATTTTTCCAAAATTATTGTTCCAAAATACTTCCTAGATTTCGTTCAGCTCTGACAGCGACATGTGCAAGCGGAATCAAGCGACAACGAAAAAAATAAATGGTCTTGGATGGCTTTATTAAAAAAGACCAACTGGTACAACTGGACATCTGATCGGTGAGACATCAAAAGCACACGGCCAGATTCATCCAGCCACGGAAGCCAGCAGCGATTGCGCGACAACAGTGTTCGCTCTCAAACAACATACAACAAGCTGCTCTCGGCATACATCAGAGGGTTGTTTTCCTGCTGGCTCGTTGGCTGCGAGGTAACCGAACGTCTCGGCCTCCAAAGTGCCAGCCTGGCCAATCCGTACTTCGTCATCCTCCCACGTCAGACCCTTAATAAACCGCGTTGTTCACCAACTTCCACCTGTTCCTGACTGTACCAGCGATCACCTGCTCTTGCTGCAGCTCGACATCGTGCACACGAGTTCAACGGTTCACCTCTTCAGCGCGTGGCCAATTATCTGGCGCGTCTTGTCGATGCACTTCCGCAAGATATTACGGAACGACATGTTGAGCAAAACGTCACGTCTATGTGCGTGAAGAGTAGCAAAATGAAGGATAGAAACGTACAGTGGGACGGTGATTCGGATTTAAGAATCTTCCTTTTGTTATATCCTCGATTTATTCGTTTGAACAAATCCTCTTTGGAAATTGGAGGCTGAGAAGTCAGTCTGTTTAAATGGACGTTGAAATCGACGACCACGTGTGTACGTCTCGAAAGCTAGAAAGGACGTAGCAAAAATATCTTTCTCTCTGTTTACTTCTGTATCTTCTTTGAATCTCTATGTTGTTCTTGGTATGTCTTTCACGATTGATTTACTAGTCGCTATTTTTTTAAGCTCAGACGAAGAGTAACAGCACAGCCAATGATTAATTGTTGAACTTGAACGGAGTTGTCGAACCAATATGCTCGTCTTCCTCTTACTCCCTTTCCTTCCTCTTTTTCTTCTTCTCTAACCACTTCAACTTTGCCGGGTAAACTTTAGCCACTCCAATGGCTCTCTACGCTCTCTCCACGTCTTCCACGCTACACCGTCCAGCCGCGAGTGACAGGCCTCGCTTTTTATCACGGTTACTTTATTGCGAGCACCGCGACGAGCAACTTTGATACTCGTCGCTTCTGCTTCTCTCTTTCTCTCCTTCCTTTCCTTCTTCTATCCTCGCTCAACCCCCTTGAAACCCTAGTGGCTCGCAACGTCGGCCAAGGTATAGGCGTCCCGTTGGTAGTCAAGGCACTGGACATGCGCGCTGTGAAAACGAGCCTCTGACATTCTACAACCCGTACTCGACGAGGCCAGGAACCAACATAGCCAGCTTTCAACGCTTCTTGGATGGATACTTTTGCATTAATAGGTATTTCTAAAACATGTGGACGATTTTATCGAAACCTAGCGCAAATCCCTGGGTATTTAGGGATCGTGCGATTTCGTATTTTTCTTCTATTTTTGACGGTAGATTACATATCACGTCACGTGGCCGAGAATAATATCGATCCTACGTATTCTCCTTCGAGTAGTTCGATCATTCGAACGTGGTCCTTGAACGAGCCCGTCCAAGGATGTTTTCGAAATGAAGCTGCGATTATCGATCACGCGGTGACGGTATGCCGACCTCTCGTGCTCAAAAAACTCTCTAAATTGACGATAAAACTACGACAAAAGCTGAATAGAAAAACCCTGCGGCTGGTAGAAAACTGAACGGGTAATAAGCTCTGCGTTTATCACCAAGCGTTTTTTTTATCGTCTGATCGATCTATCATGTCCATTTTTAAGGACGATTCTTTTTTCGTTTATTACTGCTTTTTATAGCTTTCTTTTTTCTATTTACGGATAAAACGATCAGAATAGCGGACGTATTGACTGATTTCTCCTCGAAGGCGGCCAATTGAGCGAAAAGTAGAAGAACAGTTCTAAACAAAGAACTCTCTGTGATATCGCCTTCGACCAGTGGCTGGTCACAAGATTAGAACACTGGTATCATTCATGGATATCGCGGTTTCTAGTCATAAATCACCTCTCGTTCGTTTCTTATTAATAAGAGTCTTAAAAAAAGAAGTGTCTCGTGAAGTTTATTTCATAATCAACCGAATCGAAACACTCGTGTCGTTGATTAATTTCGGATGGAAATTTGTTGGAAAAACGCTGATAATTCACTGTCCTCTTCTTTCTCTTTCTCTGGATAGTCATGTGCTCGCGAGCCGAAGATCGATGGGATTGGTTGCACTGGTTTCGCATCGATTATCGAGGTCCAATTTATGTGAGAAGTGGTCACGGTTAGATAATCGATCGACTCGGTGCAAAGCAAGGCATTCGGATGTGATTCAACGAAATGAAAATCATTATTGACAGAACGGATAATCACAGTTCACCGTCGATCGTTCGACCGATATAGAACCTCATTGTTAATTTACGTGAATATCTAGTCACAGCTGTAACTGTATAGGATAGAATCGTGGATATATATGTAACCACGGTTGCAACTATAGAACAGAATCGCATATCTATGGAACGCGAGGTCAACAGAACACTGACATCATTGACAGACGTCCAACCTCGATCCTCGCAAAGAACAATCACAGCTCACCATCTTGTTGATAAATAAAATAGATTGCTCAAGATTACTCTCTGATTCGTCGATCAAGACAATAATTAGAACACAGAAATTATTGACAGGGAATCAAGCCTATCCTGTACGATGTTTACGGTCTATCATTGTGTTTCCAGGAATCTCCACTCGTCTGACATAACCACGAGTCAGGAACCAGAACCAAGTTTCATTCACCATCAACTTTCTAGTCTATGATTCGTCTCGTTCCTTAAATATTCCATACGTTTCCCGCACGAGTATCTACATATACATCGAATCACCTTCTTTATCGATACTCGACGAAAATTTTTCATCCGATCTGTGACATAACCACGAGCCAGAAGAACAAATTCCTGCTCTCATCCAAAGCATTTATCACCCGTCAACTTTCCAGAGCTCCTCGAATTCTTCCTCTTCTTCAAATATTCCATGTATTTCCTGCACGCGTATCTGCGACATCGATTCACCCTCTTAATCGACGTGCACCAAAAATTTCCGATTTAGTACACGGAACAACGTGAAACTTGGTTCGAATTCGCAATTCCTGTTTGACCCGGTCCACGACTCGATTCCTTCCTCTCGGCAACTTTCCCGCTGCTCGTATCGATCCCCGTTACTCTCTCTTTCTCACCCCCGTGTGGCAGTGTGTCGTGTCGTCCCGGAAGGGAAAATCCCGCGTCCGGCGCGTCAGCGTCGAAAAGTCCGCCGCGGCGCGCGATCCTCGTGATCGATGTCCAGTCCGCCTCGCGAGTCGGAACCGTTCGTATCGGTGACTTGCGTGTCGCGCCGCGGCACACGTGACTCGAAGGTCATATTCCGGGATCGATCGGGAAGCGGGCTGGTTTTTCAAGAGGCCGCACGCCGCTCCCGGAAGCCCGTAAGGTCCTGCCCGTACCGACGATCGGTTGCCTCGTATTTCGCGATCGATGCACCAGGTCTCTCAACGAAGACAACGATTTTCAACGAATGATCGACGAAACCGGAGCAGATTCGTACGCGATTGTCGCGAGGTTTCGCCTTGATCCTCGAGGATCCTCTCACGTCCATCTCATGTCTCGAATATTTAAATAGCACACGATTAAAGGATTACATTTACGTGTCTGTGTGGGTGGTTCGATCGAGTCCTGGCGGCCATTAGGATCGTTCGAATGGACTGGACGGAGCTTTCTCGAAGAGACAACGTGTCTCTTCGAAGATTAAGTCGTGCGATCGTTATTCGTCGATTCGATCGCACTTTGGCCTCTCTTTGGCACTGCAAGTCACCGTCTACCTTTCACCCGATTATCGCGATCCTGGACAACCGGACGACCGCTCCTCCCGCCTGATATATACGTGTACACGCGGCGAGAAACTCGTCGCTCTCCACGATGACTGCTCCGCGACATCGAACAGTCCCGCGACTGCGCACACTCGATTCCCGTTCCTCGAGCCTCGATTTTCCTCTCTCGTGCCCTTTCTTTCTTTACACCAGCTACGGGGCTGGATGTTCCTGGAATTGGTAGGGACGAGGGGAAAAAGATGGCAGTAACGGTCACCGATGAAGAAAGGTCGAGGTCCTTGATTCGAGATGAAGATACAAGATTATGGAAACTCGGTTACGGGTGTTTCGAGGTTTTGATAACGTTGTTTTTCACGGTTGCTCTCTCAGACACCGGAGGATTTTGGTTTATTGGGTGGATGATTGATGAATTTTATTTGGTTGAGTTACCACGCAGCGACGTTCTTTGGAGAAAGGGTTAAGGAGAAAAGAATTTTGATTTATCGAGGATGTTCGGATGGATACGTTACTAATGTCTAGAACTTTCTTCTGTAACAAAATGGATTTTTTGTAATACAGGAAGTAGATTACGATGGGTAGTATCTTTCATAAAAAAATAAGATCTGGAATTTTTCTAGCGAATATACGTGTAAATAGAATCTGTTTTTCTATGCTTCATAACGGTCTTAGTATGAGACGTAAAATAATAAAAATTTCCTATATTATGTACCATCTTTGATATATTTTGACCAAATATTTATTTACGCTGTGAAGGTATATGATCTTTTGATTGAAACAATATACAATTCTCCTTCAGGATGTATTATATCTGTTTCAATAAATAACATTCTCTTATGTCATAAAGTATTTACAATAAATATTCTTTCATATGAATCAAATCCTATACAACAGAAAGAATTTATATATTTCCAATACCCTTGAATACAGAGTACCCTTCACCACTAAATTCCTTTTCCTTTTTTTACATTACTTGCTATGTCACAAAATACAGCATGGTCATTGTAACGAGTAGAATTTTAATAAATAAATAAAATGATTAATTCTGTAGTCAATGTCTATAAATAAAAAATGGTGTTGAATTTGCAACAATTCTAGTATTTATAGCTGTTGGGTAAAATTTCCTTCAAGTAATCGGTAACCGAGTAACATTTCTTTTAATTTTAATTGTATCCTCTAAACGTTTTCGAAATATACCCGTTCGCTAAATATTTTCCTCGACAAAGGGAACTCTGCTGTGTCAAATAAGCACTTCACATGATAAACACTTATTAAACACAACATAGTACCACGCCAGAAAAATTTACTTATAATTCTCAATGAGAATTGATTGTAAAATTCATCCAAATAAAAAAAGAAAAAGAAATAAGCGCTAAACATTACTACCTTTGCATCAATCAAACCTACAAAAGAGAAAGCACTCCAACATACCACCAGTATTCTTGAATATTAAACATCCTACTCCACTAAACTCTTTCCTTTAACCCTCCGATTCTTCTCCAAGTACCATAGAATCCTTGAATAAATATAATTCCTTCACCTCGAATACCAATAAACGAATATGAATACTAAGCCCATCTTCTCATATATCTCGTCGAAATTAAATATCGAGTACTCCTACGAACAACATTAACGACAGAAATCCAATCTAATAATTACATACCTGTTTCACGAAACTGAGAGTGACCATGAGAGTGAGCCAAACCTTCGTTGACAAGTATTCCATCTGGTCCCGGTCTGTTCGTACAGAAATTTTCTTTTGTCTAGCATCAAGTGGCTTTCTGCTCCATTGACTTAAATAACAATGGAAGCGCAAAGGCAACAAGAACCATCGACTTTCTTGCTGCAATTGTAGGCGCAGCCAGTACATAGCCCTGTCCCATTCGCGAAGCCATTCATCGTCGAAGGCAATAATTTCCCAAGGGCAGGTTGGCTGGTTGCATTTGCAAGAAAAATGCACAACCGATCCAAGGTTGAACTAACGCGAAACGTACAAACAGAATCGCGGTTTCTTATCTGATACCAATTTCCAGCCTGTTTGTTATGTTTTCTAACCGCCATTTCACCCCTCCTCCCCCAACGCTCCTCTTTCTGGCTTTATTTCGCTTTTCGTTATCTGCCTATCTGTCTCGTTTCGGTTTGTGGTTATGGACGAATCGATAAATCAATAAAAATGTTCTGGCACCCCGGGGTTCCAGGGACTCGATTACGCGGACAATGAGGAAACGGTGAAGACGGAACGACGACGAAATTCCATCGTCGATGTATGGGCGAGAGCGCGCGAATATGTTGAGTCAGATTTATAAATAAACCGCCTTATCAGATGCCCGGCACGAGGGCTATTTTAAGGTATCGACCAATCAGTGTTAAGGTCAAGCACGCCCACGATTATTCGAGGACTATCAAAATTTATCCGCCAGGGGTGAATCCTTGGGCTTTTTGTTCGTTCGATTAAAGTCGTGTTGGAATGTATTTAATGACCGACGGGGAGAGACACGACAAGTGGAGTTAATAATTATAAAATTCAATACGCTGTCAGATCATTCTCGTCTTATCGAAATTGTCGTTTTGTTTCGGTTTGGAATTAGATATCTTGAATGTCGAAGAAATTGTTATGAGATTAGTCATGTAACTGAGCTTTTACAAATCGACTATGGTTGTTGTTTATGTTGTTGGGAAAAATTTAAATGTGTAGAAGTGTACAGAATTCACATGGTACGTTAAAGTGTATGTATTTGAACTGGAATATTCTTATAATATTTGAATGATGACACTTTTTATGTACGTCTTGTTTCTTTAATTATGATTATAAGAATATAAATTTAAAAGCTTCGTAGCAATAATTATTGCCCTCTAAATGTTAATTCCTGCTTTTTAATAGAATTACTTTTACCAAGTAATGACGATACGACACATATTTCTAACAGATCGGGTTGCTATAACAACATAGAAAGTTATTTTAACATTACCTATGAGAATCATATTTATAATAATTGAAAAGAACACAGGAAAAGAACATAATAGATATTCTTCTAAACTTCTTTCTATTCTATTCTATTCTAGACTTTGGATATTTATGAAAATTGTTCATGAAAGTTCATATTTTTATCAACACAAGCAAATAAATGGAACTTAGACAGAGATTTCTTCATTCGGCGAATATTACAGCAAATACTCAAATATTTCATATATATATGTTGGTGTATTAATGTATTATATGCATTCTATACGTTTTCACATCTTTAAATTTTTTTAGAAATACATAATTATCCGCAGTGTAATGATAAGTCACATTTTATATTCGTCAATCTGATATTACCAAAATTTTCTCCTTATTTGATTTAGAACTTACAGATTATATATTTTTACTAACCTCTTGAATATTGTAAAAATATTGATTGTCATAAGATTAGTTACGCCCTTGGTGTTTTACGAAAATTCGTGGGTTTACCAGCTATTTTTAAAAGGCTTATATTTTTGGATCTAGCAGGTTGTTCCCTGTTTTATCTATGTCACGTTAAAATACTCCCTTTTAGCCAAGTGAGCTATCATGCGTTTCACCTGTATTTTCTATTTATAATAACACATTAGTAGTGTTTTTCAGCTCTTAAGCGTGGAACGATTATTACATATTATGAAGATAACGTAGTACGACATAAAGAGAAAATAGAGAAAATGAAGGGAAGGAAGATGTAAAATCTCTCATTTAAATTTAGGATGAGCGAGAAAAGTAAGAAAATATGTATGGGCGTGTAATATAGGTAACATTATTTTTGATTCACTTGGAAAATAGTAAAATATAGATTTGAAAATCTAAAACAGAATTTGGAATGATATAGTGCAAAAATTAAAATTTTTCGCGGTTTAACGACACCAACAAAATCTTAATTGGAGAAATTTGAGTTCCTGAAACGGTGAATTGATAACAGGAGTTCGCAGAGTTCGAATTTGAAAAGTTACAAAGGGGAATATTGGAACCGTAATAAAGTTCGAAACAACGCTTCGGAATTGAAAAATTTGTCAAAGTATCGATGGTAAAGGATTTTATTGCAACTCCTCCATTTATAATTCTGTATTCCACGACTACTCTAAAGTTCTACGAAGTTCTATTATTAGTATCAATTTTCGTAAATGTGAAACCGATATAGTAATCTGTATTACATCATCAACTCTGTAAGCGCTTCTTTTGCGTAACGTGCATATATTTACGCGAATCCAATGCAATTCTGGATGACACAACAATGAAATATTGAAACACAACCGCTCATCCACTCAGCAATAAATTCTTATCTCATGAACTAGATTAAGTTGTTGCGTTAACAGTTCTGTAACCAAATTGGAAATGAGGTAGGAAAAATATATCTATAATTTAAAAATATATAAATCAAACTAACGATATATTATTCGATTAATCAATATTAATATTAATAATATTATAATTCTATTTAGAGAGGAATAATTATGCTCCTAGTTATGGTTTGGACGTTTACTTTACTTTATTTTTGCAAGAAAGTGTTTTCATAGTCATTCTTCATTCATTTGTCTCTTCGTAATTCGTGTTATTGCCAAAAATTCGAAAAATATTACATCCTTTGAAATACAATTACGACCAACATATATTTCGGATATTCTTCATATTTCAAGAACTTGAATATTGACACGATTGTACTAGATTCAAGAAATTTTGGCAACAAAAGTTTCGAACCTTCGAACGCCAAAAATTCAAGAAAATAGACAAATTTATCAGGAATTGTTGCTGACTCATCAAAATTATTGTTTACTTGGTGTGATCGCCTACCTATGTAAATAAAAAACTATTATTGAATGCGTAAATTAATTCAAAATCAAATTTAAGCAAAAGATCAAGAAATATTAAATTTATCAAAATTATTTATTAAAAATATTAAATTTAACAAATTATAATTTCTTTCAAAATTTCTTCAAAACATGGCAAAAAGAGAAAATGTTTGTATTTGATTTTTTCACATTCGATGTTGCATATAATTAAACAATAAATGCATTTGTTTTAAAATTGGCCTTAATTTTAGTTAAAAAAAAAAAAAAAAAAATCAACTGCTTTCCAAAGAACAAGGAACATTCGATCTTGGAAACAAAAATGAATAATCCTAAAGACACCAAACTAGTTTATACATTTAATATCATTTAATCATAGAAATTATTGCCCATCAAACAACCTGCCAATTAACGTCCCTAAACGTTTTAATGCCCAATAAATTTTCCTAGTATGACTAAGTCAAGCATGAAAAATTGTTTAAGAATTTTACTTTGCAGTCGTAAAACTTGAGGAAAAGTTCGGTACTCGTTCGGAAATGGAAAAATTCCAAATATCCTTGCCGCTTCAAAAATCCTCGAAGAAAATGCATCGCAAAGAATTATGTAACAATGCTAACGATTCGCGTTTCTCATGGTAACATGTCTATCCGCGAAAGCAAAGTGACCCGGTTTAGTCGGTCTGTACTTTTACTTTTCATCAATCTCCGCGGAATAACGTGGATCAAGGCTCGGAACGTTCGCAAACGTTTCACCGTTGAAAAGGTCGGACGGATAGAAGCAGTGGCGGGCGACGAATAAATTTAGCGAGGCGAAACGGGAGCAAGAAAGCGGCCGATAGAATGTGACGAACAAAGAGGCAGCCCTCGTGGAAATTGGAAACATGCCAGTGGCGCTATCGCACGGAGGGTGGCACAACTTTCCAATGGGTGAGGGTGGCCAAGTAAAGGGTGACATCTAGTCTAGCGGGGAAATATTGACCGTAAAAATGGCGTCAAGCCGGGGCAAAATATGCGAAAAGAATTCCCATCGAATGAACGACGACGCGTGTCACTCGAAATTTCATTGTTTTTCCTTCGATTCAAAGAATAAGAGATCCTTTCCACAGGGGTATGAATTGCTGGTTATTCGAATGTTCGATTCGTCGAATTTTTAAACGGCAATGGGAGATTGAATTCGTTAGGGGAATACAATTAGCACGTGACTGATGGACGATTCCTGGATTCCGGAATTTAAGGGAAATTGGTAATTATTGGTAATTATTGGCGACGCGTAAAGAGATAGGTATTGAAGTGTTAGTATGTTTACGTTCGGCATGCTAGAATAGAAATAACAGTGGAGAATTCTCTCTAAAGGATTGGCACACTGTGTAAAAACGTTCGAATTCTATTCCCTTCTGACAAACGTCTGTGAAGAGTTCCTTCGGAGGAATAGAAGCGTGCGTGCTTGAACGTTAGGATAATTTAAGGATATTAGATTCTTCGGATTTTTTCAAGAATCTTCGTTGTACCGTGTAAGAACGTCTCGTTGAAGAATTTCGTTGTTCTTCGTAAAGAATTCCTTCCTTTCGCGAAGAATTTCTTTAAACAAATAGCGATGTTGGTAATTGTTAGAGCATCAGATTGTTAAATGTTGGGACATTACATTGTTCAATTTGTTGTACCGTGCGAGAACATTCGAATTTCGTTGCGTTTCGTAAACATTTAGAAGGAATTCCTTTAAGGAAATAAAAGTGTTGATTGTTTGAACGTTAAGTTGTTAAATGTTACAATATTAAATCGTGAGAATCTTAGATCTAAAGATTTAAAGATCGGAATATTACATTGTGATATTGATTGTCAATAAATATGATATGATATGATAAATATGATATAAATAACTAGGGAACTTATTATTCAAAGTTCTCTTCGTCAATTACCTGCGATTTTCACGATGCTAGTGAGCAAAGCGATTCACATTTCTTCCCTCCCATAGAAAGTCAAACAAAAAATAAGCTTACAGAAGCGTTAACTCTCGTTCGCTTAGAACTTAAACTGTTTTAATATGAAATATTTATTTTACACCTGGTTTCTCGTAAGGGAAACATTCCCACACCTTTCACATTCCTCATGTGTAACCCACCAAGGTTTCTCATTTAGAAGTGACCTACATATTTCATAGTATTCCTTTCTATTTAATAATTTCTTTCAGTAATGAAACCGAAAAGCCTTAGAATGACGAGCTACTTGATTGAATAGCCGATCGAGCAAGCAACTTTTCAAAGAAACTTTGTTTGGACTTACAAGGAAAATGGCCAGGAGGTTTCGAGCTTCTGTGACGGACGCTTTTCGTGTTTCGCGGCATGTCGGTTCTCAATTCCATGGCAACTGTATAAAAGGGAAAGAAAAGTTCAGAATTAATTCGTCACGTTCCACGTAAACATACAGATTTTTGCAACTTAGCGATTCCATCGTAGAAAAGGATTCTGTATTTTTCGTTTTATAACTCATTTCGTCGGTTTAAATCTTCACATTTATTTATAAAGGTATGAATTGGTGGTCCTTCATACGTTAAATTCGTCGAACTTTTAAAGAGCAATGAGAAACTTGATTTATTAAGGGAATATAATTAGCGCGTGAATCAACGATTCCTAGATTAATTACAGTACGAAGGAATATCTTTATGTCGTGTTCGTAGGGCCAAAATTTCATTTTTATTACGTTTGTTACATAATAAATTGATTAGTTCAAATCGATAAATATAACATATCCTAAAACGAGCATCTTATAGTAAAATAAAATTCTTCTTAATTTTTATTGTAACAAGACTGTATATTAAAGCTAATATATTTTAGGACAACGATATGTTTTAGAATTTTTTATCAAAATAAGAAAATTTGTAATGCAAATTGATGTGATTTTGCCATACTATAAATTCATTGATTTCAATCTTGTAGAAACTTTGTGTTTTCACTGTTTTACTATGATCCAACTTATATTGACAAAGAGAAATGATCTGAAAGCACGCAGTTCCTACGTGTTGTGCTTTGAAAGAGAAACTGAAGCTTTCTGAACAAATAAGTAATCAATAATATATAAATAGAAATACTTATGAAATGGTTCATGATTTTTAAATAACTAAAGTAATATTAAAGTGAGAAACGATATTCATTATATAATATAAGAGACAACGTGTTTGTTATTTAAAAAATGGAAAGAAAATCACTAAGATCAACAGTAAATATGTCAGAGATAGACTGTAGACTGTAGATATTAATGTAAATTCATATCTTTATAAATGTAACTAAAAAGAATGGTATCTAAACAGAAATTTATTTCGTTCGCTAAATATAACGAATACTTTGAATATTTTATACATTTTACTCTATCAATCTGTCTTATCAATCTACTGATAGAAAATATTTCAATAACAAAGACATGTTTTCTTTTAAAAAAGCATATAAGACATAAAATGAAAAACACAGAATCTCGTTCTAGATAGAACAAAGAGTTTTTTCTAAATTTGTCTCCAGGTTGGAAGAACCACAAATATGATTTACGGAGACGACGATCAATTAATAATTTTCTATGTTTTTATGCAATTTCAATAATAATAACGTCGTCGACTAGTGAAAATCTTTTGTTAAAAAAGCAAAACCTTCTGGTTCTTCGAGAATAAAAATTGCCATAGCAAAGACATTGCGATACGAATGGAGGAAGCAAATGAAAAACTTCATTTTGGGAAACAAAAGGAAGGTTTAATATCTTTTCTTTAATTTATCTTTGCGTTATGGTTTATCGCGTATCTCTTTTCACACCGATTAAACCGCTTAATCGAAATTCTCTTGTAAATAAAGCGAAAGATTGGATAGATTTTGCGGTATCGTGCGTTGAAGTATTACAACTTTTTTCTTTTAGAAACAGTATCGTGAGCTTTAAAACGATACTATGAAAACTATTCATATTATCGCATTCCTTTATAATATTTTACAATTTGTTTAATATGTAGATATTTACTACTTTTAAATATTTACTGCCTTACTTGGGTACTGAATATGTTTTTTTATTATTAAATGCTTTTAAATATTTATCGTTCTTTCACTATTAGTACGGAGAGAATATAAATAATAATCAAGGAACAAAGTAAAATTGTAGCAAATTAACCGTAAAGTGTAGTGCGAAGAAGTTTCTTTAAAAATGAATATTTTCCACATTTATGTAGAAAGTATAAATCTATAATTAAACGTAGAAAATATTATAATATATTAAAATCATTATTTATTATTAATTGTAGTGGTATTTTACTGTGTCCTTCTCGCTCGTAAATAAATATTAATTTACTATTCAACAATATAACGATACAACATAATATTTGAAAAATGTTAGCATTCATGGTGTGGTATAAGATTACATATTTTGAATAATTTTTTTAATAAACATTGTTACATTTATACATTAGAACATGGTTTTATATCTCTCCAAAATTGATTAAAATATATGGTTCTAACAAAGTATAGCTTACTACCTTGGCAAAAATAAATTGCATCATCAATAATATTGCATGTAACGCAATAAATACTTCCACTAGTGTAGCAGAATTTGTTACGTAATCATACGGTTCAACGTATATCATATTACACACAACACAAGCGTTTAAGGCTGCAATTTAAACGAAACTGCAGTAGCAAAAAGCTTAAGAAAACACGTGAGAAAAGCTCGATCCTTATAGAAGCTACAATTTCTGGAAAAACACGTGTCACTCGATCGTGGCGCGAGTTATCGATTCGTTTGGCGCACATGCTGTTTCATTGTGACCATTCCAGAACGAATCTGGAAGAAACCCCAAAGGAAACTCTTCTCAAACTGAAAATCAATAAAATCGAAGTGCTCCGCAGACGCGTCCGTGATAAATTTGCCAATCAAAATGATGACAACAAAACGTAAACCTTCCCATCTTCCTTGAAGAAAAGGAAACAAATTTCGCGACCCACTTCGACCATAAAACACAAAAGAAAATGAAGAAAAACAAAGTGTCGACGTGTGTCCGCGCGTTCGTCATTTCTCAACAGTTTCTTGCCAGAAAATCGTAATGTTCAACGAACCATTTGCCGCAGAAAGTCTTGGATGAGAATGATTTCCATAGAAATTCGTCACAGGCTAGAAATTTCTCAAGAGCATCTCTCCAAGGAGATGTCAAGGGACTATACGGTTCGACGAACGAAGCATGAACCGCAGACACCGTGGATTCTCGAGGAGAGATTCGTGCGTACGAGGCCATGCATCATAAGGAACGCGAACGCGAGAAAGAGAAGCGTGGACACTTAAATAATTCATTAGACGAGCAGAGATTTGCATTGTGACGAGCATGTACGCTACCGGATCGGTGAACGAAGGAGCAAACGAATTAAGCGCTTGAACTCGGTCTAGGGCCTAGGTTGAGAAAGAATATCGTATGGAGAATGAAACATACATATAGAAGACATACACCATCGTTCAAAAGTATTCGGACACTTGCTCATTTTTCACATGATGTATTTTACAGTAGTTATAAAAAGTATTGGCGCATAATCTTACACTGCAGTAAAGAAGCAATCTTTTACTAGATTCTAGATGCGTCGTTTTCACAGTATCAAATTTCTGCAGTCGTGCGATGGTAGTACTAAATGTATCATTTTCGAAGCAAGACTCGACCTCATTTTAGGCTAAAAGAATGTTCAAACGGCGAATGAAACACGTAGACGACATAATTATGCTGCTACTTTGAAGTGTCCGGACACTTGGTTGTCTTTGACAAGATGGATTTTGCAGTAGTTTCTGAGAATTTGCAGAATTTGTCTAAATATCCGCAGTCTAATAATCATTTCTTTGAGCAAAAATATGTGTGTAGTTCAATCTTTTTTTACAATTAAAAAATTGAATTCTCTTCTATAACTTGGTACATTTATATCATAATTAATACCTGTATCGTTTGTATAACATACTCTCCTTACTTTCTGCGTTATTTCGCAATCTTTACGAAAAAATTCAAAATGTATTTAGGTTATAAATAAAAAGGGATCTACACAAACATACCGAAATAATTCATACGATTTGTTTAATTTCCCTTAAAATCTATTTGAATTTTGATCAAATTTTCATGAAAAATACGTGGTAAGAGATGTAAAGAGTACAAATCGCCATTTGCCACTGTTTGAAACTTTAATGAACTTGCGAAACTTGTGTAGTTCATGTAACACACTTTAATTATCTAAAATGTATCCATTTACAGATTGAATAGAATCACCCTATATGTAGAGGAAAGTTTGAGAGGATTCATAAGGCCGACGATGCGCGCCACTGTTTTAAGCTTATCAGAGGCTGAAAATTATAACAGGATGTCGCGAAACATTTGCCTTCGTGTAAAACGCTATTCGACCCAGAAAAACGAACTCGCCAAACCAGTTTTTTCCTTTCTTTTTTAAGTAGTTTATCGTTAGAAAAAGTAATTTGCGAACATTCCTTTCGCACAAACATTGCTGGACAAGAAGCTCCGTCGTTGATCCTTCTGTTGTTCGTCTGCTATGATAAATTTAATATTTATTCCAACATTTTATCTACTCATCAAAATTTCTAAATATGATTCGACGGTGACGTACATTTTTTTGCCAATAGTTTGCTTGCTAATTTTACGATATTTTGAATTTGTAACATGTTTTTTCCATAATTCCACGACCTTCTTCACGAGTTATGTAATAGTTATTTTAACATGTGTTGATTTCTTGTATAAACTTCTAAATATAATCCTAATCTGCTACGTATTATTCACTTACCACTTTAAGTACTGACAGAGTAGAAGAATTACTATAACGCGAGACCAAAGAATCTATTCTAAGTGAAAAACGTGCCATTCGAACTCCTTTCTTTGTGGAAAATTCTCACATGCTGATACTACTATCTTCTTGCAAGACTATAAGCTATAGTGCAAGAATCCCTTATTAATATTTCAAAATATGTACTTCTTTCACAATTCTTAAACCAATTTTTTCGATGTTTTAAATGGCGTATAAATTTGTACTGTTTCTAAACAAGTATTTTAAAATTCAATAAATTTCAATAAAATTCATGTTTTAATAGCAGACAAGAGTGTTTATCAGAATATGAAAAAATAAATGAAAATAATTCTCGTGTTTTACGCAATAAAAGTACAATAGAAAAAGAGATTAAAAATGATATATCATCCTTGACTAAATATAAAATTCGGAATGAAATATCATAGGTGATTAAAAAATATGTAATAAAACGTATGTTACAGTATTGAATTGAACAGAAAGTTTTTGCATTTTTTTTATAAGGGTTTCACTAAAATCCTACCAATGTCCTACTAAACAATTCGTTAGTATTTTCTTGATTTCACATGCTCATCTAGTATTCTATTGCGTAGTTGTATACTTAATAATTACTAGTATGTAAGTATGTAAATATACCCATGTTCCAAAAACCACTTCAGTATCTCTTCAAAAAGTTAATCGATTTCTTATCAGAACTATTCTTATCAGAATAATGAAATATTCTTATCAGAATAATGAAATATTTTTATCAGAACTAATTATAATTTCCTTATCAATTCGTAAATAATAAACTGTTTGACTAACAAAGCTGTTCTCTAATGTTTGACACTTATAGTACCAAATTTTCTATTGCAAGATTAACATTTAAAATTACATTTTATCATATCAGAATATTCTACGACAACTCAAATAAAAGATGAAACCATTCTCAGTCTTTCTATATATAATTTTGTAGTCAAATTTATATTCTATGAAAAATAAGCAAGTTAGTCCCCACATTTTCGAGTGCCAGTATACAATCCATCCTGTCTGGACATTGTCCGTATTGTCCATGTGTTTCAGCGATGTGAACAGTTTCGGGCTGGCTTAGTATCGACCATGGGCCCGAATGGGGGCTGTATCTTGCCAGCGGAATGTTTTCAGCCCCGTTTCCGAAGCGCGACGTCGACTCACCCCCTGTCGTGAAAATAGAGTTCGCCGGACGAATCTGGAGTGTATTTGAAATTGGGGCTTGATACGAAGCTCGTTGATTTATTTGTCAACCGAATCCAGCTCTAAGGGGGGTGGTTTCTGCGCTGGATTTTTCTACCCTATGAAAAACATCACGATTCAAGAATTCTGTTCGCTGTACTGGTTGGAACAACTGTGATAGATGTACTTCGGTGGTCTGTCGATTTTTTGTTTACACGCGGAAGAAACTTGAGATTGGTTGGTTTATCTATAGTTTCGTACGAATGACGTAAAAATGATAGGAATCTGGAAGCGAGTGAAAAATATTTGGAAGAAAATAATAAAGTTGCGAATGTCGAGCGATTGATTTACAGAGATGGAGCGAGAATTTTAAGAGTGTGACGGAAGTAAGTTTGGAATGAGTACTTGATATTAGCAAAAGCGTTCTGATTCAATACGTGAGACTAACGTAAAACAAATTTCTTGCCAGTTATTATTTATCTTTTACATTTATACAGACACTTTCGCTCTGAATAATTACTTTTATATTAATTACTATCATTCATTTTCTCCTTTCATATACCACGATATAATATTTACCTTTATACTATCACATATCGTATATTTCATCAGAAGGCAGGATATTTATATCCCATTTTATGAAAGCCCAACATTAATCCTCAAATCGATAAACAATTTTTCCCAATAACGCAATCCCACTGCAAAAAAAAAAGACGGGAGAAACACACAGTAATACCGAAGAAATACATCAAAATAAATATCCCAACAGAAATTGTCTCCCATGCCCAAGATAATTCGCAGCATCCGCCATAACATCCCCTCGAGCCCCTCGACTTCCATTAAACCAGAGACAATACACATCATACAATCGCTATCCAATAAATTCCCGGAGCCAGGAGTGTATCCCAGATGCCCAGATGCCCGAAGAAATAATTCAGAGTGCACATCGAGACCGGACACACAGTGTGCAAGTCCAGGAGAGTAGAAGAGCTTCTTCATTGTTTGGCTCGGAGGGCGCTTGACCTTCTGCAACCTGTATCGAGCACCTGCCTCTGTGCTTTCCTTTCAGTTGCTCTTGGTACATGAAAAACCGGGGTCTCGATGTGACCATACTAGATAAAAAAAAAGAAAAGAAAAAGAGACAGGAAAGAAATAAAAAACCCTACTTTATAATATAGAGCCAGCCTCTCTTCTCGGATATTAGATATTGTCCTTTGTCGCCATAACCGGAACGTCGCCGGTGCACCGATTCATCTCGATCGTGCGCCAGTCTCGTTCACAGAGACATATTAGTGTAACGTACACACACATACACATAGGTGTAGGATAAGTGTACACACCTACACAGGGTGGTAACTATCCCCCACCGTTCTCCGCAGCCCGGTTGCCACCTCGTACGAGGTCGAGCGCCCTTTCGAAATTTGCCGATGGCCAAAGAAGGCCTCGAGGACTGCTTGGCTGACCTCGAATCCGAGATTCTTATCTTTGAACCGAAAGCTCCGGGAAAGACGCCGTTTATCGAACGACAGTACTACTCACGGCCGTCCATGGCCGGTTTTCAATAGAGTGGCGGACTGAACACGTCGGCTGCCGTCGCCGCCGCCCCCGTTTGTATCTCCCGTGGCCCAGAAACCGATTCACAATGAAAATTTTGAAATATAAATATGCCGAGACCGCCTTTGGCCTCGAGCACAATCGACCTCCACTCGACGCGGCACCGTGCTACGTCGCGACGATTTCTATCGTACGATGATCGCGATGGACATCCGGATCTGACAATCGCATCGGTCTTTACAATCCACGAAACCTGGGAAAGGACGTTTTGACGAAGAGTTTAGTAAATTTATTAACTGTGCTTAATTTACAGTTAAATGTAATAATAATAACACTACAAGATTTTTATTAATGCAGGATACAAGTAGATACCATTTATCAGTATTACCGCAGAATTTATCTTGTAGGAAGAAATAAATTACTAGTTGAATCGAGAAAAGTCCAACGAGTAGCAAGAAATTCATCTCGGAAGTTATAAATGGAGAAATGTTAACAGACGAAGAATAGAAAGATATTAATACACAAGAAAAATGTTAAGAAACATATGTGTCGAAATAACAGCGAGACAAATTTTAATTCGAAAATTTATAGAACGAATAGAAGATCCGAAAGATTAAAGAGAGCCGAGAAATTTCAGTTCCACGACATTAGTCTCGTCCGTTCCACACCATTTGTTCCAGTTAATTTTTCAGTCACTCGTTTAGTCGATGAACAAGACGATACGAAATATTTATCAGAAAATGAATATCGTATCGGCCATCTGGTTCGGGAACGTCCACGTTTCTCGTAGATTGCCACGATATCCGGACGATTGAGTTATCGCGATAGTTCCGAGGAATTCAGTGAAATGGCTCGGCCGATTAAATACACACGGTTGGCGTCAAAATATCGCAAACCGTCCTGTTTGATTCTATCGTAGAACGAGATGCGAAACGTAACGCGCCTTTCTATGCGTACACCATGCATCGAACCCATTGATTTTCTGTGTCTTTTTCATGTTACAATCAGACAATATTATTGACATAACTGTAGTATAAATGTGACATATATGTAATGAATGGACAAACGTCGAAAACATATTTTTCAGTGAAGATTCGACAGAAATCATTTAACGAACACTGATTTTTTTAAGGCTCGTAAATTCTCGATGATTTCGAAATTCGTACTTAGTTGAGATTATTTAGCGAAGATTTAACTTTTATATACTAGCGAATTTTTCAAAATCTTTAATCTTTGATATTTATTACAATTTTAGAAAAATTTGAATTTCTTTACTTTTCTGCTATTTACAATATGAAGAACAAATTGTTATTAATTTTGTTATTGATTCGACTTGGATAATTACAAAAGGAAGAAAATTGAATAGTGGCGATTTTAATTTTCAAAGGATAACACAAGAAATATCAGTGAATAAATATTAATTTCTCTAGATTTGTAATATTAGACGTTATCGTAAATGTGTAATATTTTTTAACATAATAACAAAAATTGCAAAAATATTGACTTTTTTTAAATCTGCGTTGTTAAGTTATTTCTAATGTTGGAAATATTTTAGTATTTTAAAGATTTCATTACAAAGAGTCTTAATCTAGACCTGCGTCACATTCTTTACGCGTAGGTAACAAAGCGCAGTTTCCGCTCACTTAGAAGCTAATGAAACGAGTTGTTCAGTGATACGAAATACGCCGATCTTTGACACTCGATAAAAATCTAACGAATCGTCTCGATTCACGCATCCACTTTGTGAATGAAACTTTGTTGTAATATATGATTTCATTGTAATCTTCACCAAGTATATTGTATAAAAATCATTTTATTTTATAAAATCAATTCCATCAGTTAAAGTTGTCAAATTGGTAAATGCATCATTTGCAAAAAAAAAAAAAAAAGAATAATCTAAATATCTCGAGAATCTAGAAACAACGTATCTTCATTTCCACGTAAGAACTAAACCTAAAATATTAAAATATTGTTATGTATTTAAAGTCTTACTTAATGGAACGCAAATTAGATTCATGTTAAGTTTGGCTTATATCTGTGTCAGATGTACGCTGGTCTAGGTCCATGCGAGGTCTAGGTCAAGATCGAGGTAAAACTGTGATAGGTCTAGATCATAATGCTCGTTAAATTCAAATTAGATCCAAGGTGTTCTAATTTCAATACATGTTGAGTCTCGATTAAGTCTACATTCAATTTCTCCATATCTTTCGTACCCTTCAAATTTGATCAAACATTGTTTATAGCAATGTTGAAAATGTAGAATTAATTAAACTACAGAAACTATAAATTAGCCACATTTTGGACTTGCATCAGTATCTTAATTAAATCGTATTAGAGTTAGTTAAACCTACGTTGAGTTAGAATTCAGAACTAGACCTAACCAAGGGTCCCAAATCTACTTAACAATAAAGTTTTGTCCGGGGTAAATTCAAGTAAAAATAAAAATATGCTTGAACTTGGGCTTAGATTAAGGAATTACAACTCAAGAATCAAAACTTTATCTTTTAACAAATAGAAAAAGCAGAAAAAATCATAATCTAGAATTGCTAAAATAAATTCTCTACAATAAATCAACTTACTAAAAACGTTATCTCTGAGATAGATTAAAACAAAATAGTGGAACCCAATTTTCACATTTGACTTTAAATTACATAACTGCAGAAATCCAGAATCACGAAATTTTCCTTTTTTAAATAAAACTACTCGTGAAATAAAGTTTCAAAAAAATATTTCGTATCATCAATTAACACCGCGATATCCTTTCGCATTTCCACTACGAAGTTGTTGCCATAAAAATTACGCTAAAAAATCATGAATAAATGCTTCTCTGAAACTGACTGGTTTTCACAGAAACGCGGTATGTGTTACACCGTAGCTCCTCTCTGTTTGTGCAATGGAGCTTCGCCTGTCTACACAGGTTATAGTGAGTATGGTGGCGCAGTATGGTTCAATGGGCAATAAGTTCATTCGATGCTTCACCCCACGTCGAGTAACTACGTGTACTCAACCCCATGCACGTGTGTATAGGTAATGATGATCTGATTAACCTACCCGCTCCTTTTATTGCAAATAAACCGATGGAAAACAAAACGAGCAATCAAATCGACGGATTTAAGTGGAGTGGCTAATCATCGAGCGAGCTTTCATCGTGACAGCTGAAAGAATGGCCTACTACAATGCAGCTTAGCGTCCACTATATATATTGTCTCCATAGTTTAGAATATCGATCTTTTCCTTTGGTAATTATATGAGGAATTATATGAAGCGAAAAATGAAATAAACCAAGACCAAAAGCTTAAAAAGAAATATGCATGTAAAAAAAAAATTTTGAGATTGCTAAAATAACGATACCTAAAATGATATCTTATGATACCTAGAATGATAAAAAATGATATCTAAAAAATTACCAATTTTAGCATATTAGAAGGATCAACTCCAAGAGTGAACTATTTTTTGGGGTGAGAGTTTTATAATTTTATCAAAAGTAAATGTGTGCACACTGGGAAAATTTACAAAATTTTTTTAGAAACAGATATTTAAGAAAATTATCAAAAGAAATTCTATTTTATAAAAATTGTGTTCCTGGTTTCTTGAAAAGAATTCTTCAATAAAATACCACAAATTTATGTGGAATACTAAAATATATTTTTTTATGTTAAATATATTTAATATTAGGAAATGGCGCGCGTATCATTATCCTGGAGAGACTGAATCTTTAAGCTTTTCTTAATTATAAATCTCTTTCAGAGGAATTTGAATATTCAATCTAGTGAAAAATGTTAGAAGCCCCAGTGCTTTCAACTATAAAAACCTTCAACAAACAAATATACAACTGTTAAACAAAATAGTTGCATTAAATTAATTTGTATGGCATGACGATTTAATAAATAATATACCAAGTACGTAACCTATATGTACAGTAAAGATGTCTGTGTAGTTAAAGGTTAAAAATATTCACTGGGATACGTACATGTTATGGCTTATAAATGTGGGAACATTTTAGTCGATTTGTTTTAACATTACATGAACGTTATTAGAATATACGAATTAACGAGGAACTACTGGTCAAAAGCAGTCTTCTTATGAAATCAATGTATACACATGAAATTTAAATTGCATAATTAAAACCTTATCAATGGTGTATTAAAATTAAATACGTGGTTCATTGAAGTATTGACCGGTTATAATATTGCTGCTAAAATTAATTGCGATAATCTCTCTATTAATTTGCAAGAATATCTGTACTTTATTTATAACTTGAAAATCAAACGAATAAAAATAAATCAACTCCTTAGAATAACGAACCTGCTCTCTCATATTTGACTCTTACAAATGCCAATCTTTTCATTGCATATTAAACTAAAAGTAAATCCTTTATCATGTCGCAATATTCTACGATATTTTAAATAAATAAAAAAATAGTTTTGAATCTTGTGCGATTATAATCCTATAACTGAATTTCATTCTATTAAAAATAAGCAAATGCCTTCATATTTTCGATCGTAAGTGTATGTGTCCTACAAGGGTCGAAATGGTTAACGTGCATGTGAAAATTCACTGGAAGCATTCGGACGATCCTCGTCGGAGTAATAAAAAATAAATAAAGCACGCTTCAAAGCATTTCTCCGTGGATAAAACTGAGAAAGAGAGGAAGGCGGAAGTTGTTCTTATACATCCCCTTGAATATATCCCCATGACTCGGAAAAAATACGCGTACGAACGAGATCCAACCACAAACGCGATTACTCGACCAGTTTCATCCACCGGCCGCGCTGGTGTCGAACAATTTCCTTAACTCACGTACAATACCACTTGGATGACTGTACAAAGGGGCGAGTCGCCCGAAGGTAGAATAAAAGTGCATCTTGCGCCGCTAACGAGAGCCGTGGTGAAACAAGGAGAGAAAATTCCAGCTAAAACCGAGACACACGCCGCGCCGCGCCGTCTCGTCTCGTTTCGTTTCTATTCACCCTGATCTTGTTCTCGAGCAACAATTTCCCCGCGATTCTTTCGTCGTTAATCGTCGATGGTTCCAGTACGCTTCAACACGCCTGTTTCCTCTCTCACGGAGCACTGGGAATATTTTTGAAAATTATTTTCAGCGTGCTGGTAACTGAGAGACCTGAGGCAGGTTGCACAGCGGAACGCAGTGGGAATTGCGTAGTTGAAGAGGTTTTCCGGTATTTGAGGAAGTTTGAGAGGTATGTAGATGTTTTTGTCGAGTTATTGTGCACTAGCTTTGGTTCAGAATTTTGGTGTATTTTTTGTGCTTCTACGTCGAGTTGAACTTATCATTATGTATTTTACTCCATTCGACGTTTTTTAGCTTCTACATAGCCACGTGGGAAAAATATGGTAAATCCCACTTTGGAAATCTTCTCACTTCGATGTTACTTGGATGCCACTAAAATATTTTAACATGAAAAATGACTGAAGAAAGGAGTCGTCTGATAGATTTCAAGATATTTTATGGATATTTAACTTTCTACATCGCGACTAATTTTGGGATTAAACATATGATTTTGTCATAATCTTGAATACTTGAATAATTGAATATTTGAAGGCTTATATCTTGGATCTATGAAAGACGGAAAATGTGACTTATTTTTCGTCCTCGATGTGTCGTTGCCCTTCGATAATTTGGATTTAAATTTAAAAAAATGTAATATTCTTAAAAGAAAGAAAATCCTCTGTTCTGCGGTGTTCTTTGAATCGCTTTAAGCTCAACTATGTTCTTTCATTAGTAACAAAGTTAAGTTTGAATAAAACATAGAGTTATAAAATACGTGAAAATCTCTTTGCTTGTTGAAAGAAGACTAATATGGTGACATAAAAATTCGAAAACCACAGCAGGGTTAAAATTATGCAGTTTCAAAGATGCAAATGAGTATTATCGAGAACAACAGATTTAAAAAATTGAATATATGTTACAATTTAATAATTATGTATGTAAGTCGGGCTCTAATATCATCAAGTGTTTTTCCTATCTTTATATTTATCTTATTCTATGAAAACCAAGATAATCAGTGAAAAGATTATTGGAACGTAAGTCATTCCTTACTCGATAGAAAATATTTTTTTCCAAGTTAATTCTAACCGCTACAGAATGAAAAAAGCTCATTACCCTAACTGTGAAATCTCGTAAAATTACCCCTCTCTGTTACAGGAAGTCATTTTCTTCCTTTACCAACGTGAAACAAAGGATAGAGAATGGGCACTCTTAAGAAAAGAGATACAATGACCAAATGGTGAAGCGAGACAGTGAATGTATAGAAACAGAATCATGAATAAGGTTTATAAACCAGCTGGTCTAATGATTCCAAATGTACATAAAGATTCATCTGGATTTTTCTTTTCAACACATTAATAGTCATACATTTGATGTAAAACGCGATCGTTTTTCACTGTCCTTAATTAAGTAGTAAGATCGTTTTGAATTTTATTCTGGCGTAGTACCACTCTTGAACCGCTCGCTGTTTTTACTACGGCAGTTTCTTTCGTCATTTCCACAAGATCCATCTATTTCACGCTAATTGCTACATCACTGCCGCGTTATAGCTCGTTAGCACAGTTACAAGCGTCTGCTCAAATGACAGAGTTTAGTAACTACCTTGAAAGTAGGCTATATTAGTTTTATTAAGACGCGTGTGTAGACATCATAATCAATTACTAGAAGTTTTAAACCTTCAGTACTAAGTTTAAGGTATACAAACGTTCAAATGTCGAAGCATGAAAATTTGAAATGCTCACCATGTAACACGAATCTTTAGAAAATCAGATATATGTGATATGTGTGATGTTTAAAAATTATGTTTTATAATAAATCTTATCAAGCTTGAAATATACTGCTCGACTTTAACCACTGTAAAGCCATAGAAGTTTTCATCTTTCACCACCAAGTTTAACATATATACTAGTATTTAGATTTCAAAGAATTTGAATTGCTGATCGTACAATGGTACAAATCTCTAGGAAATCAAATTTCTACTATGTGATAACTCGAAATTATGCTTCACCTATAGTAGAATAGTAGAAGATATCAAAGTTGGAATATATTACTGAATTTACACCAATTTATCCAATTACTACTAGGAAACCCAACATTTCGGCAAACTGTGTACTTTTGCACAAAGTTCTCAAAACTTATGCGAATTATATAGTACCACTTATGTGACAGAGAATTTATTTGAAACAGAAAGTATATCCAGCACTAGTAGTAAATGTACTAATGTAACTAATACGATCTTATCGAAATACGTCTGGATATGCAGACAGTCAATAACTCAGTTCGAAATTGTAGAACCGACTATGACTCATCCTAGGGTATTAGGAGAACATGTGAGCAATTCCCCAAGGCCGAGATAAAACCCGCGAGCCGCACGGTAGCCGTTAAAACCTTTATAGCGAATCGAAGACTGTGGTACCAGCCACGACCTAGCCCAAAACAGTAGAAACCTGTTCAATTGGATACCAAGATTGGTGGTACCAACAATGCTATATCCAAGAGTCGCGTCATAGAATTATAAGATTATAGTATCAATCATCTTGGAGTAATAAGAACATCAAGACTATGGAATCAATGTCAATGATACAATCGATAGCCATAAAAATTGAATGCAATGGAAGCCTAAAATTATAATACCAATCACGAAAATAAATTTTAGAAAGTTACTCTGTTTGACGTGAAATTCTAAACTTTATAACATACAATGTTTTCATTGATTTTTATTGATTTTTTATTGAAATTTATTGGAGCTGTTATATTAGTGGAATAACATTTCTGTGAATACGAAATTAAATCAATTTATTAAATTATTTATTTCAATTAATATATGTCAATCTATGACAGGTCGCAGGATAAAATATATCTATAAAATTCGCGTGGCAATCAACGTATTAAAGGGTTAAAACTCCATCAAATCGCCCTCCATAAATTATGTGCGAAATTTAATTTCCACGTTTCACTGACAAGATAGAATCCTATGAAAGAATATGCTTTTTACTCGTCTCTCTTATAACTTTTGAGAATCTTCAGGAAGAGAAAGTCGGTATGACGATCGAAGCGGGACTGATCCATATCGGATGAGACTGCAGATTTTTATTTGATGCGCGTGACGAACGCACGGGACACACGAGGAACGAGCTTTGTTCAGCAGCTTGGTATGGTAGAAGATAAAGGGTGGCGGAGACGCACACAGAGACACGAGACTGCAAGGTAGACTCGAGAGTCGAGAGTCGAGAGCTTTTGTACGCGGCTCAAAAAGACCATCGCGCCTATCCGTGCTCCACCGGTCGAGCACACCGCGAAGAATTTAAAGACGAAAGGCGCGAAAGATGCTCTTCGCGGGACAGCGACACGGCCTTTCATGCCCATAATTTCCATTGTCGCCACGTCACTGTCAACAATGTTCCTCTCCTGTTCAATGCTCGACATACATATTTCGTTTACCTTTCGCAATTTTTTTTTTTTTTTTTACTCTGTGTTCATCTCACAAAACATCCGGATATGCTAAGAGAGAGATACCGGGAAATGGATTTTATTAATATGGAAATTTTCAGCTGGAATTTAGATGTCACGTATGAGCATGTTTGGAATATTGGAACGAAGGATGTGGGATAAATAAGAATTGAATATAAATTAGGATTTTTTATATATATTTTAATCTTAATGCGATTTAAGGAAGAAAATGTCGAAGACCGTTGAAAGACATTTACTGTAAAAGTTTCAATCTGATAATCGAAACCAAGAAATGAAGAATATAAATGCCATTAACCGATCCTTTGCTTACTATAGCACAGCATTCGAAAAACAAATTGTTAATGATATAAATGATTTCTTGTCCCAATTTTATATTAAACATCTTCTTAAAATAATCCAAATGCTTATTGTTTACTTATAGGTTTACTAAATAAAAGTAAATAAATAAATAAATAAATAAAGGTAAAATAAAGGTAAAATTAAAATATCAAAATTCAACGTATGAGGAAAATATTAAATGACAGTTTTCAGAAGGTAATCAATCTTTCGTCTATGTATAATTGAGAATAACATAAATTATGAATCGATTTACATATCGACTTAAATTATTTGATAAATATTTGTATTATCTAAGAATCACTTCTCAATTTGTATATGACAATTGCAATAATTAAGATGTCGAGGCATTCAATAAAAAATAAAAGGTCTGGAAGACGATCTCGCGAAGCGTTCGAAGTTCGCAACTCCAAATAGGAATAAAAGCGAGAAGGTTGTTTTTCTTTTTCTGTTCGCGAGGGTGCGCCGACACTCGCATTACGAGCCACTTAAGCGACGCTTAACGAGAGGCCTCTATTGTCGCTAGGCCTTTGTTAGGCGGCGCTTTAGTTGCTTCGAATTGGTGCAATCGTAGGAGTGTTTTCAGAGATAATTCGACAAAGTTTTTACCCATTGTTTCCTATTTTTTCGTTTTTTCTTCTCCGCTGGCATCGAGGAACATCGTGTTTTTAAATCCATCCACAGGTGTGATTGTCAAAACTTTAAATATTTTCAAAGAAATACAAAAAGCCTTCTTTTCTCTGTTGTTTACTGATAACAAAAATACATTTTAACTAATTTTCGTGTAAAAAACATAATGTACTAAAAGTAGACCCAATTTTATTCAAAATAACAAATTTATAGATTTATCATTCGACTAGGTAATATTTCAAACCATGAGATAGAACATGAAAGATTAGTTTTCGGATTAAAGAAAGAAAATTAGTTCTCAGATTAACGAATAATAAATCTTATTTAAACATTTAAAAAATTAAAAAATAATATCTGTAACTTGTTACCTCAATAGAGATCGAAGTATCTAAAATTTCTATGCTGAATTAAAAATTAAATTCAAAACTGTTCCACTGCAAATGAATGACCTTTTCAAAAATTTAATAGGAGGAAGAATTCATTAAAACCTGAACGTAACGAAAAATGGAGTCTCAAAAAAAAAAAAAATAATCAAAGAAATTTATACTTATCAAAAAGAAACAGGAAATTGAAAACCATGTACCAGTTTTGAACAATACCTCTCGACAAAAATTTTTTCCGCTCTAACGTTTCGAATGAACGAATATGCAATTTTCTCTTTCAACATGCCTCATTATATTCGCACAATGAAACAGCCGACGCTTTTAAGTTGGTTCAATCTGTGAACGCAAGCAGAAGATTAGAAGTAACCTAACGACTTCGATAAATTATTGAAAAGTAGCGAGAGTTAACGGATGATCGGTCGATGTACGCCACTTTGTTATGCCGTTTTGTACAAAGCTTGACTGCACGGTGTTCGTAACAAGTCGCACGATGGTCAGGAAACGTTTGCCATATCGGCGGGAAATTTTCTCGCTTCTGAAAAGGGCGACTAATAATTGTTCCACCGATGGAATACTCCATTTAAAGGACTTGCCTCATTTCGCGCGTTTAAAGCAAACGTTTTACGACTTTATGAAAATCGGATATGCCATTTTTGTTGCCAACGATTTCCTATTTCTATATATTTTGTTATTTTAATTATCAATAAAATATATAATGTATTATATGTACGTGTAGTCGCAGCGATATTAAACGATTTAATTAAATTAAACGAAAGAATCTATTTTATTTGAAGCAAAATTTTTTAAGTATAGAACCGATAAATTCTTCACTCTGTAAGGTATCATATTTCCACAAGGTAATGATTCAAAGTTACAACGTTTGTCATGGACACGATATTGCGACAATAGTGGGAAACCGTTATCGATCTCGTAACAAATCCTTTGCCAACCATAACGTTGCTCGCATTGTTTAAATAACACGAATGCTCCTAAAAACACAATCCATCCCAATTAACCTAACATATTATCTTTTCACGGATTATCAGCCAATTGCTTGCATTATTATTTAATATCTGAACCAGTGAATGACAGAAGCACTTCTGCAAATCAATTAATAATTATTTCGTCCTCGAACCTGGAAACTTGATATCCCACACGAACAGATGAAATACCAAAATCATGTTTATGTGTCATTTCACTCTTATGTTATTTTTTTTTTTTATATATATATATCGTAGACTGAACATTAAACTTGCAAATTTTCTACATTTACAGATTCATATCAGCTATCTGTCATGTTTCATTAAGTTTGAGTATCAATGTGCCCCATAATATAGCTTAAGCTGGTGTACATCTCTTACACAGGAAAGTTTTCCCAATCTTTGAATACTAACAACTAAGAAACAAAACCTCGAACGCAATTTTTTATTCTTGATTTTGGTGCACGAAAATGACCCTTAAATTTTCAACCCCTTTCATCGAAACATCCTGTATATTCGCTAGTATAGCGATCCACTGAACGCTTTCAACATTCTCAAATCTCGATCAACCCGTGGAAATTGTCTACGGGAAGAAGTTGCGAAAATCAAGCAGCTGCAAGACCGAAGATTATTCATTTCGAAAAAGTTTTTCAATTTATCCCGACCCGGTTCGAAAAACGGCCGGCAATTTTGTTTTAAGCGGTAATTACGACGGTGTCGAGGGGAACGTGTATACACGGCTAGGTCTCGTTCCAACGAAGGATATCGCTTCCATCGAGGGAACTTTCGGTTCAGGAAGTTCTGACCGGAGTAAGCAAGCGGAATCGGTGCCGCGTTTAATCACCGGGATTTCATTAGTTGCGCGAAGGAGCGCTCGTGATTCGATTCTATTCGAGACGAACGGGCGCCGCGCCGTGGCCGCGAGCAATCGATATGGACGCGCGATTCCTGTGAGATCGACTAGTCGGCCGCGTGTATTGATTACGTTAAATGGCAATTTAGCCGCTTCGCTCCGTGTCTTGCTTTTGCTCGGTTATCACATAACCACGAGCTAGTTCTGCGGAAAAACGTTGAGATAAAAATTAGATCGATTCAGCAGGAGCGGCGTGTCGCTTTGGAACAGCGGATTGTCATTCGAATACTCCAGCAGTCCTACCTTAATTTTCTAATGTGTTTCATCAGCAGAAGCAAAGTTCAGAAGGTTTTACTTTTTTTCTGATGAATAGTACGTTCTAAATGTCGAAGAATTTTTATAGATCGTGAATACGGATTTGTGGAATATAAAGAGTAAAATAATTCTCTTCTATCTTTACCATCTGGTTAAAAGGATTTAATATCTTCGTGATGAATAAAGCGTTAAAAATGTTGGAGAGTCATGAGAGATCGTGACTTATCATATATCCAATAAAACGTGGAATTTTGAGATTAGAGCAGTTCCTGTTCCTTTTACGTGTATTTTAAACGATTTTCTTTTCTAATGAATAACATAATAAGAATGTCGAAAATTGTAAATTATGGGATTCATCAAATTTTAAGATGAAAACGATTCTCTCTTTTCATCTCTGCATTTCAGTGTAAAACATTTGTTATTCTTATTTAGGAGAGAAATTTTGATATGACGTTTAATTTGGCAATTTTTTAAACTACAATTAACCCAAATAAGTTCGCTAATTGCTTTAAAACTATTACAAGTACCTGTTTTTAATTAATTTTAATGATTATATAAATCTAAATGGATATAAATCAAGAAGAACATATGAAAATGTGAAAATAATCGTTTTACCCTTGTATGTGGGTCAACGTATCATCTACTATAATAAAATGGAATTCAACACATAATTGTGTGTATTCAATTTCGCAGAATTTTAGTCTATTGTAATATTTAATTTGAATACCTTTTAAAGTATTTGAATGAGTGAGCCTTCTGAATACCTTAAGACCACAGAAATTATACTGAACCCTCCGAATGCTTAAACCACCAAAATTATAACTATACCGTTTGTTTAGTTTTTCACTTATAATGTAACAACAAAATCACAAATGAAAGAGTCTGCGATGATTTGATCATTAAATTCCGTACAGTGCGAGAGAATATTTCGACATGACAAAATTGATGTTTAAAAATTAATTGCTTATAACAGAACAATTAAACTATTTTGTTATTCGAGAAGCTCTTTCCTTTTTTCGGATTTCTTAAGTTTTAGATTATAGGTCAATCAAAAATGTTTATTCTAAACAGAGTAAAAAGAGAAAGAAGAAAAGTTTTTCTGAAAATTAGGAACCACTGAATGCTACTTTTAAATAGAATATTTGGAACCAACATAGAATAATAAATTACAGCAGTAGAGCGACGAGTAAAGAGAATAACACCTCAAAAATATATATCACTTCCAAATCACGTAACTTCATAAACAGTTAAATCGATCGAATTATGATTTAAATCCATATTGATTCCGCAAGAACGTAATAATAAATATTGAACGTCGCTTTAAATCGTCGAATTACCATTAATGTGCGTGTTCTTTACCAACTTCAACAATCATACTCCGAAAACTGTACACTGGTACGAATAATAAACAAGCAATTACCAATATCCAAACTCGTAGGAAGCAAAACGAAACTGCATATGCGCTAGTACAAACTGCCCAATGAAACCAAATAAAAGATCCAATAACACCCTTCGACAAAATGTTACACGGCGAAATTGTAATATTAAATCAACCTCGCCCACCCTCTCACGGCCCGCGAAACAATTTAACCTGAAAACCGGGGCTAAAACGTTCCCACTAAAATCGACCTCTGCGATTCTCCCCGGCGATTCATCCGTCACAAAGCGGACACGTCCAAAAATACTCGATCCCCCGCGGGCTCGTGTCGAGCTGTGATCGCAAGCGCAAGTAGCTTGCTGGCTGGATGAGTTGGCTAGCCTCGAAAGAGGGGTGACAACATGATCCATGCGAGAACGAAAAAGTTTCTCCTCGTTGTCGTCGTCGTCGTCGTTGAGACGCTTTGTCTTAGGCGTTTTGTGTATCGCCACAAAGGGGTTAATCATCGTCAGGCCGCGATAGAGAGTGTAAAAGAGGGAGAGAGGGGGAGAAAAAGAGAGAGAGAGTGTCTCGCGCTCATCCTCGAGAAGAAGTGCAAGATGCCATCGCTTGGCCCCGAGCAATTCGTGAATCGCGAATCCTCCCTTCTTCCCTATCTTTCTCTTACTCTCGTAGTGTTTCCCTCTTTTCGCGCGGAATAAAAAGGAACGTTCACCTATACACGTTTCCGCATAAACGAAGGCTCAACGGGCGCTTTAGAGTGCACGAAACTGCAAAACGAACGAGCCTATTGTTTCGCTCTGTGCTCGACTGTTTGACGCCTCTTTCGTATCCCTCCTCCTCCTCCTCTGTTCTCGTCTTTTTCCATCGTTTTTACCTTTTTTTCTTCGTCGTTTTTTGTTCCTTTGCTTTTTTGTTTTTGCAGATACCCCACCGGTGCTCGACGCTTTGTGAGAGCGATTTCACCGAATCGCGTCCGCGTGACAGAGCATACCACGGGAACAATGGACTTTCAGGCTTATTTGAGAAGTTATTGGCCGATTTTTTTCGGGGAAAACACAGTCGAGACCACCCGTGCCAATCGAGGAACGAGCGCGAACGTAGCCTACGTCGCGTCGAGTCCGGATTTTTTAATGCTCCGCCATTCAAGGCGGCTTTTGTGGCCTGCTCCAAGCGTTGGATGTCTGGCGTCGTGGTTTCAACGCCGTCTGTCGGTGAAATAACTTTTTCCACGGAAAATAAAGACGTTTCTCGGGTTTGTCCCGGGACATTGAAACCATCGGCTTCGTGTTTATTATTCTTGTCAAGTATTTCGCGTGTAAAAAACTGATTTACCAAGTTTCTTTCGGTTATTTCGCTTTCGAATATCTTTGAAATTAGAGGAATCTTTTCGTAAACCTACAGAATCTTTAATACGCTCAAATGTCTCAATTCTTTTATTAGAGGGGTAGTTTTATGCATGAGCTAAATATTATAATTAAATATCGCAGGAAGAACATAAGTTTTGTTGGCAACTACGTTCATCTAATTGTTCATACTACAAACAATTGATAAAGTATCGTAACAATTTGTCAGTTATTATGTTAATTTGCGAACAAAATTAAATTGCTTGAATATTTCAAAGAAAGATTCTTCCTTTATTAAGGAAACAAGGCATAAAATCATTTTCATTAAGCAACTCAAAGATATTTCCTTCTTACCATGAAAAGTGAAACACGAGTAGCTTCACGACGAAATATGCTGAATTTATTTGAACTTTCCTTTAAAAAGAAATAGATGTAACAAATGCAAGAAATTATGAAGTAAAACAGCTCGATGAGATGCAATCAATTCTGACAAGAGCCGTCGAACGCTTCTCCTTTTCTCCAGAAGAACCGTGATCGTAATAAGCAGGAAAAGAGCGTTTGACAAGCCAGAAATAACATAGAAAAGAAAGATAGATGTTCATTTAGAAGTGCCGCTAACGAAACGTTATCAGTGTCGTTGTCAGAATATCGACAAGTTGGGCTTTATCTACCGATGTAAAAGATATAAGATAAAACGTAACATTAGAACAGGGAAACTGTCAAGGAAATGTCTCAAGATAAAAAGAGAAATCGCTACGAGTAAGAATACAAGCTTGAAACCACGCCACGATTTTTGTACTCAATATGATCGATATATACTTTCTGTACGATTCTCTATTTACAAATTCTTATTAATCTGTCTTAGTAATCAGTAATCTCAATAATCTAAAGTCATAGATGATTTCAACGATTTAAATTAGATTTGAATTAGGTTATTTCGTTTTCATTTGTATTCTACATTTTATGTAATTATAAATATATTCATTGATGAACTAATAACAATAATTTTAACTTCTAATTTATATTTGATAAACATGTAAATATCTAAAATGTATACTTCATATTATATAGAATACCAAAAGTTTGTGTTCAATATTTAAGCTGTCGATATTTCGTAATCGCTAGCGGTACCTCCGTCTTCTTCTTCCTGAAACAGACTTACCTTCACGAGATCGAACGACACGACGTCGGTAAAGAAAAAATGAAAAAGAATATACAATAGAATTTAAAACAAACGAGAAATACGATGAAAACCATAATGTACAGCATATCGTAGTGAAATGTATTACTTCCTCTGGCGCATGCAAATATGATAAAAGAGAAAGTCAATAATATGAATAACAATGTGCCTCCTACGAAATATGTACATATATATATATATACACACATATACATATACATATGTACTTATATACGTATCGTACTAGTCGCTTGAATGCACTATAAATACGGTGTTAAACGTTAGATATATAATAAATGTAATTATAAAATAGTGATAACAATGAAAAGATCGATGAAAATATGAGAGAAGAAAGAAAGTTGATGCATGCGAGATAATTAATCAGATATTTTAAGAGGAGAGCTCGAAGCTCTGAAAAAAGGAGAGAAAGAGAGAGAGAGAGAGAGCGATTTATTAATATAATGCTTTCTCTGATGTGAACAAAGGTAGAGTATTAATTTAAAAAGACGAGGCAGAAGATAGATAATGAGAGGTATATATATGCATGTATATGTATGTAAGAGAAAACACATGTAGTAAAGAACATAATCTGTTTGGCTAAACAAGACCGTAACAAGAAAGATATCAGTCAGTAAACAGTAAGAAGAAAAAGTCCAGGCATAAAGAATAGAAAACGTGAAGGAAAAAAAGAATTCAGAAAAAGAGAGTTAATGTACCCTATTGCTCATAGTCTGCGATGCTGATCGCCCGGAAGCTCCGACAATACGCCGACTCCTACCAACACAATAACAACAATGATCAGTGACTTTTCCTCGATTTCACAATAGCAGTGCGATTAGATGAAGCGGTATCATTAAGGACCTGCTTTATATTGTTCTTGAATCGCGTGAATTGTTTCAGAAATATTACTTTTGTGTATTCCCTTTTACCATTGACCGTTTTCCCTAGGGTCTTCTTTTTATAATATCGTTCATAGGATGAAGTTATCCCCTTTTTCATCGACTGTCTTTCTTCTTAAAAAAGAATTTTAGAATATCATTCGTAGGATAAAATTATTCGTACGATGTAATTGATTGTTTAAAGGTCATTGGAAGTTAATTTAATTAATTATTAATTGTTTGGATAAAATAATAATACAGCAGCTAATTTTCTCTGTCTTATATAAAGTATCAAGTCCTAATTTTTCTTCCTCAATATAAATTTTTAGTTTAAAATTTGAAGATATCCTGTTGATAAGATATTTACAAAATTGAGAAGATTCTTGTAAGATTCAGTGGCAAGAAAATATAAAAAATTGTCCATAAACAAAAGGGTGAAAATATGCGTTATAAGGAAAAGTGATGGCTCTCGTTAAACCATTTAACTTTCTCCCTTCCATTATATTTCCCTATCTTCATCTAACAGAGGAGATAAAAAGCAGAGCATTTGCGTGACTCGAGCTCTGTATCGTTTCAAACGATAAATTCTAATACCTTAGGTTATACTGCTAATTTCTGACAAGTCTGACGTGAATCACACTCAATCGGTACTCGTGCTTCATTATTATCTACTATTTCAGTCTTAAATTCGCCGTGTTCTTTCTCTTATATCATCAAACAAAATTCTTACATGAAATATTGCATTATAAGTGATAATACTTCCACAGAAAAACGTTATTACACTTATACATATAATTCAACTGTATATTCAGAGAATTAATAATAAATGTCTGATTAATGCTGTAGTTATGAAGTAAGTAAAACTTTTCAAGTAATTTCATAAAATGCACGTATACTAAACTAGAAAATAGTTCAGTTCATTTTATAATTAATTTTCTTCCTATTAATGTAGTACATATTTTGTAGTGTCTAAGATAATAGAAGTCTGGCTCAAATGTTCACAACTGGGAATATATTATCTAGTGTAGTATTCATTGTAATGTTTGAAGAGTAAAACGAATCTCTATATTCATTATCATTTATTTGAAACTAAAACAAGAGTGAAATGGTAAATATATTTTAGACAAAGTTTTTTTCTTACATAAAGTACTGTTGGTTTTTTAATAACACATAGCAAGGATATTAAAATATATACAAAATATTTAAGAACATAAAATTTGTAATTTTTTCATTTGATGATAATAATCTGCTCACCAACTGCATGTTTCGTTTCTTTAATTCTATTGAGAAATATTTGGAATTATATAAAAGTCCATAATCTAAGAAACAATAATAATTTTACACGTGTTTCTTTGTTAGTTTAAATATCAAAGTCTAAATTTAAGCTTGACATTATAATAAAAAGAACAAATTATACTTGACTATTTCAGGCGTCCTTCTGCGTCTGGTTCAAATCGAATCTCAAGACTCTTAAAATAAAACAGACATTTACATCTCAAGTACCGTAACAGCATCAAATTTCAATCAATCCACTTTCAATTACGTTTGCTTTCACTCTTTTATACTCCTTAAATATACACATATAAATGCACCGAGTACAATCACTTAATCACTGATGTAACAGAACCACGCGATTCTCTCTGTTCGTTTGCTCAAACCTCGGAAACCATTCTTTAAGAGCAAAGTGTTAGCACGCAGAGTAAATATTTGCAACATACCCTTTATCTCAAGTATGAGAAGTTCAGAAGTTCACCCAGAGCTACACTTAACACGTTCAGCGCCTCGTCGCGCGGTTACCTGTGACCTATGATAGTCACCACAGCTTTGAAACTTTCACTAGTTTACCAAATTACTTTTCGTCTCGATAATACTCGAGCAAAGTGGCGTCAAAAACAGATCAAAGTATTAGATTGCTTGAGAAGTTTGTAGCGAAATCTAAGACAAATTCAAAGGTAAAGTATTCGTATGGAATATTACTAAACAATCTATTGTTTTAATTTAATCTAATTTTACTAAAAAAAAAAATACTAAATAATCTCCATGTATCGTTTTTCTATACTGATTTTTCATCATTTACTGTATAGTTTGGGATCAAATCCCACTACATTTGGAATGAGTCAAGAGGTTACAATAGAAATTTAAAGAAAAAATTAGAAGTTACAATAAGTCATAAAGTAAGACGTTAACGCTAGAGTTACTGATCTGTAACATCTGGCTAAATATACTCTACGTATATAATTTTAATTAAAGTAACGTTTAATATATTGATGTTCCTATCTGAATAAAAGTCGACATAATTTACAGTCCCCGACTATCGAATTAGGACCACTGAAGATATAAAGCAGAAGACCGCAATGAAACAAAGAGAACAATCTCTTTTTTGTTAGAAACCTACTGAACAATTAAATGTTCTTATGAGGAAGAAATTGTTTACGTATTTTCAAATTACAAATGGATGATTCATATGATCGCAAAGGAAGCAATACGATATTTAGATCGTTCCCTTTCATGTAAAGCAACAGATATGGTATTGTGTCAGAATATTAATGGGAGTAACTGTATCAAAACTTTGAACGCTTCCGTGGCTTTGAATGCGTCCAAATCCAAGAATATACCGTATAACCGCAAAGGACACTAGGGGCTGTACTCTAAACACCTAATGTACGGCTTCTTACGTACCGAAAATGGCCACGAAGCGTGGTTAACCTCTGAAATTCCTAGTCGCGATGTACCTGGTGCAACAGAGCTTCGAAACAGACGGTTGAGAAGCGGCTGGCAGCTAATAAACAGCGACTTTGATATCTCGCGACCGCGTGTTTCTCATCTTGAAGCCGGCCGGCCCCGGTTATATGGGTTAGAACGCAATATTAGAGATTGTAGAGTCCCCTCTCGAGGGCAGCTAGCCTGCGAACCTCGACAGAGATTGCTGAGATATGAACCATTCTAGCACTTCTTCTGCCGGTTGGACCGCTTGGCTTTCAGGCCCACTCGAAAAACGCCTTTGGCTGCCACCTATTTAGGCGACACAGGCCGATCCGCTGCCAAAGAGACGAAACGAGAGAGATCTGGGTCGATGATTTCGATCAGGAAAGGGTCGTCACGCTCGTACAATTAGCGAAATCGTTGCGGCGTTTCTTGTTTAATAAAGCTGATACTGCTCATGGTCCTCTCACTTCCCCTCTCCGACGGACAAACCAGACACGGTTATACTCTGACGCGAATAATTCAACATTGAACGTATGCCAAACGAACGACCAGCTGATATATGATTCTTGCTAATCCACTACGGATTCTTGACGAAACCGCGCGAAAAATGCCATCCGCTTTGCCTTGGTATGTTTGCTCGAGCGAGATTCGAGGAAGAAGGATTTGGTAATCGTTGTTCCGATTGGATACACTGGTTTTCGTTGAATGTAATATGAGTTCTCCGGACGTCATGTTGACTGACGTCATAAAATACAAATACGGCTTTTTGAAATTTATAAACATCTATGATGTCTGCTTGTGATAAATAAATTTATGAGAATAAGTCGTTTGTTTTCCGAGATGTTGAGTGTTATTGATGTACTCGGAAAGTGTAAAACTGTTAACTTCATGAAAAATCGATTTGTGCAGTTGGCTTCTGAGAAGCTCTCATAACGAGCAGAATAAGAATCTTTATCTATTTATAAAAATTTTACCCTTTATGCTGCACTGGCGCTATTAGAGGCATTAATAATATAAAAACATTATATAACAGATAAAAAATGAATAAAACATGGTGTAGATAAGTTGACAGACATTAATAACTTCTTATCTTTTAAGGCGAAATACTTTGTTTCGAAAGATTATTTTGTCGAAAGATTGCAAAAGTCTACTGGATGATACTTAAATGTGTTCATTGTGACAGAAACAATGTTTATAATGTCATATGTTTATTTGTTGCGTTTATCGATCCGAAGGAAAAGGAAAACACTTATGGAAGGATATCGTAAAAAGGAAGATGCACTATGGTACTGACGAGTTAGGAAAAAGATGGTGCTTAAATCGTTTGGCAGAAAAGAAGGGAGAATTTCGTAATGGAGGGGCGGCACATGCCAACTCCCTGGTTTTCATAGTATTAGGTTGTTATATTTGTTATATACATGGATTTGCGATCCATACAGGGTGTGTTCTTAATGCGTGGAACTTGCCTCAAGGAGATTTCGAGCTTACAACTTGTCCATGAACTATGACTACTTTCCTACCATATATAGCGACTATTCTCAACTTTCTCGGCTACAGTAATTGATAGAAAGAAAAGAAGACATAAAAAATGTACAGAGAACGAATATAATAAACAATTTAATGAATCGATTAAAAATAAACCTAACACGTTCATCTTAAACTTAAAGAAAATTATGTAATAACGTAAAAAAGTTATGATTCATTATGTTACATTATGTATGTATATATGAAGTGTTACGTAATAAATATATGAGATATTTGTACACATACTAATCGTAATATATGTATGTAATATATGTACTAGTGTGATGTAGAAAAAGAATATAAAATGGAGAATTATTTTTCGTGAAATTAACATATGGCTAAACGTGAATATTTCTAGAGACGTAAATTAATCCTCGTTAGAATCAGCCAATTCATCTTATCGAAGCAAAGTAGCTACGAAATATTTAATTGCATACAAAATTCAAGACTAATGGCTCTAAATTTTAAATGCATCGCAGGAAGTTGAACGAATCGAGTACGCCTGGCTTAAATCGCGTTAAAGCTTTTCGACGCTCCAAAAATGTCCGAATTTGCAGTTTCACGTAGAATATCGAAGCTCGAAAGTTCGCTCGAGACCGACATCAATCATTAAACTTCGAATTTCACTGAAAAATCCCACGCTCCCTGCACGAAACTGAAAACACGATCGAAACTAAAGTAAATAAGTACGTAACACGATGGAAACAAAACGGAAACTACAATTTCCTATTTTCATGAACGTTGAAATTCGCCTTTTGAATATTAAACGGCAAATATGCGACTTCGAGCTCAATTAAAGCGCATTAAACATGAAACTCCGACAAAGAAGACTAAACCTCGAAATGAAATTCTAACCAGTGTCAAATAAAACCACATCTTAAGATCTATTACAATTCCACTTTTATTTTCTTCGTGTAAAATTCTCAAATTTCTTAAAAAAAGAGAAACTTTGAAATGAAATTCTAACTATAAATCATGTTGAATATAAAATATATGGATCTATGAGATTTGTATATAAATTCCAAAATGACGAGAAAAAAACAATTTCCATTTATCCGAAACTATCAATTTACTTGCAACCCTGTGACCGTGGCTTTTGTAAATTCGATACGCGACTGAAAACTCAATTGACGTTATGCAATTAACTCGATTAAATGAAATTGTAACCGATGTCTCAGGAGATCAGTTCTAAAATCGACGAACATGAGGACGAAAATATTTTGTAATTGAAACTTACCACAACGACCATAGTTACAACAATGCCACTTTTATATTTCTTACACAAAATTCTAAAAGGAAAAGGAACAATTTTAACGAATTTGAAACTATCAATTTACCTGCAACCCTGTCACTTTTTTGGAATTTGATGATCAACCGAAAATTCAATTATATAAGCAAAGTTACAACCAGTATATCACAAAACTATCCCCAAAATTTAGAAATACGTATACGAACGAAAACATCTGATAATGAAAATGCCGTGTAATAAACGCGGTTACAACAATTTCACTTTTTATATCCTTTTACACAAAAATCCACGCTGAACAAGAGACAATTTCAACGCATTCGAAGCTATCAATTTCCCTGCAATCCTGTCACCTATTTCCAAATTCGATACACGACCGAAAACACAATTAACGATGTGTTAAACACGTCGAATTCGGGATTCCAGCGGCCTAAAAACGTCGGATGGCAAACATTCAAGGTGAGATTTTTTCTGGAACCAGACCTATCCGCCAATTAGCCACAACCCAGTCTGTGATATGTTCTGTCTGTGCGCGAAAAATGTCGAAGGGAACGCAAGTGGCTAGTGACGAATTTTCGCGACGAACGAGAAGGAGAGTCAACAGAAAAGAAAAGAAACATCGTGAACATACGGGAATGGGATTCTTGGAGAGAGCAGGAGACATAGGAATCGTAGGGGAAGGGATAAAAGAGGGATAACGGAGGGACATGGAGGAAGAAAGACAGAGCGAGGGAACGAATGTGTTGTAGCAGGGGGTGCAAAGAAGGAACGAAGAGAGAGAAGAAGGATGCGGAGTGAAGATAGAAGAGAGAGTAGAACGAGGACTACAATATGGGTCAGTTATTGATTGCTCCCTGGTCGACTCTCTGTAACGCCTACTATACACCTCCGCCGTTTCTATCTTGTTATCTTAGATTCCGAAACGCAACCACCACTTACCACCCTCTAACGTCGCCGAACCTATCTCTTTATTGGCATGTATGCAAATGTTATTAGACGATAGAGAGCAAGCTAAGGAAATACAGAGAGAAAGTAAAAGAGAGAGTGTGAGAAAGAGAGAGAGAGAGAGAGAGAACGAATAGTACGGGTGGTGCAATAACGTTTTCCTCGCCAGTGACGTGTATTTATGGAATTTACCATGGGCCTCCGACCGACGACCGTTTAACGTTCGTCTCACACCACCGCTGCCTCTCTGCATACGTGGCTGTATGTTTGTGTGTAATTTATTTTCGAACGATTCCGATCGATCCTAATGAGACACCGAAAGCTGTGAACGGGCGTGGTGGAAATGAATTTCAGAGCGAAATTAGGAAGCCGTGACGTGACTTTTTATCTTCTTCTTCTTTTTAAATGCACCGCTGGTTAAAAGTATCCGGATGCTTGCTTATTTTTTGACACATTATATAATTAAATTGTTAAATTACGGAAAGTAGAATGTGTAATAATTTTATCATTTATAATTAGATTGTGAATGTTTGTGCAAATCCGTATATCTACCTATTATGAATAGACATAAAGCAGGAAGAGATTTGTTTCATCAACTATATGTATATCGTAATGAGTAACTTTGAATAATCAAAGTATCGATTTGGTAATTTTGCGTTGGTTTGTTGAAACTAGCTATTAATGTTGTCTAGCTATGAATGTATTACTTTCGTGGTTGCGATTTCGTCATATTATGAACATGATTTCTGAACTTTAAAATGCAGCGTTATCTAAAAAATCAAAAAGGTTTGGCAAGATTTGTTTTGTTCCATTATTTGCTTTTCGTATTATATTTTGCGAAACGTTATAATTATATTAGCTGCAGCAGAAATTATTACAGTTACGTTCGGATTTAGGATGTTTGAAATTATTGGACTTTGGAAATTATTGAACTACTAATATTGGAATAAATTATTTCAATCTGAACATTTTTGCTACGAACGATCATTAAATAATTTAAAGAATATTGAAATACATGTACCTAAAAATTTGTTGTTGAAAGGAGTAAAATTTTGAAATGATATGTTAAATAAATTACTTAATCCATAAATGATAGGACAAAATAATATGTGTTATATAACGATCCTTAATGCTCTTTTAAAAAGGTACGAACGAACTTATTACTCCACCTAATATATGCATAGGTCGATCAGGAAGTGTGCACATTCACATTCACATTAACATTCACATTCACATTCACATTCACATTCACATTCACATTCACATTCACATTCACAATTACATTCACATTAATAAGACATAGGATCGTTTACAAATTCAACATCGTTTATCATAGATATTCACAAAGATCCTAAATCCTTTATCATAGGCTCTGGCGCAGCTATACAACATTGCACATAATTTTTCGCAAATTCAATACTACGTTTGCATTGAAATAGGAGAGAACGAGGCGTAGCATGATGTGGAGATTAACTCACACAAGATAGAGAAACTTAAGCACGGATGAACCCAGTGTTCGGGATTTCTGTGGCTCTTGGTATTTCCATTTTTCACCCTTTCGCTTGGCTGCGAGCGAAAAACGAAACGAAACGAAACGTGACTGCTCCCTTTGTTTCTTAACCTTCCCATTGCGCGGTTACGAGTTGTGTATTTTGCTTTTTCCTTTAATTTTTTTCTAAACGATAGCCTCGCGTTCCTTTTTAATGAAAACCGGCGAGAAAAATCGGATTTCATGCCGAGGAATTTTAAAGCGTTCGTCTATACGCACGAATTGCACTTCGATAATCGCGAAATGTGACCGCATGCATCTCGGAAAAATCGATTTACCTAGGTCGACGTGTTTCGTTCAACAAAAAATATCCCCATTCGAAAGGTTTTTCTTAATGAAACCAACCTTTAGATCGTTCTCTTCGTGTGGAGTGCGCGGAACTCGACGATATAGGAATTGAATTTCAAGACCTTCGTGGAAATTTCAATGCAATAGCTGAATTTATCGAGCGAACTATTTTTTTCCAGTAAAAAGCGGGAACTGTAGAATTTCAGGTTGAATGGAGTTCTTGAAATTTATGACACGGTTAGCCCCTTTGCCTTGTGATTCTTTTCGGTTAGATCAATATAAGATATCCTGCCTAATTTTAACTATTTATGATGCCAACATTGTATCTATAAAGAACAATTATTTACAAAGAAAATAATTTTTCTTTTTCACAAAAGAAATGTCTATTTCCTTGAATTTACGAAATGGGACTATTAAATCTCCAAAAGCAATTTTGTTCTTGGCAAAAATTAAAGATTGGCGATTCAAGAAATTTTTTTTCGAAGAGAGTGACCGCTCAAAAAATTTATCGATGCGTTGAACAGATCACATTATATTTTAGAAACAAACATTTTGAAGATACTTTTTTTTTAATAATAAACTAAAGATCACTTTAAGATTTATAACGTTAAAGATATCGATCTGTAATATCTGTGTAAATATTTTGAACGTTGATTGTTTTAATTGAAATAATATAAAGGAAACAAATATATATATGTACACATAATGTTGCATTTCTATATATCTAAATAGGACTCGATATCAGTTTTATAAAAAGCATCTACATGTTCAGTTAGTTCCATTGTGAAGAACATATTTTTCTGCCCATTGTAGAGAACATTAAGAGGAATTTAACAAGCACAAAACATGATAATTTTATTCATACAGTATCAAGTTTACAGCAATGATATGCGTCAGCGTTAGCCATTTGCTGTTTCAGCGCTATGTCGAAAGCAAAACATTGATATATAGGGTGTCGTGAAAAAGGATCTGATATTTTGTGAGCTTATAGTACTTGATCCTTGGGAGTGTAAAATGTTTAATGAACATACAGTGGCGAAGATATAAGTAGAAATATATCACGCGTGAGATATGTATTATTCATATTTAAATCTATATTACTGTCCTATAAAAAAAATATTCGCGCAACTACTGAATATTCAAGGAATATGTCACGTTTTAGGCAAAAGTATATTTAAAATGTATAAAATAACTTAATCAGACAAATTATCAGAATTACTTGCATCTAATATTAGATATGTATCAATATTAAATATGAACAGAAATTTTGAATAAAAATTTCATTGTCTCTGAATTTCCATTCGTATTTTCCGATCTTTCTTGCTATTCATCAAATTTTCCATTAATCGTTGTTCCGATAATCGAGGTTCCACTGTGATTTAAAAACAGTAACGTTCGAAGATCAATTAATTATCACGTTTTCCCATCTGAGAAAATTCACATCTACAGAAGTTTTCAAAGCAGAGCAACAATTTTATTTATTAAAAGCGCCCCTTTAAACGGTTTCAACTGATAAGTATCAAATATCTCTGACAAGGACTCCGTTCAAAAAGAACCGCGTGGCCGTCGATAATTGGGGAATCGGACTCAGGACACTCACAGAAATCTCAAGACGAGACTGACAATTCAATTTAGCCATACAAGGTGACTCCAAAATAGCTATCTATTCTTAAAACCGTTCCGCCCTGAATCGATCATTCGATTTCCCTCTCCGTGCTATTTGTATTTTCATCTTCTATTCCTTCTCTTCTCCAAGAAACATCGAATGGAATGTAATAGTGGAAGAAATATAGAAGACAATCATAGGCCTCGATATAAAAATCTCTACATGACAATCAGTTACTTCAAAACACTGTAACGATGTTATTTTATTTTGATATAAATTCTGTTAAAGTATACAGGATGTCTCTGTAATTACGGTTCCACTACGAAGCAGATTATTCTTCATTAAGAAATACGTCGACAATGCGGAACGAAGTTTTCGCATATGAAACTTCGTTTATGGCAAAAGTGATTTTAAAAATTCATTAGATACATTTGCACCGACTATATTCTATTTAGTACTTATGTACGTATATTTGTTGACACAATATACAATATTCATACAACGATTGGCAAAAAAAAAGTTTAGAAGTTAAATGGTGCGAGGAAGCAAAATAATTTTACAAAATGGAACTTTATTTGATTAAAGCAATGAAGAAATGTAAAACATTATAACGAACTCTTAAGAAATAAAAAACAGAGTCAATGAATGTAATATACGAAACTTTTCATAGAAATTGAAATAGTTTAGAAAAATATTTGATAAAAACAGGTAAAGAATCAAATGTCTTTAGAAATCGCGCTTGCTCGAAATAGTTGGTTGGTCACATCGTTTTGAAGCTTCATTTCGAAGCAAAGAATGGTCATCCTTTCTAATAACACCATCGAATTTTTGTTTTACTATAAATATAAATACCGATCAATTCTGACATACAGAATTTATCTGTGTATCTGTAAATATAGTTACCGATTATGCATAACGTTTCGTTTCTTTTTTTTCTCTTCTTTCATCCAATGTATTTTTAACAGAACTTGTAATAAGATCAGGTACATCCCGCAAAATGGAACATTTAACGAAGAGAAACACGATTTGTCAACGCCAAGCACAGGGACACGAATTTTACAACTGCTCGGTTCGTCCACCCATTCCAGGGGCAACATAAATTAATCACCGATGTATATATATTGACATTATGTAAATCACGCACGGATTATGCAAATTCGACGAGCACACACCCGCCGCGTAATCATTTCGCGAGTTATTGCACGGGACGACCGGCACGGAAACGAGAAAAAGATTTCAAGTGGAAACGCACTCGAACGACGCGAATAAACAGACACTTAAAACCTCGTTACTTTGTTTCTATTCGTTCTTTCTTTCTTTAGATTTTGTATTTTTCCCCAAATTTTTATATAATATTAAGTAGGGGGAAAAGAGAATAAAACATCGGAATCACGCAATGTTGGAGCGAACGACGATAAACATGGAATTTAATAGCGCAAGAAACGCGTTTTTTCGCAGCCACCTTTTGATTTGAATGAAACGCGCCCAATCCCAATCCTTGCCTTTCATTTAGCTTTCGCTTAACGATCGCGTTGTAGTTAATCCCTCGAGCTCTTAACGTGGCAGAAAATTATTCCAAGTAATTACAAGACGAACCAAACAACGCGTAACATTGCACCAAGCTTCAGAAACGATCGGTCCTTTCGGAAATATATACACAATTATTTTAAACGACGCATCACTCAATTTGTTAAGTACTTCGTTTCGTTTAATCTTTATTCTCAACGTTTCGCTCAAATGATTGCTCCAACTTACAAAAATATCGTTAAACCTTAGCATCTATATCGAAACCACGTGAAAATGATCTGCATCTGATCGAGCAGAAGCACGTGCAATCTGACTTGGCAATTTTTCGCAAGGAAGATGCGGTTCAGAAGTTTACCGACGTTAATGGAGCAGCTCAACACGGATTTAACGCGCCATTTAACGCAAGAATATTTGCATAGGCCCGATAAAGCGTATCAGCCGTAGAACAAAGCGTTCGCGATGACACGGCCAAGTGTGAATCCAGCCTGCGGCAACAATTTCGTTCTTCAGCGACGTTTTCAACTGGATAGAGGATCTAGCGGCGATTGGAAGGATACGGAGGAAAAAGGGAACAAGCGGACTAGTAGCGAAATTTCGTCGCCTTTTTCAACCAGATATTACGTAACCGTGTCGCTTTCACAAAAATGACAAAAAAAAAAAAAGAGAAAAGAAAGAAAAAGGAAAACGCGTTTCGATCGCGCCACGATTTCTCCCGAAGCCTGAAGCTGTTGGCTACTAGCAGAGAACGAATCTAAGCGGCCTGCTCCATTTTCAACGATCAATCCGTATGGCACGTTGAACAGAGACGTTTCGACGTTTTATCGCAAGAATTAATCGACGTCGTTAAAAGCGGGCGTTCACGCTGCAATGTTCGACTCCACGCCACCGGGCAACCTGTTAGTCATTATCCCATGCCCGTTGCGCCGAGTCACGTCCTATAAGCTCGCGGTAATTGACTTTGGATAATGGTTAATGGCGACTCAAGCTAGGTTTGACCGGTATCAAACATTCTTCCAGTTTTTCTTAGATTTATATGGTAGTTTGTGGGATAGCTATCAAATACAATACTTGACGTGACAATAGAAGATAATGATTGTTAGGAATACACTGCTCGAAATAAGTAAAGTAGACAGACATGGAATGTGTTGAGAAAGAAGGGAAAAGTAAAGAACCTTTTAGTTTTTTTTTTTAAAGTAATATAGTATAAAAGAGAAGATATGTAAAATTCTATATTGCCGAGTACAACTGTTATGTTAAATTTCTATGTCATCGAACGTTCGAGTAAATTTTCTTCCCATTTAATACTATTTGTTTTCTCACTTTTGATTGGAACAAATTATTACAGGAAGTTTCACTAGACCTCCTGCTATTCCATTAAGAAGTTTAAATAATTTTCTACGTTGAAAAAGATTCAACAATAGCGAGGCACTAAAGACCGTAGTGGTTACATTCTTTACTCAAACTCAAACCCTATCGAATGTTTCATACTAGATATCGAAGATTTGATGGCAACGAAGGCAGGAAGTTAGTAAAAATGGCTAAACTTATTTCTCTGTATGTGATTTTCGTAATAAAGTTTATACAAAAATACACAACAACCTTCAAAATGAGCTGCGATAAAGTGCAATCAATTTGAAAAAAAAAACCACTTCTTCCCCAAGACGTGAAATGAAAAACAGATATCGTGGAACAATGTCTGTTCATATTCCAGGCCGAAGCTATCAGCCGGTCACAGTCGATTTGGAGGAAACTGACTGTCACCTAGATTCTAGAGAAACAGGGTGCGCATCAATTAATTCCCGCATTGTAGCCAGGTTGGACAATACTTCTTTCAGGAGGGCGGTGATACGCCGCGCAGATAGTTTCCCCTAATTGTTTTGAGCAGTGCATCAGTTTGTTTTGTCTTGTTCAAAGGCTAACACGCGACTAACTTTGTTGACGCACGAGGGGCGGCGCATTTGCCTTGCCGCGCTGATAAACGCGCGCCGCATTTGCGAGCCTATTTTCGCGCCGTGAGCTTTTTTTAGACGGCCTCTGAGCAGTGCGTATATCATTCCCTAGAGATCTATGGCGATGTACAGGCCACCGGAAACTGGGGAAATACGAGAGAAACCGCACCGTGAACGGGATCTCAAACGAAACGGTGAACGACCGCGGAGAGGAATATTTAATTTTTAATTCTTCGAGTTATTCTGGTTTCGCTTGAAGGTTTATCGTGCATAATTTATAGATTTATAGATTTATCGGAGACTATTTTAATGCAGTAAGTGATGAAGTATTTGATACTAGTTAATAATAATATCGTAGATTTCAGAAGGAAGCAAGTATTACCTGACGTGACTGAAAATACTAGTAGAAAGAATGGAAGAAGTCGTAGTTGCGATAATTGTTCAGTTAAAGTTCAGTTGTAGTAGAATACTATTTTGTGTTGTAGTAAAACGGTATAAGAAATTATAGCACAACCGGGAAATTCTTTCTTAGACGAGATCGTTCTTTAGGACTGAAGTTGGAAATTTTTGCATGGACTATTATAATTAATAATTTTGATAATGCTATTCTGATCATTTATATGTACATAAGGATTGTCGTTAAGAACAAATTTTTCACAGCAAGAAGCGTAGGTGCATAGCTTAAGGAGAATCAGATCGTTCAGAGGAGACAGTAACAGTTTCTCCCTCCATCTACTTAAGGCCACAAAACCTAAGAGTAAATAATCTCCAATATGATAAACTCCTCGATAAAATACCACTGACACAAAACCAAATCTCCCCAGTAAAAAAAAATGTATTCGGTATCTCAAGCTTACTTTTACGCAAGAGATACACGAATTATGCAGTTGTATTATGATTTCATTTTTTTTTCTACATAATATATTATTAACGCGCGAGGAAAAATGCATAAAAAAGAATGCACTAAGAAAAAGAGAAAGTTTCTCAACTTGCAGTCTCACAACAACGGGGATAAAACTCGCGTGAAAGACTCGTAGGAGGCGATTATTAGGGCCTGTGAGTCATACGTTTCCGAGCGAAACGAATCTCATTCATGCGAGCGAAAATCGGTGAGAAAGATCCTCGAAATCGGGCGCCGTCGGATCGATCGTTCCCGATTTAAACGGAAGTTCGCCTCTTTTTCCCTTCTTTTTTCTCTGACTAAAGAAACGCGCTCAATTTTTCGAGGCGTGCCGATTACGGGCCGTGACGACTTTGCTCGATGCGCCCGCTCGAAAAAAGACCCAGCATTATGTCTCTCCGACATAATATTTTTACTGCCGGTGACTGGAATAAGCGCAGATCGATAGTTATATTTATAAACGCGTCATTCTGAAGGAAAATTCGTGGAAAATAGATGAAGCAGACAGGCAAGAGCACGCCTCGGGAAACAGGCTCGGTTCTGCCAGAATTAAACTACGAATGCAAGTTCCGCCTTCCAGTTATCGGTTTTTAGCTTCGAGTAATCGTCAGTTTCGCGAGCGTCAAAGGATTGAAGCGTTGCTGCTATACACTCTAGACGCTCGACGAATGGGATCGAGAAACGTATTATAACCAGCAAATAGCAATACATACGACTAGAAAGATGCGTAATAACGTCGACTCTGGATAGAATGAAATTTACGTGAATGGAGAAGCTCCAGTCTCGTTTCTAATTACGCCGCGTACAATGCGACGGAGATGCTGGGGGTGTTAAGAGTGTTGGCTCTACAAAGAGTGTTTGATATTCGTTAAGCTCAGAGTTCTTGGAGAAGGATCCTTTTTAGTTCTGCTTGGGCAATTTCTAGTTTCACGTGGATTCGTTTTTATCTCTGGTTAAACAGACGGTGAAAGTTTGAAACTCCTTAAATTATATAAATAATAAAGTAATTCAAGAATTTTATATAAAATTATCACTAAATTCATGTACATATTCTTTTTAATGTTGAATCAATCTGGAATTTGTTTTTAAGTATTTTAAAAATTAAAAATTAGTAGTAATAGCGAAGAATCGTGTAGAAGAGGAAATATGGTTGATCTATACTACTTAGTATAGGCTTACTATTGACAGTGAGGAAAATAAACCAGTCGTGTAAATTTCGTAAGACCCTCCTTTCAACAAGATGCAGAATATTTTACGCAATAAAATTTAAACAAATTATTTTAAATCATTAATTGCTTATAAATAACTAGTAATTTTAATTAGCCAAGAAAAAGTTTGAAACTAGAATAATAAATGCGATTTTAATATTGGAGAAACGATAAAAGAATTTTCCGCGAGAAAACAATTTACAAGGAAACCTTAAATGCAAAAACATTTGACTTGTGGAAGCCTGCGGAATCTTAGTTGCGGGAAAGTTCGGGTACAGGAAATTAGACCGAGTTGAACCATTCGAATCTCTCCTCTGCCATTTTTCCCTATGTTCAATTCATAAAGAAAAAAAGACCATCCAACCGGATTATCGGACTATTATTCGAATCCGGATCTTTACCAGACAATTGCTTTACCGAATCGATCAATCCAAACTGTCAACAGATTTCTGTTCCCAAATCCAAACGGTAGAAAATTCCTATATCTATTTTTATACTGAATAAGAATCTGACGACAGCGTGACCAATTTCACAAAACGATTTTATTGTTGCTTTTTCCAGGTATTTCTACGAAATTTGTCAGGATGGCTCGGTAGAATATTCGAATATCCAAATAACATACAAATATGTACACGTATGTACAAGTGTATAATGTTTCTTGGATTTAACTCTGTTATTATTCTCGAATTTTTATATCTCAAACTCACTCGCGTTTCAGTAAGTGAAAAGAGTTATAATATTAAAAAAAAAAACTATAACACAAAATTGAAGCAAAAATTTATACATATCGATATTGATTGTTTCGTTAAACTTAAGAATCGTAACACATACACATTTGAGTATTCAAATAGCATATAGAATCTATTCTACAGAATTCCTCTGAGCTTAGCCTGTTTACTTTCTCTATCTCTAGCAATCTCGATCCCATTCGCGTGTCAGCCGCGTGTCATCCAACTTAATCAGCAAAACTAAGGTGAACAATGGAATTAAGTGACTTACGGGTGAGAGACGCGCCGGTGCAGGCTTCTCACGGACATGGCTCTGTTCTTGCGATTGGAGCTCGAGGTCGATCCGTTGGCGCTTCCGTTCGGCGTGGTATGGCGTGGCGCAGCTGCTGGGGGAGCGGACTGCTCCCCCGTGGCCGCCACGGCCACCGCCGCCGACGTGAGGCCCCCCGAGGTCGCCAGGCCGGTACGCCGAAACGGGCCCGAGCTAGCCGCTAATCGGCGTGCTAATCTGCGGGCGAGCCGACGGGCCAGGCGCGCCCCTGCAGCACCGGCACCCACGCTGACGGTCTTTCTGTCCCACCCCCCGTGGCCAGGGGGTGGTACACGATGCCTGGTGACTGCTCCGGCGACGCTGCTCTAAAGCTTTCTCTCCTCTCTTCGCACCTAGCTTCACCTGCACTACACGGCTCCTTAACGGCCTGATCACTGCCTCTCACCTAGGCCTCTCGTAGGATCAACGTCACTTTGCTTTGCATCAACGCCGTTCAATATGCTAATAGGAAGCTTCTGGTCGCTTGTGTGGTGCTTTTGATCTTGAGACCTCTGCTTCTTGTAATGTTGCGATGTTACGCGGTTGAACTGACTGAAAAAGAGGCAGAAGGTTTAGTTGGATTGGTTTTGACGATTTTGTAAGGAGTTTTTATTCAAATGTACATATGTGTATATAATTCGAAATGTGTATGTGTATATAAATTGAAAAATCTTAGGACAATTATTTCATTAACTTAAAACATGGAAAAAATTCAGTAATTAATAAAGACATTAAGCTGCTGAGTCGTAGGAAATGTTAATAAACCGTCGTAACTTTGATTAACGAAAATCGACACGAAAGTTCATTAGTGAAGATGGAGAAACTGATTTTGAAGTTTCTCTAAATACACGTGCACTTGACCATATCTCAAAGAATAGTACCATAATTCTATACAAATATAAGTAATCTACGTTTTGAATGAAGTATTTATTTTTTTAATTATCAATTTTTAAAAATGTATATGTACATAAATTAATCACAAATTAGAATTGTTCTAAATGATAATAATTTTATTATAATATTTATAATTTAATTTTTATAAATAGATAATTTTAATTTAATAAAATTTTCATTATAATATTATAATTTTTCATTAAAAGAAACAGCCTCATTTAGTCATAGCATATACTATTTTTATTAATCGCGCAAACAAAAATCAAGTAGAACGATGCAGCGTCGAACTGCTGTTCCATTTCGTCCAACCTGTTCTTGGCCAAGTGCACGCGTACTCGACGAATTTTTAAAATCGATTTCTCTCATAACCTGCTACGAAAAAACTTTATTCCATATTCTCCACTCATATTTACACAAGAAATAATTTGCTTGTTGATTGTTGAGTAAATTTTACATACTTTCACTAAATCTTGTACGGTAACAACCATTATATGCAAAATAAATTCACAATAATCAAGATGTTGTTTTTGACATTTCTGTAGTTGAAGCTGAACAGACTGTACACCTCTTCTCAATAAGAGGACTGTCTATTGCACAATAAATTACTAGTTAATAATATTAATCAATTAATAAGTAACAAAATGCAGGTAAGAGATATCTTTTCTTTGACTTGTATTTTATAAAATTTATTTGCAAAATTTTCTTTATTTTAATGTCAAGTTTGTATCGGTTATCTGAGAAAAGCAATTGAATGCCAACATTATCTCTGTCTTTGATTTTAGAATTAAATACGTGTTTCTAATAGCGTGTTAAGCATTTCAAAGATATTGAACGTTATAATGTTGTATTTACAATATTCTGCTAATCATAGATACTATTGGTCTTTCACAAAAGTTCCTTGATTTGGACCTAATTATTTCCATTTTCAATTATTTATTGAAATAAATAAATCATGAAAATAAACTTATCGTGTGTAGTTTGCTATCGATATTGATAATTTGTAACTTTCGACATAAAATTTCATTAAAAATATTAATTCAATGGTGCAAAAGAGCTCTGGGATTCACGATAGAATAAGAATGAATTTGAATGAGTTAACCATGTTACATACATGCATACGATTAAATCGAGTAGCTCGAGTCAGTTTTTTTTCTTCTTTTAAAGAAGCACGACTATTTTGCTCAATCTCGTGTAGCACGAATTTCGCGTGATTTCTACGGGGCACTTAACGTACACACGTGATTTTTATCGTTGATCACAACGTATTACTGTACGAGCACCGTGTTGATTCGCGTTTCGTGGCCCCGAGACCATTTTCGAGTTGCGTGGCTCATTTGCAATGATAACACGGAAACAAAGTCAAGGCCGTTCGAACACAAAGCATTCGAATAACAAAAAGAAGAAAGATAATACTGCAAGGAACGATTCGCCTTCGTCTAACATTATATTCCAAATGCTTATTCTATTTTCCTTGATTCTAGCTAGGAACGAAGGGAATAATAAACGCGGTTCACGAATCCAAAACGCGAGAAGGCTTTTCTATATCGCTCGTCGGAAAACAAAACAGAAAAATAAAACAGAACTTTAAACGCAGAGGCGGTAGCCAATTAATTTTCACGCCGTCTTCCTGCTCTTCGCTCAACGATTCTTTTCGGATCTCTACCTAATTTTAATTATCTTCCAACACACGAAAAAACTGTGCGATGCTTTGGTTTTATTCTGTTTAGCGTCTATTTACGTGGTTCCAAGTAGTAAAGCCAACTGAAAACTGTGTCAAATGAAATCGTTAACGAAAAGAGAAAAAGAAAGGCTCGACGGTCTTGCAATTGACATATAAATTGTCTTTGAACTCACACGTAATTAGTCATTGGAACATTAACCCACTATTAGAATCAGTGAATCGTGGATGACCCACAAGAGCTGGAATTTCAGAGTAGCTTATCTTAATTTGGATCTTACATTCTACGTGATAAAGAGCAGCAATGTATTTATCGTGCATACAAGATATGGAATAGAAATAAAAATTATAATATAAATAGTAAGGAGCGGATGAAAAAAATACTACGTACCTGCGAAAGAATCACGAGGTAGCTGAGAACGCGACTCGAAACCGGCGATTCATTCCACTTTGTTTCTGGATAGGTCGGTACACGCGATTCGACGTCAGTGATCGAACATCAAGCTTTCCTCGGTGTGGTTATCGGTGTATCACAGTTTGTAGATCCGACGCATGCCCCGCGATCGACCATCGTTTCCATTAATTACACTCGCATTTCAGCCTGGCACACTGTGTCGCGCCCCCTTTCATTCACACCCATCTCCTTGAGCGCACGTGTTCACCTAATTCTCGTTTAATATATCTTAGTATCACAATGGACGATTTTTTATATTTTCCTATCTTGCTTGTGTTTAATAATGTATATACTTCCTCCGCTTCTTATTCCCTCGTCTCTCTTTCTTCTTCTTCGTCTTCTTCTCTTTAATATTTGTTTATAACCTTAAGTTTAGAAATCACAGTCGCGAATTGATACGGATCACCGTAGCATGTGCAGCTGCTGTTGCCGTTGCTCTCTCAGAAACGAAATCACACCGTCTCGTATACCCAGCATGCCCTTCTATCTTTCTCTTATTCTTTCTTTATCATTCTCAACACGCTGCACACGATTGGTACGACTAGTCACCGATTATTCTCCTTGAGATACGATGGTTAGCCGTTGAACGATTCTCGTTCTCGAAGGGCTCCACATGCACGCCGTTCTCTCCAGTTCTTTTATTTTGCTTTCTCTTTTCTTCTTCCTTTTTCTTTTCTATAGTTATTAATATTCGTTCTAGGACGGAATGCGCGTGATTCGTTCGCCAGCCGTGTGTGTGCGGGCCGTCTCTCACCTGTTCGACATGAAAACTCGATACGAGAGAAAGCACAGGATTATTCCGCGTCTATCTGCCTCTAAAAGGAGTTTCACTATCGACCATCAATGCGCACGTGCAGCCGACGGGCAATGTGCCGAATCCTCTCGCTCGTCGTCACTCTGACGAAGAGGCCACATAAAAACGACGTCGACGGGACGCCTCTCAGAATCGAGAAACAGCTACGAGTTGCGAAAAACGAGTTATCGCAGTCGCGTACTTCCTCGCGTTGTTTCCTTCTTGCTGCACCCCTCGTTTCTTCGCTACAAAGCGATTCTTCACATTCGGCTTGGCCACGCACGAGCATCGAGATGCCATTCTCTTGTTTTCTCCACCGATCTGCTATATTCGCTTTCCTTTTCTTCTTCGATCCACCTCACGTTCTCTATTTCTTTCTTCGTCTGCCGCCTATTACTCTCAATTTTCTTTATTTCTTCCTTCTTCTCGTTATTACTGATCACCGTGCGTTTCGTCTCCCTCCGTCGACGATGTATCTAAGCATCGTTTGGAAGAAGCAGATGTCGTGGCGACCGTTGTTCTCCCCTGTCGATCCTGTCAAAAATGACACATCTCAGCTAAGTATCATCATCACTGAACGTCGGTGCGCATCTCCGGCGGCAGTTCGACGGCATGGCAACCTACACACGTAACAAGACTCGGTGGCGCGATAGTCTCGATGCCGTGCGACCGTCAATCGATCGAAAATCATCTGCCCGCTTCGAGTCGTACTCCTCCGTTCCTCGCTGGCACGCTTCGACTCGATCCAGCCGTGTTCCTCGCAATCCCATCGACTCTTCTGCTCCAAGTAGGAAGCGGGAAGGGAATCGACGTTCGACTGACGACAACGACCACGGCGACAAGCTGTCACTTCGTTCTTAATGCTCGCCTCGTTTATTCGATCGCCACACCGTTTCTAACGATATATCCGTTCCGGGTTCTGGCAACGGCCCCTAACGACATCTGATTTTCTTCGATTGCGATCCCGCCGCTTTTCCGGCAATCAACCCCCGTCTTCCTCTCCTTTTATTCAAGCCTATCAGTACCTGTTCTCACTTGCCTTCTCTATTCTTTCTCCTTTGGCCTTTCTATCTTCGTCGTCCTGCCGTGTTATTCGGATAGATGTAGCCAGTGTACACTAGTGGCCGCGCACACGCTTCCTCTGTCTCTCTCGCTCAATCGCGACCAGCCATTATTACCGAGTAATCCCGCGACTGCTTAATTACTCTCGATACCGCACTCACCGCCAATATATTTCGATACTTCCCCCTCGAAGCACGAGACACCGATGACCGGGTCTGCTCGCGTGACCCGTTTACGTTCCGCAATTTCCTTGCCCGTGATATCACCAGCTTCTTTTCTCTCTTTCTGTTTCTCTCCCTTCCCCTTTTTGTCTGCTTGTCTATCTAAATTGTCCTGTCTACAGTTCACTCTACGTTGTCCGCATTCCACTCTTCCGAGGACCGGTTGTTCGTTTCGACGTGTGGCGCACCGTTGATCCTTTTCTGCGACTGTCAAACGAAAAGAGACTCGTTACGAAGAATCGAACAGCACGATGTCCACGGTGTCGAATGTGTCGAGCTGCTTCAATTGTTTCTTTATTTCTTTTTTTTTTTTTTTTCTTACTGTTTAGAGACACACGCGCGCGCGAATTTCTCCTTGTCTTTCCTTTTCCCCCCACCCCGTTGCCCTTTAGTCACGGTTATCTCTTAACCTCGACACCTATGATTGCTCTTACGTTTGCTCCTGTCTCCCTTTCTCTCCCTCACACGCTCGCACTCACCTCGTCCAAACGTACACTCTCTTTCGTTTTCTCTCTCTCGCTCTTCTTTCTCTCGCGACTTTCATTCATTTCGACATACTCGAAGGGCGCGACGTTTCCTTTAAGACGATCCTATACACGCGCCCCGCTCCTGTCCTTATCGATTATGACGCATACTGCATGGAGAAAGGCTGCCCACCCGTCGACGACCAAAAAGGATTCCCCGCGTGAACAGTTCGCAGATCCCTCTGCTCGCCTAGCCCACGGCAAGAGAATCCGCGAGAATCCGTGCACGGGTGTCGCAAGTGTGTGTATGGGTGCCTGCGGCAGCCGTGTTACGTATACAAGCGTAACCCCGACCTCGATGTTAGGCGGCTGATAGCCGGCCTCACACTGATACGGCTCCGTCGTTACGACCACGGGCCATACCCGCCCCTTCGATACCCCCTCCATATCATCCGAAAAAAAAACTACACCCCTCTTTAGAGGGACGACCGCCGCGCCTCCATGTGGCATTTCTGCCAAGCGATTCGTCAGCCCTTCGATTCCTACACTATGCGCTTGCGTTAACCGCCGAACCTACGTTTTTCGGACAGAATCGCATGCTGTTCCGTGTCACCTGACATTTTTTCATGGCTAGAATACTGCGAACATTCCCTATCGAATATTTCAAATGCGACCCTTTTACGATACAATTCGTCAAGGCGTCATTGGAACGTACGCTTCGATTTTATTATGTGGAATATGTATCACGTTTAAGGAGACTTAGAATAAAATGTAAAAGCTTCATTTATGCAAATTGTACATTTTGTTTGCAGTCCTAAGAAATAAACGTAAATGTATGTTTCTAGCCTAAGTACATATGTCTTGTTGTTTTGATACAGTTTGAAAAACATTAAACAACGTGTGCGCCATTTCTTCGTATATATGTAGAAACATATGCATATAAGTCGAAATAATAAAAAGGAAATAAACTTGAATTACTTTTTATTCTCATAGTTTATTTCTCTATATTTTTCGATAACGTGAAATATGTACTTTACGGATCAGCTTCTATCTTAATTAATACTTAATTGTTCATAAAAGAAATAAAGCTCCTTTGTGTGTGTGACTGAGTTTATCATTTACATAAATAGTAACACGTAAAAGTGTATCTTCCGATTCTTTTCATGAAAATTCACTAGTAATGTTCCGTTTGAGGCTATATGTTGAACATTTAATTGCGTGTGTAAAGGAATATTGCAGGACTGTACTTTATGTGGCGTTTCCTGCGGCACGAACTAACACTGAGGTTATACGATACCGAAATCACATATACATTGACTACGTTTAATCGATGCCGCTGATAAAACCAGCATGAATATATATACATACAGGACGAATTTCGTGCTGTTGAATTTATACTTTATACCGAATAATAATTTACTGAGAATGAATGTAATCTTTGCAATGTAAAATTTGTTAAGATATTAGAGTACATCATTTACAACATGTGTTAAATATTTTCGGTATAAACCTAAACTTTGTACAAGTTCATAGATGTCTCAAGGAATAATACTTTTAGTATTTTTATATACTTTTTCATCAATCAAAAATTAACCAAAAAGTTTAAACCGTGAAGTAAGAAGATAACGTTATAGTAAATTATTTTTTCACATTAATTGATTTAATAAAAATGAAAACATATGATCGATTGTAAAAATAAGAATGTAGAATATATTAAAGTACATTTTCCAAATTGCTTATTCTATTTTGATATCTATTTGATATGACTTTGTTAATTTTGAAATCATACAGGCGTTTGAAACGATTCGATGGTAACAACGCATGTAGAGTATCTGTTACGACGTCTTTTCGTGCACATTGGAACTTTCTCCTATTCTTTTTCGGTCAAATTTTCTATCTATCTATCTATCTATATATATACAATATGTACAAAAAAATGTTAACTTAATTAATAAAGATATGCAACTTCAACTTTCAATCTCTATACGTTTGCAAATATTTGATTTAAAATAAACATGTATCATGCACAGCTATAAATCACAATTGAGTCTTAGTATAAAACTATTTATAAACACTAATGTTTTTATCATCCAATAAATATACATGTACTTACATTTTATTGTTATCGGTCATTTTCTCATCACATGTATTCAGATACAGTTAAAAATAATTGTAGCTTTAAATATGCAACAAAACTGGTATATTGGACTAATTTACAAAACGATACTGAATGACAGCGTTCTTATATTCGAAAATGTATCCTCGATTCGAATCTCAGGTGTCACCACCATCCAACGGAGCCTTCCGTTAATCGTTCTACGTACAGTCGATAGATCGAGAAATCAGTATCGATCAGAACAGCGGGCGCAGCCTGTCAGAAACACTAGAGACGAGGTTTTTATTGCATCGGAATTGCACTGTTCCGAACTGAGGTTTTTTTCTTATCAAGAAAACGAGTAATGCTGTCGTGACGGTCGCACAACAGAATCGTGTTGTGAGCAACGTAGCATTTGTAACAGCTTCGGTTTACGTTCTTTCAAGAAACGATAGCATTTTGTATCGGAGTACTGTTTAGCCATTTTTGTAGTCCTGTACTAAACAAACGTGCCTCTTGTGATCCGCAATGGCGGAGACAAATGGGGCCGCAAATTTGAATACGAAAAATGGCAATTTTATCTGCGGTGTCGTTGAAGGTACATAAACGGTTTTTCTACGGCGTGAAATATACATATTTGGTCATCGTTCGCAATGGCTTCACATAGGAGGGGGAATGATTGGAATGCGCTATTCATTACAGTAACTCGTATTGTTTGCATAAAATATACCATTTGATATTTCAGGTTTTTATGGGCGACCTTGGACTACAGAACAAAGAAAAGATTTATTTCAAAAGCAAGTATTTTACATCAGTTTTTATTCATGTTCATGTTAAAGACAGTATTCTAAGCTTCCTTCGTTAATTTTCAGATTAAAAAAATGGGGTATGGATTCGTATTTATATGCTCCAAAAGATGATTACAAGCATCGAGCATATTGGAGAGACTTATACACGGTAGAAGAAGCAGAACATTTAACAGGGTTGATAACAGCTGCAAGAGAATGTGGTATCACATTTTATTATGCATTATCACCAGGATTGGATATCACTTATTCAAGTGCAAAGGAAGTTAGTGTATTAAAAAGAAAATTAGAGCAAGTTAGCCAGTTTGGCTGTACTGCATTTGCATTATTATTTGATGATATAGAGCCAGAAATGAGTGAAGCAGATAAAGAAGTATTTCAGTCTTTTGCTCATGCACAGGTATATATTAAATGATTTAATCAGCATAATAATTATAAAATATCTTATTCATAATTAATTAAAATAATCTGTTTATAGGTTTCTGTTACAAATGATATTTTTCAACATCTTGGCCAACCTAGATTTTTATTGTGTCCAACACAATATTGTGCAACTCGGGCAATGCCAAATGTAGCATCTTCGGAATATCTTAACACACTTGGTAGTAAATTGGCTCAAGAAATTGATATAATGTGGACTGGTCCTAAAGTAATATCCAGACTTCTAACTGTTGAGTCCATTGAAGAGATTACGGAAGTTCTGAGGAGGCCACCAGTCATATGGGATAATTTACATGCCAATGATTATGATCAGAAACGAGTATTCTTAGGACCATATTCTGGTAGATCTCCTGACCTGATTCCTAAACTCAGAGGTGTTTTAACCAATCCTAATTGTGAATATGGAGCAAATTTTATAGCAATTCATACATTAGCTCAATGGAGTAGATGTAATGTTGATGGGAAAAGGGATTTAAGTTTGAGTGAGTACCTAATTGCTTTTAATTAAAAAATAAATTAAGTCTGCATTATTTTGTTCTCTTTTATGTTTTTCAGATGACACTGTATCAGCTGACATAAAATTAGAGACTGAAACAGAAGATGGTGTGCTTGGTGAAGATGTTCCTTTAACAATGTCTCCAAATATATATCATCCTCGGCACGCTTTGAAAAATGCTATTACCGATTGGTTAGTGGAATTCAACAAAAAACGGTCTGCATGGGGTGTCATAGCGAAGCCACAGCCATGTGTCGCTCCAACTGTACCAATTCCAATAATTCCCTCTGTAAATACATGTATGAGTCTCACATCCACAACGACTACAACTACCGTTCCTGCAACACCGACACCAGTAAATAATTCCAATCATCTTCAAGCATTAGCTGAGGTTTGCTCAAGTGTGACAACTACTGACAGCTACGTACAACCTGCCACTGGTCCCGTCATGAATTCTTTGGTATCTGAAACGACTGTTGTTAGTGAACCCATTATTCCATCAATTTCTACTAGTGTGGAAAATGTACCAAGTTCAAATACTTTGTCATCCATGGAACCAATGGATTGTAATACAACACCTAATAATTCTCCAGCACATGCAGCCAAGATTCAAACAGAGGATGATGCTATGGTAGAAAATACTTCTGTGAGTTTCTTTAAGTGTCATTAGCTATGGAACTTGTGAAATTCATACAATTGTTTATTTTGTTTCATAGACATGTAGTGAAGCCTCTGGCAGTATGCAAGTAGAAGTGGATGGCACCTCCCCTGTTGTAAATGGTACTCAGATGATCGTTGAAAATGACAGTGAAAATCATGATAACAGTGATAACGCATATCAAGAGTCTCAAGAATCGATAGATGCTGACAAGCGATTGACGCAAGAAGATTTATCGCTGTTATGCGATCTTTTCTATCTGCCATTTGAACACGGTGGTCAAGGCATTCAATTACTGCAAGAGTTTAATTGGTTGAAAAGTAATGCTCATGTTGTTATGAGAAAATCAAAAGAGGATGAAACTGTATCAGAATCTGATGTATGCAATTCTTCTATCAATGTATTACAACTAAGATATATATATATTATATTATAATGTATATATTACATTACTATATATATAACTGTTTTAAATAAATTTTAGATCGAAGAATGGCACACGCGAGCAGCTAAGTTAAACGATATGTGCAATGCCGTAAATAGATTATTTCAGAGGCTTACATATTGTAATAATCGTGAGTTACTGTATGATCTGTATTCGTATGTGTGGGACATGCGAGGAGTCGTGTCTCTTTTAAACAGTTATGTGAAATGGTTGGGTAAGTTACATTATATTCTTACAAAAAATTCAATACATCCATCAGTATGTCGTTATATTTCGATATTTCTTTAAAAGAGATGAGAGAATCTAAGGAAAATGCTCCAAATCAAGTAGAAAGTAATATCAAAAGTATTTCATATTTTTAATTCTATTTAAATACTTCCTAATTTACCCAATATTCATTCCTTTAAATATAAATGTATAGAAATATGAGTAATATTAAAATAAATGAAGAAAGTTCATTCAAAATGGTAGTATGCTGGTACAATGACAAAATTATAAAAACTACATAACACAAAATTTCATTATGTTTTATTTTTTCTTTAGTTTTCGTATTATGTCGCGATAAGTATTTGTTGTGCTACAAATCAGTGCTGTTATTAATTTTTCTCAAAAGTACTATAATTTATTACCTATACTTATATTTCAGAACAAAAGTGTCTCGAGTATTGGTAAGTGTAATGTTATATTCGTTCCTTAACTCACTCATTTTGTCTTTTTACAAGAAAGATGTGTTTTTTAGGAATTAGGCAATAATTTTTGTAACTAATGGTGTATAATACTGTAGGAATTAGAACTATATATCATTTTAATATACTAAAAAAGCCGTTTATATACTATTTCTTAAACATTTTTCTGTAAACATATAACTAGAAAATATTTTTCTTTTAAACTTGTGAATTTGTTACACTGTATATAACTTCCTTGTAAAATGACATAATTTATACGATCATAAAACACGCAAAAAACATTAGTTACTAATTTCAAGAGTTACTGATGTTTTGTTAATCTATTTTTAAAACAAACAAAATTATTTATTTTTTGCACATATAATTACCAAAAAATAAAAATAGATAATAACCTTTTTAATTAAGAGCCACATCATTTCGTGAATGTAATATTAAATAATAAATATAATTTTGCGAATCTGTATATACAACAAATCCTATATATACTTAAAATTTGCATATATAAATATTTATACAATATAAAAAGTTAGACAAAAAAGAACTCTCAATTTGACTGAGTTCACTAAATTCACTAAATTCTTTCGAAAATTGTTTTCCATAATTTGACTATTTTTTAATTAATCAGGACGTAAACATGCATCAGTAATACTTGGAATCGAAATATTTCATAGATCGCATATCTATGAAATTGCATCCGTACATTTGTTTCTGCGCTTTAGAATCAAATGTACCATGGCGCGCGTAAACGAACAAGCAGGGTTGCCGTAAGTCATCGAGAAATCAGAACAAATTAAAAATATAAAGTAAACTTACTCTCCTTACCTAATACATTCATATTTCCTGAAAATACAATTGCACTATAGAATTGCATTATACAATTGCACCAAACATTAATTCTTATACAAAACTGAAACACGAACTTAATAAGTTATTCTGTATTTAAGGCTAATTGAAATAAATTGTTTTAATTTTAACTGTATATAGTTTCTTACCAAGTAATTTTCTTATTTGTCGACTAACGGCTTCCTATTTATAGTTCTACTAGCGAATAAAGAATGTCACAACATTTCTCATTTCCTCATTAACTTTTTCTGACAATATGATTAAAATACTGTATATGTTTTGCTATATATTATCATGATAGGACAAGTCATGAAAACAATGAGAGTTGATGTGACTTTCTAGCGCAATATTCGGCAAAAGGATTTTTCATAGCAAACACTTTCTGGGAAACTATTTAACAGCATCTATGTGGACCTGAACAAATACCATGTTTGAAATAACCTTGTGCCAGCTATTAACATATTGGCTGACTTTCTTTCACAGATAATGTTTGGCAGAAATCTATTTATTGTATTTATTTATCAGAAGTTCACAATCTATATATTTCAACATGGTAACATATATTTGGATTATTACCATACAGTGAACAAAGATGAACTTTCAGCAAATAGTTTCTGCCAACAGTATAAGTGTATCAGGAACAGTACAGCTTCAATTCACTGAATTCACGTTTCTGTGTTTTCTGTCTTGTTGATAGCGTTTGGCAGATTCCCGTCGACGATGACAACGTTTACCCAGGGAAGCTACACATGTATGCGATTCACCAGTCTGAGTAATCCAACAAAAAGCGCGCGACTAGCAAAGCTTCAAACCAATGGAAATTATGACAGAATTTCAGTTCGAGTTTGAAGCTTTGTAAAAGTATTATTATTATAATTAATATAAGCAAGAGATTTGCGCGTAGAAGCAGCGTTCTGATGCCTTGAAGAATCTATGTATATTCAACAAAATATTACTAGTACTTGATGTAGTTTGATACACGATGGACATACTTTCTTATTTTGCAAAAATTCTTGCAAAACATTTATTGAAATTTTATATAAAGCGTTTTTGTGTCCCATTATTTGATTTTTATTTTATTTTACAACATTTATATCTGTAACTGTATTTTAGTTTATTCGTGTATATATGTATTACGAATATATTTAAAAATTGTATTAATGTAAACTTCACTTTTATTTTTAAAGATAACATTTCGATAAATCTTTTGTAATAATGATTTTTGCATGTGAAGTAAGTCCATCTAAAATTTCGAAAAGATTGGCGAAGTTAGGACAATGTTATAAAATATTGAGAGCTTTTTCCTGAGAATTATACTGGTCAAACACAATCAACAAAAGTTGTATCGTCTGTGCTTCTTTTTTATTTCTTCAAATTTTTTAACATATTATTTGCAAAAAATCAATAATGTTCACCGCATATTATGCTTTTATTATGTTCATTGAAGGCATCTTTCATGAATTGTGAATGACCAGTAATACATCCTCCTTTTGCCAACTTGCCTGTACTAATTTCTTTTAGTTCCAGAAACTGTATTCTTTTCAGGAGTAATAGGAGTTTTATTTCAGGCGCATTTTGGCAAACTGGATTACCATTCCACCAATCCCATTTTCCTTTCCATTATCCTAGGAATTTATCATTGCGCGAACTTTGGTGCAACATTCTTTAAGCATTAATTTTTTTGTTGTTACACTTTATTTTAATCATAATTGGTTCAGCATTAATACAGAAATGTAATTTTCTATGGATGGAAAGTCAATCTCCCTGTAACGAGACTCGTTTTTCCAAATTAGCTTATGAATTTCTTGCTCCTTTTTATTTTAAAGTTGTTCAGTAGATAGACGAATAAACAATCAATTGAAACGTGTTCAAGTTACGTAAGATTTTATACATTATCGAAATGGTGCACCGTAGTTTTTGTGTTTTCGGTTAATGGTTTCTTTATCTCGCAAGTACGATTCTCTCGATTCTATAAAATAATGCAAAGGATACAGTAGTGTGACCGAGATAAAGAAATATAAAGTACCATTGATCGAAGTCTACTTATGCATGTTACAAATTTTAAGCAAAATTAGTGTTCAGAGCAGTGGAGACCATTCTATAAATTTTACAAACTGCATAATCGCGCGTTCGCAATGTTTTGTATGTTACCACTATATTAAGGCTGTACTGTATCTTGGGATAGGGTTCTCGAATGGCTGGAAAGAAACTTTTATGAGTGGAGAACAAGAACCATGGGTATTCCGTGGAGGACTTACGGCTGATCTACAGGTATATTTATCAATCATATCTTTTTTAAGTTAAATATGTAATCAAAAAAGAGAGAGAGGGTGGAGGAAAGGAAACTTAATATTAATTTCTTTTTATAGAGATTAATTCCAGTGGATAGTGGTAATGACTTATTTGTTTATAAAGCACCAGAAGTGCCCAGTAGTAAAATCTATACAATTAGACCTTACTTAGCAAGTGATGAAGATGCAGTTTATGATGTGTGCAATAAAATATGCGGCTGTGTGGGATCATCTGCAGTTGCAGATCGGTAAGGATATATTTTCTTTATAACAAATTGCATTTTTTGTTGTTACAATAGACAATTGCAAATATTGAACTTTTAATGTCAGGTTGGTAGGCGGTTACATAACTTTGAGCCCAGAACTGTGTATGGTTGTCGAAGATGAAAATGGAATAGTAGGTTATGCATTGGCTGCCTTAAATGTAAAGTCTTATTATCAGAAGTTATCTATTTCTTGGATTCCTGAGTTACGAATGAAATATCCATTGGAGGATAATATTAATGAATTACCACAGAATGTTCAGGTATTTGTCTGAAATTCGTTATCTTATTAATTATTAAATCTGAAAATTGATAGTATATTAATCTTTGAAATTTATTTATAGGATGCCATACAGTATTTCCACTCATTTGTTGCGGATGTACCTGAACAATTGTGCAGACAGCATCCGTCAAAGCTTTTATGTGCTGTGTTACCAAGTGTTACGGACCAATCTGTTCCTAAAAGAATAATTACGTGTATTCTTGCCGCTTTAAGAGCGAATGGTAAATAGCTTTTTGCATAGTCTTTTAATTACTATTTATGGAGTGATCTGTCATATGATACGAATTCTTTTGCAGGTTCGTTCGGTGTACATACTACAATGTCAAATACGGATAAGGAGTCTCATGAGTTTTACAGTAAATTAGGCTTTGTCGACTTAAATCCAGCACACGAGGAACATCCCGGAATCAAGACTATGTGTAGAAGTTTCTAACAAAGAGTGAATACACCAGTGATATTTGTGAATAAAGTGTATCTACTCGGAGCATCTGCAAAGAAGGCTTCTATGGCTTAAAAATGAAGTTTCTGATAACATAGAAATCTATTTATTTCTGAAACGGCCCAGAAAAGCTTTCTTTATCGTGTGTTTTCCTGCAAAGGACAAGAAATTGATCGTCAAGAATACTTTCTTAAGAATAAAAAAAAGAGAATATGGGCAGATTTTATATTATAAGATTTTTAATGACTCGTACTTCCTTTTCAAAAACTGTCCTACAAGATGTTTGTTTTAAACTACAAATAGGAAGAAGAAAAAAAGAAAAGATCACCCAAATGTGTTTAACTACATATTCACATACGATGTATATATAACATGAAGTAGGCCGCAACGTTGTATTCGAAAGTGTAAAACGTGCAATATTAATGTTTAAACAGAGCAAAGGTAAAACACGATAAGGATAATTTGTTAATTTTATGAATATTTGTGTTTGTGAGTACAATGCTATAGCATTTCAGTATACCCGGTATGCTGGTATGTTAATATGAAGTTTTTTTAAAAATCGGCGGATGTATATAACGTGTTGAATGCTGAATGGTGAAAAAGGATAATGCCAGTATGTGTGTTCAATTACTGAATTAATCGAAGCTTTTTTAACCTATCGAAAGATATTTTCTTATAAAAACTACAGGTGTGAATGGCGAAAGAACCATGAGACAAGAGGAGAAAGTAAACTTGCTTCATTCGGTTCATTCTTACTGAAACGCTATAAAAGTAAAAAAAAGGACACAAGGACACATTTTAACATCAGATCCGTGTTTTTAAGAGAATTTAATCTATAGGTACAGTACTGCCTGGTAAAAATATGTTCACTTTAAAGTGTGTACATAATCGATATTTAAAATCCTAAGCCTATCGTAAGGCCTTTTTATGTTTAATGTATCCCAATTGGCTTTATAATTACATTACATTACATTACATAGTACTCATGTATGTATTACCAGGAAATGTGATATATAGAGTTGTTTAGAAAATATTGATTATTTCACTAGCTTCCATACGTATTCAAAAGTTAGTTAATCACTAATTTAATTTTATTACGTCCAAGTTACATATATATACATTGTGTTTTATACGATTGTTTATTTTTATTAATGATGATAAGTATCTGTCCTATCGAAAATAACTGAATCAGTCATAAATTACGCGATAATTGTTTCCCGCGAAGCTATTTATTCAAGAGAAAGCAGATAAAGTTAGATCATTACATTGCTGATTAGGTACTAACAAGCTAGTTCGTATCACGTTGTATGCGTCAGTGTATCAAATGTACAGAGCCAAGATAGAAAGTAATTAACTAAATAAGGTGAACTAAATAAGAGAAAAAGAATTCAAATAAATATGAAAATCTTAGATATTTGCCTTATAATTACTACTGATCATAGTACTATTACAAAACAGTTGTATCACGGACTAAGATGTGATTTTCCGACCCTTAGCGAAGTATAAGTATCATACTAGAACTTGAGATGCGGTGCCATGTATAAAAGAAGAGGAGGAAAAGTTCGATCGTTACGAAAATCGTTCATGTAACTATGAAATCTATTTTAATTCGGATTATCACTTTGTAGAATTTTTATATATACTCGCCACGTGTTTTCGTGACGATTGAACATAAAAACGATTAAAAAAGAATTGTATTCACGGGAAGGCTGGAAAGCAGAAATGTTCTGCATATTTTACCATCCTTTTTTTCTTTTTTCTTCTTTCTTTTACATAATATTGATTTATTGATCACGTATATTTTTTCTTATCCTACTAAAGTAGGTTGATACGTTTACACATGTTTACTCTGTTCAATATGAGCTTACTTTCTATTTGATACGAATAACTGTTTGTATGTATAGCTTTTTTATAGCAAATATCTTTTTAATACGTGTTTTCTTTTGTCAATACTGTTTAAACATGGAAAGAAAGAATGATGTGCATACAATAATATTTCCAGTTGTCCCGTCTTGTACTTGTTAAGTAACGTACATGTAATTAACATTATTGAAACAATATGTGATTATTACTGATTTATTTAAATAAACATGTCAAGACTGATATTCCTGGCGTAGTTGAAATGGACATTGATCGTATCGAAAAGTGATCAATAATTTTATCGGAATCCTTGTAGTTTGTTTAATTTTTCAACGGTATCGTTGCGATGTCATTGTATTTTCGCAAATCCTGAATTTCGCCTTGAAATTGTAATATCTGAAATTCCAAAGAAAATGCATGAGAATCAGTACCATTTAAAAAACAAATGTTTTTTCCCTGTAACGAACATACAAATTTTCGGTATAAAAAAATAGCGTATCAAATACCTTTTTTATATCATTTTTAAACAAATTCTGTTTGGTTCTAGGAGTTATTTCATCCGTAGCATTTACTTCAAGTTTACTTAAAGATTCTAACAGCTCGTTGATCTTTTTATTAATGTCCCTGAAAAAGTTATTTCATGAATATTTGATTGCGTTTTAGAAAACATATAAATTTTAAATTATAGAGTAGAGAGTGTATCACTTAATTATTTACGTTCAAAAAGCAAATAAAGACTATGTAACATTAATATTGCTGATTATGTTACTAAGAAGCTAGTTGTCCGTATCACGTCATGTATGTGAACTTTCGCACGTTCGCGGGGAGACGCGATCTCGAGGAAGCGCGCCAACGAGAGTCGTAAATTCCCGTTACGATTGACTAATCGACGCCACGAATCGTACGATGCCTTATTTCTTGTGGGATAATACTGATTAATTGAAATAACGCTGCGATTAACAGGTTACTATGTATTTAATCAATCCGACAACTTCGGTGTTATACAATAATGAATGTTTGAACGGACAACGACGAGTGAGTACGACCTGAGACTCTTTTCGTATCGTTGCGTATGATGATGTCGACTGACTGTATTCGACTTGTTGACTTTTTGAAGAATGACTAAGACTCGCTGGGGATCGACCGAACACTGTTGAAGATTTGGTGACGAATTGGTGAAGACTTGCTCGAGAGTTGTGGAAGCAATCCGATGTTGACTGTCCGAGTATCTTAGTAACAGTGTGTTACGCCACGTGGATTTCCAGAGGCCGTTGTTCCTGGCCGTCGCTCGTGGCGTCGCAGTGTCGCAAGCGAGCCATCTCAAGTAGCTCAACACATGCAATGTGGCGGCCAGCATCAAGCAGAAGATTCGAGAAACGTCGATTCGTTTCGTTATTTCAAACACTCATAAGATGACACGCGTGATTGGTGGCGTGACCCGAGCATGGTGGGGATCGTCTCCCATGAAACACAAAGGGCCCATCGAAGGGCAGTCAGTATCGATCGAGTATCCAAACGAAAAACATTAACGTCTCCAACGAATTACAAGTCGTCCAAATACAAAACACAAAGTCGAGTCGAATCATTACACCAAATTAACTGTATCATCTGTCAAATAATTTGTGGCGCATCACTATCCTGTTGTTTATATATATATATATATATNTGTCAAATATATAATTTTAGTTAACTCTGTTAATTCAGTGTTAATTTCAACTAACCACCTCTGTCATCTTAACAGACACAGAGGAACGACTAATTCGCGGCGTCGATTTTCTGAATCGTAGCGAGAATTTACGCCTCCCGCTGACGCGCTTTCCTCGCGATCGCGTCTCTCCACGAACGGTCGTAACATTTTCTGGTCCTTCGAGCCGGATCACGTGTCGAGTGAAAGTGCACACCAGTGACACCCACTATCATACAGCGCCACGTGAATCCGATATAAACAACAACGGACGCGTTACCACTCCAGCGAAGTAAGTAACGCCAAGGGCAGTCATTTTGAAGAGGCATAACTCGGTGGTTGAAGAACGCAACCACGCATCCTCACGTCAACAAACAAAGGGTCAACTTCTGCAAGGAAACGTCTTAGACGCCAGTCGAGACACACACCGTGACGAGCGACATCCGAATACACAACCACAGGTAAGCTCGTTCATTACATTGTCATACGATCCGCTACCAATGGAAGGCACAGATAAAATTACCTCCTTGCGTCGTAAACGAGGCTTCCAAATCAGTCGATTTATGACCCTATCAAAACAACTCGACGAGTACGAACAATCTAACAGACGGAACAAGGCCTCTGTGACGGCGTATAAGTCATTGCTCGACGACACGTGGAAACAGTATAGAGCATTGCAAGATGAATTAGAAGATTTAGGCGAGCGGGCCGACTCGCGCGTGTCCGATATAACCAATATCTATTACTATCTGGTAGTTCGATTACACATTCTAATGGATAACGCACCAGCATCATCGTCGTCGAAATCGCCAAGCAGCGATTCGCCCAATGTCGCCGAGCCGACAGCAATCAAATTGCCAGAAATTCAACTATCTACTTTCGACGGTGCCATCGAGAATTGGCATTCATTCTATGACGCTTTCTCGTCCATGATAGATCGAAGCGATCGACTCACTGCCACACAAAAATTCTACTACCTTCGATCTTCTTTAACCGGAAAGGCCGCGCGAAGCATCCGATCGTTGAACGTTACGGAAATTAATTATCCCATCGCGATTGATATTCTGAAGAAGAAATTCGACTGCCACCGTCAAGTCTGCATGCACCATTGGGACTTGATATTCGAATATCCAAAAATAAACAAGGAGACACCCGAGGCAATCGACGATTTTCTGGAGACGGTCAAGGCAAATCTCCAAGCCTTGGAGAAGCTAGGTGAGCCGATAACGTCAAATGTTGTCCTTATCAAATTGCTTACTTCAAAGTTACCGTCCGCCATCATTCGTAAATGGCAACGAACACTACCGGATAAAAAGATGCCGTCCTATACACATCTGGTAGAGTTCCTCAAAACACGGACGAACAGCGACAGAACAAGCCCAACGACCACGACAAAAAAAGCTTCCGACAAACACAATCGACAGCAACAACACGCGCCGCGCAGCATCACCTTCGCCACTACACATAGGCCGACGGCGTGTCCAAGTTGCAAGGGACAACATAAAATATGGTATTGCAAAGTCTTCAAGGCGACGTCAGTCAAAAATCGCCTTGAAATCGTCAAAAGGGCTTCCCTCTGCACCAATTGTCTAGGCCAAGGACACACTATTGCCCAGTGCTCTGCCGGCTCATGTTGCATATGCAGACAGCGACATCACACATACTTGCATCAACACCAACGTCACGGCAAGTCACGGTCTTCGAGCGGACGCTCTTCACCTAGCTCACCGACTCCTCGTTCGTCACATCGTTCGAGACGCGCGTCCACATCGCCATGGTCGTCTTCCAAGTCGTTTACACCGGTCGTCTTCCAGGTCGTCTCACCCGGTCGTCACCCCGAACGTCACTAAAACACGAACCTCGCCCAACACGTACACATACAACCGGATCAAAGTCATCGTCTAGAAAGAAAGGAAGTGACTATCTCAGACGACTTTAATTGGGACCGAATCACAGAGGACCGAATTACTGACCTCGGTTCCCTCTAAACCATTACAACATGATCTCTTAGTCACGGCGCAGGTCAACATACAAAACAATAAGAGACAACCATTCCGTTGTAGAGCCCTGCTAGACACCGGCTCTAGCATGAATTTCATTACCGAAGAACTCGCTCATGCATTAAAACTCAACCAACGGAAATGTTCGGTCCCAATCGGAACTCTCGACGCGTTATCGACGACCTCGAAACGCTACGTCACGGCCACGATCACTTCAATTGACGGCGCATACGAACGCACACTGACG